>NW_027468640.1:25748331-25783331 GCF_046254945.1 Alosa pseudoharengus
CACATACACACACACACACACACACACACACACACACACACACACACACACACACACACACACACACACCACCATCACTACCACCATACACTCGAAAGCCACCCAGCCGCCTGTATCTAAACCCAAATAAAACACAAGAACACAATTACCCAACACCACAAACACAAGCCACTGGCACGCCATTTAATCGGGTGCGTTTTACTAACCCCGTTAAGGCTTGGTGAGCAGAAGGAAGAACGGGAACGTGATCAGGGCTGGCACGGCTCCAAGCACTAATGAAGCAGCGATTTGTCCAGGTTATTTGTTTGTGGAAATCTACTTGGGGGCACAGCGAGGTTAACATCCAAACATGTTCTCTTACGTCTAATCACAAACAAAACATAGAGCCGAGCGATGTGAACTTTTACTTCTCGAGTCGCTCGAGTGATTTTTATAGTAATGAGCATTTCGGCTCCAACACGCATGTCCGCATGCCATATGCGCACCTTTATATAGTTCAGGGTCTTCCTTGCTAATAGACCTGAAGGCCTTCTGACCTCGCTGACCAGCTACCAGCATCAGGGTAAAAACTCAAAGCCAACAGCAGTCAGAAACACAGGCTTGTTAAACACTTATGCAACGGCCCGACACCCCTGTAAATCCTTCACCATGTGTTCACAGTGATTTGCAGCAATGCCTGGGCAGCCACCCCTCCTCTCCTCTCCTCTCTTCTCCTCTCCTCTCCTCTCTTTTTGATTTAAACAAAGGAGAACAGAATGCAGAATGACTCCAGCCCTGTCTTCCTTTTCCTCGGCTTCTCCTTACAATCTTTCTCCACCTCTCCTGGTCCTTCTTCTCTTGCTCTTGCCCTCCCTCTCTCTCTCTCTCTCTCCCTCTCTCTCTCTCTCTCTGGCTGCCCTCTGGCTAGTGGCGCATACTTCACCTCTGGCCCTGTTCAGCGAAAGGCGTGAAATACATAACCCATGTACCTATAAAAGAGTGAACTAACGTTACCCCACCAGTACCAGGCCCATCGACACGTCCACCCCAAAGCCGCCCCCCCCCCCCAACCCCTACCCCACACACCCCACCCCCCCACACACCCCACACACCCCTCCCGTCGTCCCCTGCATCCCGCCCAGTACACCCCAGCTCCAGCCCCCTCAGTCTGGCCACAGCTCCAGGAGCCATTGGCCCCTCTGTGAACCAGATGGCTGGAAGTGCCTCAAACGGAGAGGATTTTTTCCATGCATTTCGCTCCACTGAGGCACTGGGGTCAGGGAAGGGGTATGAAGCAGCGAAAGTGAGGGAGAAAGAGAGCCAGAGAGAGAGAGATGGAGAGAGAGAGAGAGAGAGAGAGAGAGAGAGAGAGAGAGAGAGAGAGAAAGAGATGGACAGAAAGCGAGAGAGACAGAGAGAGACAGAGAGAGAGATGGCGAGCCAAACGAGAAAAAAAATTGTGATAGCCCTCAGAACACAAATGAATAAATGTACAACTCTTTTTGCTTTACTTGACCTTGTGAAGAGAAAGCGCTCTCCTGTGTTCTCTGTCATTGAGTCTGTCAGTGCTCTGTTTGGACTGGAAATAGCTGCAGACCAATGCATACCTCCTATGGGTCTCTGTTAAAAGACTTGCTTCCCCTCAAGCCTTATTTTGTGATGCCTTGCAGTTGGCGTCGTCTTGCAGACCATCAATAGATGCTGGAAAAAGAGTGAGGAGAGGGAGGAAAGGGAGAGAATGAATGTCCTGGTTTTGCATTTCGGAATTCTGTTTTAAATTGGGACGAGGAGTTTGCTGTCTAGTCTTGTAGATCAAATGCCTACACCATAGAAAACGCTGCCGCATAACTGGGAAAGGAATGACCACTACTTTTCCATATCTGAGAGAATAGCCAAACACACATACACAAACTCGTGTGGAGGCATAGACTTGCATACATAAAATGGAGACAGCTTTACCATAAGGAAAGTCCATCCTTGACCTTTAAATAGAAAGTACTGTTTTGTAGCTGTATATTCCATCATCTGCTTTGAAGCCCTTGACCCAACTTAAAAGGCTTTGTAATTCATGTGATGCAAACTTCACACAGATGTGGGAAGCAATGTGTCTATGCTCATACACTTCACTTATCTGACCCTTGTATGAGTTCTCACAGTGGAATAAAGATTTGGTCCACTGCATCTCTTCTCCGCCTTTGTAAACTTTTATTACCTGTGGGTAATCTTACCTGTGGGTCATCAGACGTAACGTCACCCCCAATCTCGGTGCTGTTTTCCTCCCAAGCTGTGTCTGGATGCAAGGAAAAGCTTCCTTCTTGATAGTGTGTGGGATTGCAGGCAACAAAGCTTGGGCCAGACCTGTTGACCTGTTTTCCTGGCAATCGTCCAGAAGCTCCTACTGTTCATGGAAAGAGAGAGAGAGAGAGAAAGAGAGAGAGAGAGAGAGAGAGAGAGAGAGAGAGAGAGAGAGAGAGAGAGAGAGGTATTTGCAGGTGTGTGGCCAGAGATGGTGCAAACCTAGGGACTCGGTAATTGTCAAACCGGATGAGAGGGACAAGGCCGTTCACCTGCAGCCCGTTTCTCGGCTCCATCTGCATCTGCGAGGGAGAGAGATGTGGAATGATGTCCACAGGGAGGGGAGATCTCTTAACCCCGAGCAGTTTGTGTTTTGATAGCTCTGGAGAGCTTAGAGCGTACAAATTAGCCATTAGTACCTGTGCGGGTGATGGCTGGCTGTTGACTCCGATGGGTCCTGGCTGACATAGTGACCGCTGTCTGACCCTGACCACACACGTGTACACACAAGCTCTCCCTCTCTCTCTCTCACACCACACACACACACACACACACACACACACACACACACACACACACACACAGACTCAAACACACACACACACACACACACACACACACACACACACACACACACACACACACACACACACTCACAGACGCAAACACACACACATTGAAACACCTCGCTGCATGGTCTCAATCACTGACTCCAGCTCCCCCGTATGTCCAGTGATGCTCTGTCTGTAAACGCTCCGTAAAGCCCAGAGGGACACGGAGCAGAGGACCGCTGCACTTTTCACCTTTTCTCCCTCTCCACACGCCTCCCCCTGTATTTTTTCTTCTTCTCTTCTCTTCCTCTCCCCCTCTCCCCCTCTCCTCCTCTCCCCCTCTCCTCCTCTCCTCCTCTCCTCCTCTCCTCCCTTTGCTTCTGGAGCTATCACATTGACGACCATGAAATCTGCCCCACAATTCTTCCTTCATCTTTTCCAGCTCCTTTAACCACCTCGATCCGTCTGCGAGCGCGGAGGAAAAAGGGGGGAGTCTCTCTATTTCTCACAGTTCTCTCTTTCATTCAGCCAGAAACACAAGCTCAAAGATGTGTGGCAGGTTGCTGCTACAACGGTAGCGGTGCTTCATTCTGGGAGACGTGGGGAGTTGTGGGAACTCCGTTTGGCCGTACAAAGGTGCTGTTGTCTTGGCTGTGGTGGGTAGAGGGGAAGGGGAAGGAGTGGGGGGGGGGGGGGGGACCAAAAGAGGAATGAACGACCAAAATCCCTTGCGCACGCGGCGTTCCACCTCACGAGCACTCGCAGAGCATCATGGAACTTCTGCGAAGCCATTTCAAGCGAAGAAATAAAAGAAGGGAAGGGGGGGGGGGCATCTGTCACAGAAGACATTTTTAAGAGGCCCATTGGACCAAGTCTGGACAGGGCCGATGGTGTGGTCTGGAAGACTGACTGTCCAGGCAAAGGATCAGCAGAGCACTGGAGGGACGAGAGTGCGAGCCATAGAGCGAGAGAGAGAGAGAGAGAGAGAGAGAGAGAGAGAGCGAGCGAGAGAAAGAAAGAGAAGGAAAAGTCATAAATCGAGCAATCGAGGACAGGCGTTGTGGTCACGACATGAAAGAGGCAGTCGATTTCTGGACGTTTTATTGCATGGCAATGTATCTGTGTAAAAAGAGAGAGTATTTTTAATGAATACCATCACCCTGAGCAGGGGCCGCTGCTGTTTCAACGTGTGCCCATTGGAGGACAGAGAGAGATGAGTGAGGAAAGGAGACTGCGACTCCATCAGTGTGTCTCAGCTTGAGGACTCTTTCTTGGCTCAAAAAATAAAAACATTGAGTTCTTTAGGGCTTTTCAAACTTTTCACTGCCATCAGATGACATATATGGATATATAGACATAGATATAGATACAGATATAGATATAAAACCTACACAAGAAGTTTACACAAGGTTTCTTGATGATGTCCCTTGAGGAACACTAATTAGGTTGTTATGCAGTTTCAGTGAAGACTCAAACGAACATCAACACATGAGTTCAGTGATGCACATAGACACAGATAGGCTAGACATCCATACACAGCATCACTTCCAATGTACTGATGATCACTTTTTAAAGGGCACATCATCTCACAATCACTGAGGCGGAGGAGGGGAAAAGAGTGAGCAGCAATCCAACGGGCCCCGAGTCTTTTTCCATTTTAGTCTTCAGCAATTTCTAAGAAAGCAAACAAACAAATGCAAGCTGGGTTCTTCAGCCAAATTATTTTTCCTCACACTAATGCGATTTTGAAGCAGTCTTATACTTCACGTTTCCCCCTCTATATTTCATTTTCTCACATATTATCTGCCCTACTCTCTCCTTTTTTTTCTCAAGATTTGTTCTGGATTAAACCTATCAGCACGGAGTAACCAATGTAGGTTTTGTGGAAATCATAAAAAGCACTTTCGAAGAAGTGTGAAAAAGAAATATAGAGCGTGAAAAACACTTCTAATGGTGGAAAATCCAATATGGGGGGGGGGGGCAAATCCCTGAGGTTGTAAAGATGATTTGCTGATTTGCTCAACATAAGATCTGTGGAGGAAATTTCCACATTACCAAAAGAAACAACATTTCACATATTCTATGACTAAGGATGAGTAAGGGCTTGTACTGCCTGTAGCCTGAGTGTGGTCTTGCTGATGTCTGTCTGTAAAGGGCCGTTCACACCAGGAACGATGACTATAAAGATAACTATAAATATGTAACTATAACGATAAAAGCATCCACACTGACCAACAACGAAAGTCTCTCTTCATGATGATGAATGTGATTCTATAGATTCTGATTGACTGTCAGCTTTTTATCATTCTTAAAATCACTCTGAAAGTGATCCCCAACAATATCGTTCTTCATGTCATTGTATGTATAGTATGCAGCGTGGACGTTGTCATTCATGTCAGCTAGAGCAATGTTTAAAACAGTTGTTTTTGCCATCATCGGTATAGCTATCGCTCCTGGTGTGAGCAGCCCTTAAGAATGATTAATTGAGTGGATACACTAACTGCAGTGTACGGGTGGTCCTGCTGTCGGTGGACTGTCACATGACTGCCCCCCACATCAGCTCCATTCTAACAGGCTGAGTTCACGCAGGCGTGTTTACACCAGTGTCACTGTGAAGTAACTTGTGATAAAGAATAAATGGTTGTGGAAAAAGTGCACTGGACAGAGTGTCGGTGGTCTGGTGTTGTGCCGCCAGCATGTGTGGACACAAATGACATTACCACTTGAAATGTGTTGTTCTTGGGCAGTGTACTGTCAGTCGGCTTGAGAGTTCGATGATTTAAAGGGAATGTGCGGTTGGTGAAAACAAAAAGCGGGGGAAATGGAGATAATGAGAAAGAAAGACTGTTAAAAAAAAGAATAATTCTAAGGGACAGCCAAAGCACATTATTTACACATTATACACATTATTTACGCCTAGTGCATCAAAAAAAGAAAACGAGGGAAAACAAAGTGTTGCTACACATTCACATACAGTACTACTGAAGGGACAGACAAAAAGGTTTTGAGATTTAAAGAACACCCAAGAGACATTTACGTCCATTAAGTATTTTCCCAGAAAGTGTAATTAAATTAGAAGTGGAATAGGAAAATAGCTAGCAGATTATTGCATTCTGATTGGCTGGCAGAGTATTGGCTGCTGTTTTCCTGTAATCAGATTGGGCAGCAGAGTTCAGCATTGGCCACAGCTCAATTCAGCCTTGTTTGGTAAATATAAGCCCTTCTCTGGAATAATTCAGACCAACTGTCAGTCAGTGGTGAATGCCCACAGTAGCTATTTTCTTAGGATAGTATTTACTACTTACAGTGGGCGTCAGTAGTATTTACTTACTTACAGTACTGCTGTTCCTGTGTTACCCATGTTGTTAGTAGGAGTGTGTTTATGCAGCTTTGGTGTAGCCTAAGGGGAATAAAGCTATAAGCCAATTCAGCCCATTACAGAAAAATCCATTGTGTGTTCTCTTCACCACTAATTTTATACAAATAAATCACTTCATCTCCTTACATAGTGAAGTAAATGGAATCTTTCAAGTCTCAAGAGGAGATGTCACTCAGTGCTGTTCTCTAGTAGGTCTATTACGGCGCTCCTAAGTTGATAATCTGTAAAGAGGGGGAGTACAATATTCATGTCTTGTCAAAATATGTCTGAGGCTTTAACCTTGAATGTAACACCCCTGGGGAGACGATGAGTGAATTTGTATTTTTTTAACAGAATGACATGAAATGTAGACAAACAGAGAGACATGTGTTAAACTCAAACAACAACAGTATGTGTACATGTAATTCATTTAGGCTTTGGAGTGACAGACATATTCAGTGTGTCTGTGTCTATGTGTGTGTGTGTGTGTGTGTGTGTGTTTCTGTTCAGGAGGCTAAGATCACACCTCTGCCAGCGTAGTGGCTGGAAGCATAATGGTTGTGGTCAGTGTTTGAATGGCAGCCCAAAAAAAGAGAGGGGGATAGAGAAAGAGAGAGAGAGAGAGAGAGAGAGAGAGAGAGAGAGAGAGAGGGAAAAAACACAGACAGGCTGTGTTTTAGCTATTGCTGTGGAGGGGAAAGACCGGCTGTTGGGCTTGGCATGGCCAGGCGGTCGGCAAGAGGCCCCGGCGGTGTCCATGACGACAGCAGCAGCGGCAACGATGGCAGCGGCGGCACTAACGATACATCGCATAAAAGTTTACGGGGCACGGCCCGCCTCGGTTGGACCGGGCCCACGGTACGTCCAGCCCCGGCCCCAGACAGGCCCCGCGGAAGCCACCGTGGCATAGTCCCAGCGGACCGCCACTCTGAAGGAGCCTCCACCCCAAAATATTGGAGCCACAGGCAGCAAACACTGGGCAGGGTGGCACGGCTCAGTTATCCACCACTGGGCGTTGGACACGGAGGTGCTAAAGCAGGAGTGGTGCAGAAAGACAGAGACAGACAGAGAGAGAGACAGACAGAGAGAGAGAGAGACAAAGAGAGAAAGCGAGAGACAGAGAGAGAGAGAGAGAGAGAGACAAGCTGCTGGCTCTGCGTTCTTGGCCTCTGCCTCTCTTCCTACACTGAGGTTGCTAAACGAGTGATAGAGAGAAGTAGAGAATGGGTAAAAGGTGAAAGAGGGGAGGAGAGGAGTGTGAACCTCCTCCTTTGTTCGTTTTTTTGTTGTTTAAGTACCTTCCACCTGTTGAGGTCATTGGAATTCCCATCATGTTATTAACATACATGGTATTAGCGAATGTTATGTGCACCAAAAGAGTATTTTATGTGCACCAAAGCAGTGCAGGTCTTTTCTTTAAATAATGGGACCTAAATATATTTTATAGCCTACAGATGGATTGGCAGGGTGCTACCTCTGAATGGAGGGTGACTAATGCTGGAACATACTGTAAATGATTAGCGTGCAAAAGTTTCTTAGGTTCTCTTTTATCCTAATCACCATAACTATAGATGATAGGGAAAGAGTGACCCTCGCGTTTTAAAGGGAAATCATTTGTGAACGAACAGAAGAGCTGTTGCGCATACTTTATGGAAAAAGAAAACTTCAAAGGACAGATTCCATGCTACTTCTGGGTTGTGTTCACGTCACCGCAAATCCTCGTAGCGGAGCGAGCGATGATGACCCGACCCCAACGAAACGACTCATAAAAAGAGAGAGAAACCACGTGTCGTGTCAACATGACCAAGGCAAGGACAGTGTATCAGACTGTACCCACCAGAAAGGGCCAGAGCTACCAGTCTGGGGTGCGTTTCCTAAAACCATAGTTGCTAACACTGAAAAAAGTGATTTTGACATGTAGTATTTTTTTCTTAAATGAAACTGTATTTATATACTCAATTTGTTTGTGTTTTGCAAAAACTCATTTCAGATAAGTAATATCTGCAAGAAAAAAAGGGGTTTGCTTCAGATTTGTTTGTGTTTTACAAAAAACTAATTTCAGTTAAGTAATATCTGCAAGAAAAAAGGGTTTTGCTTCAGAGGCAGTGCTGCGCATGCGTTTATTTGGCTGCCAAAAGATGATTGTCCTCCATTTTGCAAACGGTTCCGTTGGCTTGAAGGGATCTGCACTTGAAATCTTCGCTTTTGACTTTTAACGGTAAGTGGTATATTATTAAACGTCATTTGACAGTCAGTTTACCATTACAAATTTGGAGTGTCTTTAATTGCCTTATTTGACACGATAGAGCTGTTTTCTTGAATATTTAAGAAATCGTCTAGCAAGCTAGCTAAAGTTAACTTTACCTAGCAGTTCTACTCCAATATAATGTTAACTGGGCTAACAAGTTCATCTTAAAGTTTACTTTTATTACCTCCTCGACGTAATTGATTGAATAACTTCAAAATGAATATATACCTTAATGTTAGACAATTTAGGTCGTTGAAACTCAGTGGACCCATTAATGTTTGTACAGTTAACATTAGCTGCTAACTGAATTGGAACACAGATCTTGCCTGAAATATGGTTGACCTTAACGTTGCTAGTTAGCTAACCGAACACGTTATGCAGCAGACCAAACACGTTTTCACCGACCCCTGTGGAGTCAACTGACACTTAACTTGAGCAATGCCGAGTTTGCAAAATACATTTGTTTGGAGACTCAGAATGCAGGCCAAGGTACATGTAAAAAGGAAAGAAATAGGACGCATGTTTTGTGAGTGATTAGGTCAGGTCATAACTCGGACAATGTTGGGCAAAAGCCACATTTACCCTAGGTTTAGAAACGTGTTTATTTATTCTGTCAGTAATGGAGTACCACTATTTCATGTCATCGCCAGCGCTGAATATGCATGGTGGTGGTGGTGGCATTTCTCAAACTCAACAGCAGTGCAAGATCTGGACAGGCTGATGCTACGCACCTGTTAAGCAGATATTGCTTGAACATTTTATTTGTTCCATGGTGTTGAAATTCGAAATGTTTTCCCTTCAAGGGGACAGTCAGACCAACAAGCAGGGCTGTGTAGCTATTGTTGGTAGATTGTAAGATAATGTGTCAAATGTCAATTAAATGAAGTGTCAAAATCGTTTGATTAACTAGTACCATTTGTGTATGTATTAAATAAGTATATTTCATAAATGTATACTTTATATTTATATTATAAATGTGTTTCTATCCTCTTTAGTTACAGGTATTGAGAAATGTCCTTGCTTGATGACTGGATCAGGAAATGCCTGTGATGCTTGGGTATTCAGGCAAGCTACAGGTCAAAGATGCGTAACCTTGGATGTCCAGTGACCGCCGTTTTCCAGAAGAAGAAGGTCATAAGTTCCAGAAGAAGGTTTAAAGGACATAAAATGACCAAACATTTGAGGATTTTGCAAGGTGTAAGTTTGTATTACTATTATTGTTTACTTCTCTTACATATTACATACAATGATCACATTGGATCTGTTTCTGCTATTTGCAACTGCCATCACTTATAGTCACCCTACTCACACATTGCTCTTATGTTCCTTATTACAACATAGCGACAGATAGAGGCATTATAATTTTGTGTTTAACTATAACTGGACTCCTCAGGGTTGATACGACTACATGAGTCGTCATACATTTACCCACTCACTCATTTTCCCGTTGCTCACATTGTTCCTTCCCCAACTGGTACACTCACTTATTAGCCTGATGTCGTTATACTCAATTCCTGTCAGAATTTAAGTCTGGCGCTGCTTCGTTGGGACGTGATTATGGGGTGTGTTTCAACCAATACAGGGGAAAGAAATGCTTGCCAAATGCCTGTTTTCTGTTGCAAAGCACTCTGAACTGAATCTTCCGTATTAAAAGTGCTTTATAAATAGAGGTTATTATTATTTAGAGTATTGATTGTATTTTCACAAAATAATTAATATCCCTGTATCTGAACAGACAGAGACTGTACATCTGAGGAGGGAGGCAGCCATCAAGACCCCGTGCCTTTATTTTGGTGAAGATGATGATTCTCTCATACATGTACATGGTAAGTAACACTAACCAAGGGCATGTTGAAATTGCAATAAAAATTGCATTTTTATGCCAATTTTTAAGCCAAAAACCTTTAAGCCAGTTCCCAGCTCGTACCTTTTCTCAAGCGTCAACCTAAAGCAGCTTTTTAAATTTTGTACAGCATATCCATGGCAAGGAGGTGTCAAGAGAAAACCACCCCTTGGAACATGAGGACATCGGCATCGTTGTGGATGGAGGCATCATTTTGGAGGAACCTTGGTCTGTTGCACAAGGCTGTGCAGTGAAGCCAGAGACTTTCTAATGAGGAGACACAGCACTCAAAAAATCCTCCAATCATGTGTTGTGAACTCGGTGCTGGAGTAAGGTTGGTGTCGTGAAGCCTTGCGCACGCGCATTTCTGCCGAATAGGATGCCCGATGAGTGCCAAAAAAGCATTGCATTATGGCTGCCGAGTGCAGGGACTTGCCTAAAAGGACTTTGGTGAAGCTAGGGGTCATATACACATTGAATCAATGTTGAACTCTTCAATAGTATTACAAATTCATGCAAAAAGTTGTCATTCAGATGGATGGTGATAAGCTCCTACCCAAGGTTCTCAATCTTAAGAACCAAATCATTAGATGGGCAAGTGGGCCTCTTCTCTCTCTTCCCTGCTGTCTCTCTTTCTCTCTCTCTCTGCACACTTTTACACACACACACAGTCATGATTGACTTGATTTGAAAGATTCAATAAATGGTTGTGAACCTTTCTTTCTTTCTCACTGTCTTTCTCTCATTCTTTCTTTCTCACTGTCTTTCTGTCATTCTATCTCGGCACATTTACTTACACACGCACGCACGCACACACACACACACACACAATCACTCACTGGTAAGGTGTTTGGCTTTGGTCAAAGGTTCACAACCATTTATTGAATCTTTCTTTCTCTCTTTTGGTGCTCACACTCTCTCTCTTTGGCACTACTGCCTTTGCTTTTGCTTTGGTTTGAGAGCGGGAAAATTATTATTTTTTAGAGCAAAGGGTCACAATGTGTGTTCATATGTGTGTTTCTGTGTTGAACATTTGTTTTAATAAAGACAGTTATACCATTTCTGTTTGAGATTTAAGTTAATACTATTTAACCTGAATTTGAAGTTTAACTTAATTTTTACCAATGAAATTATATACAAATATTAAGCAAATTCAACTAAATCTATATGGCTGGATGTAGCTAAATTAAATTGAGTGCAAATGGTTACCTAAAAAAAATTAAGTAATTCTTGCATTAGAGAATATTAAGCAAATTCAACTAAATCTATATGGCTGGATGTAGCTAAATTAAATTGAGTGCAAATGGTTACCTAAAAAAAATTAAGTAATTCTTGCATTAGAGAATATTAAGCAAATTCAACTAAATCTATATGGCTGGATGTAGCTAAATTAAATTGTGTGCAAATGGTTACCTAATACTAATTTTTACCCAAAATATTTGATTGGAGTTTGCTTGGCTTGATTTAGTTGTAACTAATCAATTTAGTTTAGCTTTAATTGCAAGAAAATATTAAGCAAATTAAACTAAATCTATATGGCTGGATGTAGCTAAATTAAATTGAGTGCAAATGGTTACCTAAATAAAATTAAGTAATTCTTGCATGTCATTTTTGTTAGCAAGTTAGTTGGTTGGCAATGGGAATTTGCATTACAACCAACAGAGTTGCTAACTTATTTAACTTAGTTAGCAACTATGTTAACTCTGCTAACTTAGTTAGCAACTATGGTTTTGGGAAACGCGCCCCTGAAGGTATTCCTTTACATGTCAATAATCCAGAGAGATTGTGTGGGAGCCTGCGTGAATTAGGCTGTACAGGTAAACATGGCTACCTCTGTGTTCAGGTAAGATAGGGGCTCACACGTTCATTTCATCACTATAGACTGTAGAGAAGAGTCTTGGAAGCGACCAGAGAGACGATTAGACAGAGGAGAGGAGGAGAGGAGAGGAGAGGAGAGCCGAAAAGGGGTGACTATAGCCGCCCCGTACGTTAGGAAAGCACTCTTTTGATTAAAAACAGTCAGTCGTGGGCCACTGTAATGGCTTTATGAGAGAGTCACATAAACCCCTGCCCAGAAAAAAGTGGATGGGGGAAAAAAACAGTGGAAGGCCAAGTTCAAATGAAAAAGTGTTAGAATAAAGGCATTATATTGGCACCTGGAGCGCCGTGGCGAGAGGTCCTGGGTGGGGGGGGCGGGGGTGCTACATGACGGCTCGGCGTATGAAATCATAACTCCTGAGCTCTCCTCTTGGTTTCTTTTCCTGTCTGAAAATGAGGCTTTTACACGGGAGGGGGAACCAAGACAGCAGGCTCGCCCCTTATACACTATAACAGATGACAGAGGGTTGGCACTGCGCTGAGCCGTGCCTACTCGCGTTAGAACTGGAGCATAGAACAGAGCCCAAAACGCCCCAGAAGAAGAAGGAAAAAAACTATAGTGCTCATTTCTGAAACAAAAAGGAAACTGAAGGAGACCTGTGTAAATACCTGGAAATCATAACACATCTACGTATGGATTTCACATGCTGTGAGCGCTTGCATTTTCGCCCTGTCCCACTCCGACACTAAAATATAATACTGATTTGAGGCTTTTATGCACATCAAAGTGGTCATCGTCAAAATGGTTGCTTGGTCTTTTTGGTCATACGCTTGGTAATAGATGCGAGGCATAGTACAGGCCAACTACATACATACAGTCTCATCAGTGGTCTAACATAAGCTGCCTTAGACAAATAAATTGCAGTGTATTTACAGTATACATATATATATATATATATATATACCTTCAGAAGGAATTCCATATTTAGGTTGCATTCCAGTAGTTAGCACTAGCTTTGATCCCCCTCAATTCAAACTGGATGCCCAGACACACTCAGAGAGGGAAAAGGGTGGCGTTTCGGAGTAGTGTGGTCTCTCCCATAACTTTGGGCCTTTGGTTCCCTCCAAAACACAACACAGACCATAACCTAGCGTGGAATAGGAAAGGAGGGAAAATCTTGTGTCATTTTTTGTTATAGGCCAGGAGGATGACAGTTCCGAGCTGATGTGTCAAAAATGTCCGGTCAGTTTTCACCATTTGTCTGTTAGAACTAAGCAGGGGAATGGGTGTGGAGACAACCCAGAGGAGAACAACAGATGGACGATGGAATTTATACAATCCTATCCTGTCACCAGACTGGCAGACAAACTAGCATTGGCAAGCTGGTCTTCTCCTCCTTTGGATCCTCCTCATCCCCACCTCTTCTCTCTCTCTCTCTCTCTCTCTCTCTCTGTCTTTCTCTCTCTCTCTCTCTCTCTCTCTCTCGATCTCTCTCTCATGCTTTCTTCATTCCGCCCTGCAGTGGCCATCCACACAATGGTATTACTGTGTCAGTGTAATGCTAAAAATAGTGTCAGGTATTTTTTATTGCATGTAGCTTTGACTGGGCCCTGTCTGTACAATGGCTGTATTGTGGTGGCACACTGCCTGGATTTTAGTCACCATGTTTCTGTTCAAGGAAACGTACTCTGACTTCGCTCATTTGACTGAGGGGCCACCTGATAAGGGAGCATATTATTCACTATTCAGAAATGTACAACCCATTATCAGAATTACTGTCAGACAAGAGATGGTTGAGTGACACACTATATTAGTTCAATATAATGTGTGGAAATCTTGTACACGTTAGCAGTAAAAAAGGAGGTGTTGACGTAGCTACAGGCCAGTGTAATTTTCTGGACTTTTATACATCGTACTGTTTGTACGTATTGGCCTGTCGTGTACAGCTGAAATAAATATGACAAGTATAACAAATGCTCTGCACTAAGTCCGACCTCTAAAAATACATGGAGAAAGAGTCCAAGGACACACAAAGGAAAACATGGCTTCATTACCCCTCCATCCTTAGAGTAGCATCATTCACCCTAAGCTCAAACATCAAAACTTGGCAAGGGCCTGCACCTCTCTCTCCCCCTCTCTGTCATACAAACACACACACACACACAGCACACACACACGCACACACACACACACACACACACACACACAGCACACACACACAGCACACACACACACACACACACACACACAGCGCACACACACAGCACACACACACACACACACGCTCAGTTAATATCTCAGCTACATTAATTGCTCTCTGGAGGGCTGACCTTTCTAAGTGGAACTGAAAACAAAGGGCGGGCTTATGCGCACTCTTTTGTCCAAGTTTCACATGTGATTTATTGTGATAATAGTAAAAACTTTCAACTTGGCAGCCCCGCTTCACATTTTTACAGAGATGACTTTTTCCTGTTCTGTTTGTTTTGGTCTCTGGCTAATAGCAGGTTTCTGATCGGGGCACTCTGATTTTCCAGCTACTGAGAACCTTTGTGGATTATTTTTCTCCCCCTGGTTAGCTCTGCTTTCTATTAAAAAAAGAGGAATATTTTTTTCGAAAGTCATTTTTAAATACTTCATCATACCCCCCATTTTAATAATTCATTGATAGGTTCTTGACACCCCATGTTAAATGTTATACGGTGACTTTAGATTTTCTTCTGGCAAAGTCAGAGAGAGATTGCCGTAAAAAACAGTATACTGCTCCTTTAAATGTGAAAATGTTGCGTTTAGTTCAGTGAAATAAAGGCCATCCAAAGTCAATATCAAAGAGCCATTCAACACCATGCTATCTTTGATTATCTGAACATCTGTTTCAAGGTTCACAACATTTGTGTGTGTGTGTGTGTGTGTGTGTGTGTGTGTGTGTGTGTGTGTGTGTGTGTGTGTGTGTGTGTGTGTGTGTGTGTGTGTGTGTGCGTGTGTGTGTGTGTGTGTGTGTGTGTCTCTAATCTCAGGGTGTGGACTACAGACGTTCCTGTGGTTTTCAGAAATAGCAGGTAAAAGCTCCACGCTAACATTACTAGAAATCTCACACTACAGGTCACCAAGGAAAAGAATATGCAGCACCAGAAACACAGCAAATAGCCAAATCACTCACATATCTACAAAACGATACGCAATCATAATGCATAATGAGGTTGTAGTGCTGGGAATTTGGATGGAAAATGGCTTCAAACCTGTTTTTGCCAATCAGAAAGCCACGTGCAGGGTCAAATTATTTTATAATGATAAATGAACTGGGAGTATTATGTATAAAGTCCAAACTGTGACACTTTCCTCATCAGTTAAACTACTGTATGCACCAGAAGTTGCTGCTCTGGCTAGTCATGTACAAAATGTTCTCTGAATTGCAGGGTTCCACGTCCAACTCAGGATGCTAATATGAAACCAATCCCCATGACCCAAAATCTAACAATAGACTCATCCCAAACCCCTAACCATAACCTCACCTCGCCATTCCCATATTCTTTCAACTAAATTCCTCCCTGTTTTAATCACAAAT
This sequence comes from Alosa pseudoharengus, assembly GCF_046254945.1. NCBI lineage: Eukaryota > Metazoa > Chordata > Actinopteri > Clupeiformes > Clupeidae > Alosa > Alosa pseudoharengus. The sequence continues at coordinate 25,763,987 of NW_027468640.1, forward strand.
ACAAGTTTATATACCTACACACATACAGAAATACACACACACACACAAGCAGACACACGTAAACATGCACAAGCACATGCACACACAGCACAAGCACATGCACACACACACACACACACACACACACACACGCGCGCGCGCGCGCGCACACGCACACACACACACACACACAGAGAGACACAGACACAGACAGACACACACACACACACACACATAAGCAGTCAAACGCGCACACACACACACACAGACACACACACCCACACACACACACACACACACAGAGACACACACACACACACACACACACACACACACACACACACACACACACACACGCACACGCGCGCGCGCGCACATGCACACACACACAGAGAGAGACACAGACACAGACAGACACACACACACACACACACACACATAAGCAGTCAAATGCGCACACACACACACACACACACACCACACACACCCACACACACACACACACACACACACACACACACAGAGACACACACACACACACACACAGCAGTCCCTGCAGACAACCCTGCAGCGCTGCAGGTCTGGAATGATGGACCTCAGGGCCACTGTGACTCATGCAGATGAACTGTGCCGTTTGCCATTGGAGTCTCTCCTGTTTTCCCTGGCTCACCATCTGCACTAATGAATTATACCAGCAGGAATGTTTTAGAAGAACATGCATTTTGATGTCTGTTCTGGCCCAGCTGAAAGCAGACAGGGTTGCGGGTAACACACAGACAGATTTGGATGGTTTCACCTTCTGCTCCTGAGGTTCACTGGCATTGCAGCACAATAAATCTACAAAAAAAAAGAACTTTCTAATTTCTATTTCATGGACAAGTAGGTATAGAAGAGGTGCCACATACACACACACACACACACACACACAGCATCCCCCTTACGCAAACATCAAGTGAGTTCCCCTCCCTTTGGACATATTACAGGCCCAACACACTGCACCTCTGTGGTCTCACCATTCACAAAAGGCAAGGCGTAGATAAAAGCAGCTAGCTGAATAGGTGAATCGGGACCAAACCAAACTCAGTGTATTTCCATAGAAGGTTTAATCCACAATCCTGTGTTCCATTAGAACACTGTAGGAGGTGTTAAACACACACAAAAAATGTTTCATGAAAATTCATTGCACCTTTGAGGAGATGTGGTTCACTTCCTGTTTCCACTAGGAGAAACTATAAAACAAAATATGGCCTGTAGAAACATGGAGCCATTGTTAACATGTTACAAAAACGTGGCTAGCCTTCATGTACTGTAAGAGGTTTGGATTTACACCACATTTACAGGTCTGCATTATTGGGAACCGTATTTGTTTTTGTACGGAACACCCATATTCACTTAGCTATGCCAGGGTGATCCATAATCACGTTCAACATCACTTCCTGGTTTGGAGCACTGTCCAACATCCATAGGAACCCACTAAACAGAATCATCAAACTGAGCAGTAAAATAACTGGACAACAGCAGGAATCACTCACCAGCATATATACAACAAAAGGACTAAGCAAAAAGCAAAACAAATCACTTTGGACATCACACACGCTCTACACAGTCAGTATTGCCTCCTACCCTCAGGCCACAGATACAGAGCACCTACACTAAGGACAAATAGAGCCCTGTCAAGCTTTGTCCCAGCATCCATTAGACTTTTGAATGGTTGAACTGTCTTCTCTCTCTTTTAACACCTTGGACTCTTTTTAACTATTATTTATTGTCCCTCCACTGTGGAGATATTAACAACTTATTTATTCATCAGGCTCAGCAAAGTTTTTATTATCTGCCATACGTCCAGTGTGGGCTGAAGATGATGATGTGTATGTGTGTGTGTGTGTGTGTGTGTGTGTGTTTGTTTATTGTATGTATTGTTGGGTATGGACACACCTTGATGCTCTTCCACATGTGAAGTTCCTAACGGAAAAATAAAGTTCTTTGAAGTTGAAGTTGAAGTGTCCATTTTGCTCATTTTTGAAGAAGTTAAAAGCAATGCTTCAAGACTTCTGGTGCCTATTGAGTGCAAAAGACTACTTTACTTTGTGCTACTTTGTACAGGTGTTTATTTAGTTTGATAGTAACAATACACACACATCTAACATCACATCCTTCGTCACACCCTCAAGTCAGACTTGACCTGATATCTCTCGTTTTCAGCTTGTGATCAATATGACACTTATGACACTCCGTATTCCATTGTATGCATAAATTACTGACAAAGAGAGACTATGTGGGATTTTACTTTAATCTAAAAAAAACCCTGACATCATTGGTTGTTTTCTCCTAATGAATGCTTTAAAAGGTGGAAATGAACAGTAAAAAATAATGTAATACGAATCCTAGGATGACCGTGGCATAATGGAGCATCCATAAGGATGCTTAAGGACACATGAGGCATTGGAGCTCTCAGGGTGACCATTTTTTTTCTTTCTTTCTTTCTTTCTCTCTCTCTCTCTCTCTCTCTCTCTCTCTCTCTCTCTCTCACACACACACTCTAACTCTCTCTCCTGCCCACTCCTTGCTGCTGCTGAAATCCGCTAGCCTTTTTGATCTCTCAGTGAAACCCCCCCCCCCCCCATGTCTTTTTGGCCACGGTTGCCCTCCCTGACTATTATCCCAGCGAGCCACCGCAAGCTAGCACACGTGGTGTCAGCGCTACAAGAGCATTTTGTCATGGTGGTTTCTTCCGCATGATAGATTCCCTTTTTTCCACATGTAGATGGCGTCACATAAACCACACGGAGTCGGGATGGTATGAATGCTCGTATGCTACTACAGTCAGTAGGGTCAGCGTAGTTGTATGGTGATGGACTCCATTCCTGATTGGACTGGACGTCCAAGGCTGACTGGTGGTTTTTTTCCGCAGGCCTTCGGAGACTTCCAGTATTCGCTGCTGCGTCATGAGGAGAGAGTCAGATCTCATACATACACAAATGGACAAAAGGAACACATCTGCGGTGTCAAAATGTAGTAAATTGAGAACGTTTTTTTTTCAGTGAGTGGAATGGCCTACTGTATGGGTGCATCATGGTAATTCAATTGAACTAAAACAAACTCAATTAAACATGACACAACAGCAAGATGTTCTCTCTGCATTTTACACCCTTCTAGACAAAGAAAACTTGAGCCGAACTCAAATAGCATCACATTTTAATTTAAGTCAGCAGAAACACACAAATTAGATACAAACCCAAATAGACAGACCTATCTTACCTCAACTATTCTGTGAACACTGCATTGAAATGAAGATGAATGAAAACGGTGTTTGTAAATCAGCAAATGTTATATGACTCCAGTTGTTTAAATTACCCGAATCACCGACTCAGACTCATAGTGACCATAACATCCCAGCCCATCTCCATAATTAGTGGTTGCTAATTCACTGGATGTACTCCTATAGATTGCAACAAGGGTTTAAGAAAGAAAACCAGGGTTTCCTTCACTAGGTGCTAGTCATGCAAAACCGTTTATTCCCCTGCATTCATCCTTTGGTTACTTTGATTGCCACATGTACATGCATAACTACTATTAAGAACAATACTACTGGCACAAACCTCATGGCATGGCACAGTTGGCCGTTGTGCTATTGTTACTAAGCTTTCTTTATTACAGTAATTGACAGGAATAATTACATGGTGCTTTACGAAGTATAAGTATATATGGCAGAAGCGAACAGTGACATATTAGTTTCAAGCAATAATTATAACTTGGAAAATGCTGGCTATAAAAACCTAATTAATGTTAGGCAATTTTAGATTGGAATGAGGTACTATAAAAACACAGGGGAAGTACAATGGGGCTCTGGTGTAGTGCTGGGGGGGGGGGGGGGGGGCAGACATGGCATCTGTTAAACTCATTTGCTGTGCACAGAGGGGGTCCCCAAAGCAGAGACCACAGCACAGTACATCATGTGGACTCAAACAGCTACATCTAAGAGCCCAGGCACACACACACACACACACACACACACACAGAGCACAACATAGACACTTAACATACGAGACCACACACACACAGCTTTAAACCTAGAGATGAGCATATATATATGTCCGTGTGACAGCATGAAAGCACACATAGTAAACAGCGCACTGTGGGGTGGGCCTGTGGTCACGGGTCACACGGTATAACACAGCACAATATGAGAGAGCACTTGTACAACCTCAGCACCGCACCAAGCACGTTCTGACAGACGAGGACGAGGAAGGCATTCGCACAAACAAACTGGACACGTCCAGTCAAACTGCTGGTGTCCTAACATGAAGCCCAATCAGCTCAGACACCTCTGATTAGGCCCCTAATCGCCTTAAAAGAAACAGCGGGGTGTCAGCCTTAGCGCTTGGAGTTTGTTTTGGACCGTTTGTTTTGCTCTGTTTACTAGAAACAAGGGGCATTTATGAAAGGCATCAGGGCGAATATCGCTGTGAGAGCGGTGAAAGAGAGAATGAAATGATAGGGCAATTTGTAAGTATCGCAGGGCATGGAGAGCCGCTGGGTGGTACCCAACTTGTTGCATAAACACAAGTGTCATGAGGTCATGGCGAAAACACAATAACAAGATTATGGTTTCATGGAGGTTCACTGGGTGGCTCGCCACTCATGCTGTTGGCTGTAAAAGATACAGCAGGATGCGGTTCCTCTCAGCCCATGATGAGCCTGGGTAACTCATTTAAATGGATAGGTATGAAGTGGAAAGACTGTCATAGTGTGTTTCTATGATGGCTTCAACTCTCCCCACCTATTTTGACATGTAAAATTCATCAAAAAAAGAGCCTTTTCTTTTTTTTCGTAGGGAAATGTACAAAAAAATACATCCTTTCATGATTTAAAATCGTCTGACACATTGGGTGTTAGTCATTTTCTTTATGGAATCATTGGCTCCATCCAGACTCCATTAGTTTGGACTCAAAAGCATTCTTAGCAGGTCAAACATTAAATGTGGTGCGAGAGTGACAGGTTACTTTTTCCCCCTCACCGTGCAATCAATACATTGATTTAAAACATTTTCCTCCATGCACAACCCTTTCAGTGTTCCCTTTTAAGAGTCGAAAATATTACGGCTTTACAAGTTTGCAAAACGTCAGTGAATCTGCACTCAAGAGTCTAATCATTCTCAACATGGAAGGAAACCAAAGAATTTTCATTCTTGAGGGAAAGGTAGGGAGTGAGTAGGCAGGAGGGTGCATTTAATACACGAATGCTAAATGAATTTATTTTATGAAATACAATAATCACTGTCATAAAAACATAAAAAATTATTTTTGACATTTCTTCAGGACTCGCCTTCTCTCCTTGGTTTTATAGAGGTGAAAAAAAGGATATGGAAATTTGGAGGAAAAACTGAGCCTCATTAGACAGACTGGAAACGCATAAAAAGTCAATTGGACATCAAACAGCAACAGGATATTATATCATAATTTACATGGGGATGCCAATTGTTTGATTTATTTTACCACTATTTAATGTTATGTTTGAAAACATTTATTTTAAATCCTATTTTTCCAGTCCTTTAATAGAGGGCAGTCAGAGCATGATAAGCTAGGACTGAAAAACTGCATTGCAAGAGGGCTTTGAAATGTGGCGGGGACAAGGGGCCTGGGATAGGCTCGACTCTGCAGACAGAAACCAAGTTTCCAAGTCTGTGAGCCCTGGTCCACTCAGCATTCCAGTGGGTTCTAGTATTTCACTGAAAGGTAGAGAAGACACCAACCACAATAAAGCTTGACAAAAATATTCAGTCTCAAGCTTACCATGTTGGCAGCCGACGCTTTGACAAGTCAGCAAATTGAGATGACTCAGGCATGGTGTCTGTGAAATCCTAAGAGTTTTGGCTTCAGAGCCTGCTCGACAAATATCCTCAACACATACCTGGACCTTCTTTCAGTTATAGAACTGATGTTTAGTTAAATCGCTTTTCTGCTGTCATAATCCAATTCCATTGTGTGTTACAGTCCATGGTAACACTGGTTATAACTGTTATCACATAAACATACCGGTACTATCTCAAAACAGAAAATTAGTCCTCAGCTCTGATTTCACACATACCGGTATCTCAAAAGCTGCAGAACTATGTAATGTTCTATATTTTCTGTAAACGCAAAGAATGCTGCTACATATGGTTACTAATGTAAATAGTATTCAAAATGGTGGTGTAACACAGTTGTTTTGTGTATTTACAAAATCTGAAAAAAAAAAAAACGGCAGACAATGTGGATTGGATTTAAAAACTAAAACGCTCCTAAAATGTGTCACATCTCATTGGCCTCGGTCAAACAGCAGCACGCCAGCACATAGAGATTATGAATCTCGGGTTTGGGCCTCAAATGCTTTCCTAATTAAATACAGGGCAACGGGCCCCACTTGTTTTCCCCAATGCAATGGAACATTCAATTTCTTTAATCAACCACTTACGGCAAATAACAGCTCACAGGACCAGTGCGAAGAGTAATTTCGCATATTTGCTCTTTGGGGACTTGAGGAAGACACATCAGTGTGGGTACTTCTGAAAATGAGCAAAATCTGCCACAGCCTGAAGTGGTATAACCAAACCCCATAGGAGGAGACCATGTCCCACAACAAAATGCACATTGTTCTGCCAAGGGGACTGGGTAAAACATGCTGACATAAAAAAAAATCGACAAGCCAGAAGTTTTGTCTCCCACAGCTTGACATAAGTGCAATGGGTCTCCCTCTTTCCCAGTCTCCAACATCAACATCAACGGGAGGAACCGCTTTCAAAAGAATCCCAATAAAACTCACTGAGAATGAGACTGGTGGTGAAGTTTTGCTGCTGGAAGACATTTCTCCGGTTGTCTGTTTGGTCTTTTCACTCTTCCTCATCTGTCTCACAATCACAATCCTCCTTGTGTTTATTTTCCGTCAGGATACCATTTATAGTAAAGCTTTACTGCCTGATTCCTCTGTCTGTTTCCTCTACTAACTGACTATTCCTAATGCATCTCTTTCGCCTCCCTATCTACCTGTTTCTCCTGTCTGTCTTTTCATTCACCGCTGGCTTTGTGAGTCTGTGGTAGGTAGGTAGGCATAAGTGCTGAGGTCAGGCCGTGATCTGCTGATGAGACCACAGGCAGGCCCCCTGGCAGGGGTCTCCATTAGAACCGGTTTACCAGGTATGGATAGGGAATATGCCAAGTGCCTCATTAAGGTCTCCATGGCATGCACGTCTGTGTGTGGGTTTCCTGTGTGTGTGTGTGTGTGTGTGGAGGTTGAGGTTGAAATCAGCAGGCACACAATTAACCTGATAGGTCTTTAAAAATACCGCTGTTATGGGTAACTGGCAGTGCAGAGGGCAATGGAGGAGGATATGCTCTGTGTGTGTGTGTGTGGGGCGGGGGGCGGGGGTGTATGCCAAGGCCCAGAGGGGGAGAGTCTGGTGAGGGACCTGATAGCTCTGTTTAGGAGCAAAGGCCCACAACAGACGCCTCGACCCATCAAAAGCCGATTAAACCGCTGATAAGAGGTCTAACCACCGTGTGGTCTCCACCAGAGGAAGTCTTGTGTTGACCGCTGAAAAAAAAAAGCGTTTCCCTCTCTTCTCGCATACATCAAGAAAAGCAAGCAAGCCACCACTTTCAGTGGGTACATATGCGCGGCGAAGACAAGATCGATCTCTATTTGGTGCGGTCTCGTTTCTCATGGCCTCCACAGAGAGTCCAGAGACGGGAAAGAACAGAGGGCGGAGCAGCAGCAGCAGCATTGTCAAAACACGGGAGGGCTAAACCAAAAAGGTGACTCAACACATCAAAAATTTCTTGATCGCAAAGCTTGTAAAATTATATAGCTTTTTCCATTTCGTCGTTCAAAAATTCCACCTTGTTTATTCTGCCGATAATTATGTGTAAAATGAGTTAATACATATGTATATGCTTGCAAAAGTACTTTAAGAGCCTATTTAGCATGGCTATTATGCACTTATCCTTCATAAAGGTGGGGCTGGATCCCACAGAGCTAACACAATCAGGGCAATGGCTAATTAGTGACCCCTGCATCCCAAATCACTTCTTAATTAAGGAACCCATGGTGTTCTCATTGTTTTGGGGTAATTTCCTTTTAGTATTTATGTTTACTCATTATTGGTGTGCAAAGGTGACAGAATGTCTGGGAGTGATATCACAAATTAGATTTTTTCTTCTTCTTCTCGTTGTAAAGGTTGGCGAGGTCAAGGTCTTTCGCAACAGATGGAGTTTAATGGGTGAAAGCTTTTTGAAGTTTTTTTTTTTCTCTCTGGATGTTTCCATGTTCTCACCAGCGGGATTATAAAGAATAATGAGTCTCATGCAAGACATACCACTCCAAATAAAGCATATTAGTCAGTTAGACCTGCTAGTTGAGGCAAAATAAACAAGCTAATTTGTATATTTACATGAAATCTAACAGATGGTAGCAGAGTGGAGAGAGAAAGTCTATTGTATAAGCCAAACTAATTCTACATCACAAATATTACAATGTTGGTTTTGCATTATACGCCTTACTTCAAGCATAGTGGGGGAATATTGTGATATAAATGCTAACATTTAACACTTGTTTCCATCCATTTTGGCCAGGCTGAGTTGACCTCAGTGATGTACAGTACTTTCATAATAATGTCACATAGACAAACCTATAGCTATCCTATATAATTTCGATAAATTAAATGTTGCAGTATGTTGCAATATGTCAGAAAGCATTATTTGAAAAAAAAAAGAGAAAACAATGTTTTATGTGCACAATTACAATTGTATGCTTAGGCTGTACCTATTTACATACATGTAAAAACAGCACCGTGGAAAGGGTGTGAATAGTGCCCTTCTACAGATCCCCTGCGTTTAACCCAGCTGCTCTGGGTGCCGTGCTGAGTGCCTCTGCCCACCTGCCACTGTTTCGTCCTGCCAGCAGTGAGGAACACAAGAGAGGCCGCTCTCCCCACCAGCAGCCTTGGCTTCCACACACGGCTCTCTCCTTCTCTCTCTCTCTCTCTCCTTCTCTCTCTCTCTCTCTCCTTCTCTCTCTCTCTTTCTCTTTCTCTCTCTCTCCTCTCTCTCTCTCCTTCTCTCTCTCCTTCTCTCTCTCTCCTCTCTCTCTCTTCTCTCTCTCTCTCAATCTCACACACACACAGCTCCCATGCCAGGTCCACGACCAAGTCCATCATGCTCTACGTCCTGCTTCTGCATCGACAGAACAGAGTATGCACACGGAGGGGCTGGCAGCCCAGGGCAGGCATGTCGTAAAAACCAGCAACAGGCCACCACATGCAGCTGTACATTCCTGCCATCTGGTCAAGTATATCCACACACCGACCAGGGAAAATAATGAAATAATACCCATGTTGCTGTAATAAAAAAGTTCATGTAAAACGCTGCAGATTATTTATTGATTCATTGGCATCTTTTTTAAAAAATGCATCAGCAATTATGTAGCATGACTCTCAGTGTATTGCATATCTTTCCATGTTCCATTGTGAAAGGCCGTGGAGAATAGGTCAGAGACAAAGCAACTGTCTTTATGCTTTCCTTACATAAACCTCACAAACACATTAATTGACAGAAGAGACCACCAACTGTTAATACCACCAGTTACGCCTCATGTCTTTTCAGACCTGTTGCTACAGTATGTCTAATGTTTGTGTGCTATTGCATGTACCTGTTGTCTCTGTGAACCCATGGGCAGGTTGTCCTCCATGTCGCTGCTCATGGGGACCGCTGCACATCTGTCTTCCACTTGGTGCTGATTCTGGTGGGATAAGACTCGTCTGAGGGCTTGAGGAGTCTGAAATCAGGTAGCTGTCAAGTTTTATGATAATATCTGTAGGCACTTGATCAGTCCTGTATTTCCTTAGCATTTGTGTTTCGTTGCATGTCAAGGTTACTGACTGAGTTTCAGACAACCTTGTGCAAGGTTATATTTGTCAGGGCTTTTAGGAGTGCCTGATGCCCTAGTGCCCTGGTGTACTGGAGTGGGACTGATGCCCTAGTGTGTGTGTGTGTGTGTGTGTGTGTGTGTGTGTGTAGAGCTTTATGAAGGGCAATTGATTTTAAAATCAAGTTTGAAATAAATCTGCACATCTGAGAATCTTCATGATTATAATTAAAGCCGGGAACAGGGATGGTCAGTATTTATGATACATGTTATTAAAGTACATATTTCAAATACAAAACACTATTTTTTAAATTTGTCTTTTATTGGGTTGAAGAAAATGGCTTTGTATTTCGTATCAAAATGCTTTTTTGTAGTTTAAAAATACTGCCAAATATTTTTGGTAAAACCAATACTTTTGGTGATTGATAACTTTAATCCATGGATTAAATGGACTCAATGAACTCATCCATCATCGGAACACATGGAACTGGTTATGTGGTTCCCCTGCAACATTGCTCATAAAGTTGCCCCATATATCACCTAAAACAACATGATGAAAAATTCATATTTATCCCCCTTGGCATCAATTTAACAGCATTTAGCGCATACAGGGTACCCAGTTAGTTAAAACCAACATAAAGGGTCATGATCCTTCCTGATCAACAGTGTTACCCAATGCAATATCAAGCAATCTAGATAGATAGATAGATACTTTATTGATCCCCAGGGGAAATCTGGCCATGCATTGACAATGACAGGGACTTGTCTCCACTTTGTACCACTTGACAAGTTCAATTGTGACTTTTTGAGCACATCTCTGATAAAGTATTTAAAGGAGAAATCCAGACTATTTTTACATGGATCTTGATCGCTAGACAGGCCAGTTTTTACATGGATCTTGATCGCTAGACATCGCCAAGTACAGTCGATAGGGAAAAAAACGACCAAAATCAGTGCTACCGAACTGGAGTAGCTGCAGCTAATGGCTAAATGAGATAAGTACATTGTTGTTACATGGTAACTACAATGTTATTGCAAACAGATAGTATGTCAGATATATACAGTAGTATCTTTAATCAGGCTAAAGATAAACTAAATACCGAACAATATCTGAATTTGAAATCAACCCATGAGTAGCAATGGAGCAGAGGGCAGTGCCTAGCTTGGCATGGCTGAGTAGTTTCTCAAACGTCTTACTACAGTTCTGGACTTTTAAACTTCCCAGACTCCACACACTAATCAAAGGCTGACATTATCTGCCATCATGCTCTTGCCTTAATTTTGCTCCTCTCTCATTCTCCCTCCCTCCCTCTCTCTCTCGGTTTTATGGGATCGTGATTCACGCTCAATTAAATGTCTATTTCATTTCAACTCCTGCCAGCTCATTTGGCACATTGGTGTGGCGACGGCAGGCAGACAGGCAGTGGGAATGCCAGAGCTAGCGCGAGCCCAACGCCGTCCAACTAAGGACTACGTGCCCCACCGCTGAACACACTGTTCTTACCACCGCAGCATTCTGGGTAACAGTTTATTTTTATTGGGCGGAAACCTCCGACTACTGACTTTTCTTACATTAACACTATTTTATTAAATGCACATTTTTTATTTAATGTACAAATATGGAAACACATCACAGTCAAAATGCCTCCTCAAGCCCTGTGTTGAGGATATGATGCATGTCGGCGATTACTAGATAGTAAGGATAAAGCAATAGGGAGTAGGGAAAAAAATATGTTAACAGTCAGGATGTATTTTGGAGTGCATTTTAATTAGAATATAAACACATTGTACACATAGTTCATACTTAGATGCACATAATTGTGATGCATAAAATACAAGGCACAAAGCACAGCCAAAAGGTGCTATAATTCTTTGGTGATGATTTTAAAAACAATGCAGAATGTTTGCAATAGCAATATTTTAAATAATACAAAAACAGTAATAGGCCAGTAGGATTGTCAAGAATGCGACAATGAGTTGTATGGCAATCACACTGAGTGGAGAAGCAACTGAATGCAGATGACTTCAGTGTGTTTCAGAATCACGAAAGGCAAAGGAGGCCTTTATTTCACCTGAGGGGGGAGATCTGAGGGCGATCGTCAGGCACAACATTCAAGTCTCGTTTTGTACTGTACATGTCTTTCTTCAGCGATGCTCTGGGCTAAACCAACTAGTCTAGTAAACACACATCACTGGGTCAGAGCACTTCGATGGCACAGTGTGCACAAACTCTAAAAAAATAAATCACTCAGAACAAAACATTCTCTTTCCGCCAGGTACACAATACAAGCAAGTGAGGTACTGTACGTAAACCAAGTCCTCCTTTTCAATCATTTTGAGCGAGCATGGTTCTTTCTCTTCTTCTTCTTCCCTCTCTCTATCTCTCTCTCTCTCTCTCTCTCTCTCTCTCTTTCTGCCTCACCCTTTCCCTCGTTCCCAAAGCCCTCTCTGTAACCCTTACCCACCCAGCTCTGTAGCGGCTATATAAAGATCAAAGTCCTCCACCTCTCCTATCTCCTCATTTTTAGCCGACCGAACGCGCGTACTCCAGGAAATCCACGGGGCTTGCGGCAGATTACCCGGAGTCATCTGACCTTTCCTGTTCCGACAGACAGCGCTGTGAACTCCCCCCACGGTAGCTAAATAAGCCCTGCGAGCGAGCGGGCGTGACCGAAAGGTCAGATTCATGTAATCATTTTCTGTGGCATTCAGCCACCTCAGCTTGACCTCGGCACACCTGTTCAAAGAGAAGCGTGTGGTGGCATGGCGGTACACCTTTCGGGCCTGATTGGGACAAAGGCTAAAAAGACGTCTCTTTTTTTTTCTCCTGACTGTTTTCGCACTCGAGCGCGAACGTGCAAAGCGCGTATGGGGGGGGGTTACACCGCGTTCTCACATCGGCGCGCACAGACGGCGGCGAAGTCCCCCTGTTGACCCCCCCCGGCACATTTCACGGTGAATTTCTTCAAACCAAAACAACACATCTGATGGTTATCTCTGTATCAGCGCCTGACAGCGGGGGCCCCCAGTTAATAACCAGCCGGCCCCAGACCTTACAAGCACGGCGAACAAATCCGGGATTTAACCTAGAGAATGAGGGGGTGTTGAAAGGGGGTAGCGGGAGAAGGAGGGCGAGCGGGCAGGCGGGTGAGCGAGAGAGAAGGAGGAGGAGGAGGAGGTGGAGGAGGCACGAGGCAGATCTATCTTCCACTCTCTGCGTGAAGGAAGAAGAAAGGAGCGCCTGGCTGTGAAAAAAGGGCAGAGTTTTACTAGCGACATGGAAAAAGGATTAAACAGAAAGAGAGATTAAAGTGTTACGGAGAATCAAAGGGAATACAGAAGAGGGTTCACGGCCCGGTCGCCCAAAGGGCAGAAGCACGCTGGAGACACACACACACACACGCACACACACACGCACAAACACACACACCCTTTTAACCCACACACACACACTTTTAACCTCTCTGACACACACACATACACAAACACACACACACACACACACACACACACACACACACACACACACACACACACACTTTTAACCTCTCTGACACATGCACATGATATTCACACAGCTACTGCTGCAACTCTGTGATCCTCACTCTCACATCACATTCAGTGTGTAACCATAATATGTAAATACACCTTCTCACCTACACAACTACTGCAACAGACAGACTCTTAGATGACCCATGTCAACATTATGGTGTGTACAAGAGGCATGATGATTCACACTTTAAATGGCATGATAAAGAAAACAAAAATATGCAAGGCACAGACAACATACTGTAAGAGGTATCATTGCGTAAAAGTTGACTCAGACATACCATGAGACCCAGAGTGAGAAGTCTGAATGTTTTGCGGCATATAGACAAGACTGCAGTAAGAGGAGAGAGCTCAGTAGTAGGGATGGAAATCAGAAAGAAGCTCCCAATCCAATAGACCTCTGAAGTTTGCCTACAAAAAGCTACCATCTTTACCCATATAAGGAGATCCGATATCTTGAGATTTTTCCTAACATGGGGATTTTGAATTATCACACCTGTTAAACTCTCGTGGGGACGAAGAAATCGGAAGTTGCAGATGTTTTGCTCTACACACTTTTGTCCTCTGCCTTCTAGTGGATACTGTGATCTTTGGTAAGTTAAGACGGCACACTTTGATTATTGCTAACTTACAATGCAACTTGCCATAGGTAGTTAGCTTCAACACCCGGATCTCCCAATATGGGCAAAGATGGCAGCTTTGGTTCCTTTTTGTAGGCGAACAGATGTCTATATTGTTATGTTTTAAGGCTAATAATGGTATGACAGTGCAGCTAATTCTGCGATATGCTAAATATTCTGAGACAGTTGGCTAAGTTGCATGATGGTATTATACCACAAATGATTCATAAATAAAACTGGGATTAGTTCAAGATTTCTTCCTGGCAAAGGTGCATGTCTGGAAATGGTAAATGGTGTAATTTAAATAAACAAAAGTCATTGCATAGTGAAAATGGTAACAGTCAGGAAATTGAAAATACTGATATTTGGTGCCAGTGAATGGATCTTGATATACAGTGTCACGATCCACAGAGCCACATTATTTCTTGTCCCACCCATGATCAGTAGTGCATTCACACGCCCCAACTGCCCCAAACTGCCCCCCAGCCCTGCACATAGCTCATCACTGAGTCCCCTTCTGTCCTCCTCCAAAGGGGGACACCAGCTTCATAGCCGCATAGTTCTGTGCAGAGGAGACAAAAGGAGACCTTGTGAGAGGGAGATGGGAGCATAGGACTCTCAGCACACCATTACTCAATGTTTAATAAAAAATGCATCAGGTGTAACTACCCACTCATGAATAGACATACATTTACATTTATTCATTAAGCAGATGTTTTTATTCATAGCCACTTACACATGTCAATTATATTAGAGGGCCATTGTCCCCAGAGCAACTAGGAGTTAAGTGCCTTGCTCAAGGGCACAAAGGTGGAAGCCGGGAATTGAACCCTGCATGCTAGCCCAGCTCCTTAACCACTACACTACCACCACCCCATACACATATACAGTACATCATACTCACGCGCAGGAATCGACAGGAACCGACTGTGTAGACATGACCATACAGTACACACAATAATTCGCTATCTCAACGTTTTTAACAGTTCTGATAGACTCATCTCTCATTCATACAGTATATCTGCACTACAAACTACAAAGATGGAGAAACATGCTGCATTCTCACCGGGAAGGAATAGAGGAAGACTCCAGCGAAGAGAAGGATGAAGAAGAGAATGACAAAGAGAAGAATGAGCCACTTGAACCGCCTCCATATGATGTACTTCATGGTCTTGTACGGAGAGGAGAACCACAGGAACGAAGTATCCGGACGCCTGGAACAACACAATAAGGTATTTGATCAAATATTTTTTTTTATTATTTTGCAAATATTTGAGTTTCCACTATGTTATGCATTTCAGAAGCAGGATGCTACCAGCACCAAGGTCAAAGGCTCTCCAGAGACTCACATGCTGAATGTGATGTACATGACCTTGGGTTAAAGCACACAAATGAGGTGTGTTTTCCAAATCCAAGTCTCCTGCATTGATCCTTGAGATCAAGAATGACCAGTCATTCCAGACCAGTCAGACTGAGATGCATTTAAATTTGGCAAACTGAAGCATTTGTTTTTTTAACGATTTGGTGTAAACATTCAGACGGTAACCCTTCGTCCAGCACCACTGTGCGTTTTGTGCGGAGAACTACCTCCTCAAACTGTTTGCGAGTATTCGAGAGCAGAGAGCAGAAAACTGTTTTGCAAACGTTCGCCCGCGTTTGCGAATTTGAACGCATCTCCGGTATCTTCCACAGGGGGCAGCGGCAGGCCAGACTTACTGGGGGTCCTCCAGGTGGGGGTTCATGTTGGGCTCGTCCCTGCCCTGCCCAGCAGGCCTCTCCTCCTGCTCATGCTCCGACACAATCTCCAGCGACATCTCCACTTTTCCCTGGGGACAGAGGATGCATACTATTGTTTTAAGTCGTTTTGAATAAACACGTCTGCCAAATGAATACATGTCAATGTAAATGTATACATTAAGTTCTGGATACATGCTGTAGATGCACAGCATCTTCTGAACGGACCGCTTTCTGGATGTACACTATGTATCGGACGTCACATATTACCAACCAAAGAACCAAACTAAGTTTTGTTCACATCTACACACCTATGGCTACTGAAAAATGTAAGGTTCATTTATCAAATGTTATTTTGAAGTATTAAAAAACATCGTTGTTTTAGAATTTTCGAAAGAAATGGTTGGTAATTAGTATGTTTACAATATTTGTGCAAAGAATGGATCATGCTCACGGCAAGGACTTTCTCCCCGTTGCTGTCACACACACAGGGCCACCAGCCCTTCACGGTCTTCTGCTCGAAGAGGGAGACAAGCTTCTCTGGGACCTGGTGCAGCAGATCTAGAGTGCACTTCTCAGCAGACTTGGCCGGCCGCAGCATGTGATTCAGATCCATGTCTAAACAACCTGCAGGAGAGACGTAGGGTCTCAAACTCTGAGACTTCTCCTATATGTTACTCTCTCTCTCTCTCTCTCTCTCTCTCTCTCTCTCTCTCTCTCTCTCTCTCTCTCTCACTACTCACTCACTCACTCACTCACTCAAACATACACACACAGACACACACAGTGCAATACATTAGATGAGCAACTTCCATACACACTCATGGCTCCAAAAGAATCGTGGCGTTACCATGGAGACAGAATAACAATACGGATGAGTTATTTGTACACAAAGTCCGACTTCCTCGTCACATTATTGAGCTGATCCTCCGCTGGCGTACTTGACAAACATTCACTCACGCAAACCTAACCAGGCACGCGCATCATATTCCCCTTCCATGTGATTCCATGTACGATAAATCTGTTACTCTCCCCTTTAACTTACTACTGTACTGTCATGTTCCAACTATGCAAGGAGCCAAAAATGTCAGTGTGGTTTTAGGGGAGGTAGAGTGATGAATAGGAGGAAAAGAAAAGATAGGAGGAAGGAAAGAGAGGAGTGGGAGGACAGGAAAAAAGAAAAGATGGAGGGGAAATCAGGGGGGGAAGGGACTGCGGTTGATGGGTGACTTTGGGATGGGTGACTTTTTCTCCCCCCGTGGTGCTCCCGTGCATTGTTCCGTTACCAAGATAGTCGTCGAAGGAGAACTTGTCATTGTCCCAAATCTGGATGGTGATCTTGGGGGGAAGCTTGGACTCTGCCTTGTCCAAACTCCAGAAGTGTTCCTACAAATGGAGAGAATAGAGAGAGAGAGAGAACATACAGTATGTTTTTACACAAGGTGTGTTTCTCAAGTGCAAGAAGGTACAAGAAAGACAGATTGTGCGTGTGTGTGTGTGTGTGTGTGTGTGAGTGGAGTGTGAGGTAAAGCAAGAGACGGATAGACAAAGGCGATTCAGACAGAGAGATTGGGGACTGCCACTGCAACATATAAATTCCACACCACCTTGCCAGACAGGATTCCATCGCCATGACGACATTGCCTACTGTACTCCGTGCAGTGATGGATGGAGCCACCGGTCCAGTGGGAACGATGAGGAGCACTTCACAACTGTCTGTTGCTACAGTGCATCAGTAAACAAGCCATGTCTGCTACACATGACTGCCTGACAACCTTAGCCCGGGACCGTAAAAACAAACACTCCGAGAAGAGATTTATCACATTTAATCATTTTCTGAACACATCGCAGTGAATCATATTTTCTCTCCTCTTCTTCACAAATCATAAGGATTCAGTCGTCTCCCATTCATCAGAGCGTTAAAACCAAACAAATCTATCACCTGACAGTAGCCACAATATGTGTCTTAATATACATTGAGTGGTACTTGCTATCGTAAATCTCACACTAACCGATTTCTCCACGGCCAAAACCAGACCATTAAGTGTCATATCTATCATAGTTGTTTTTCCCCTCAAGCTGTGGCAGCAGCTCTGAAAAGGCTACTGTATCCCCTCAAGTTTCCCTCCGCTTTCTCCGCAACACGTATATACAGTAACCATGGCAGCCCGGGGCGCAGTAAACTCAACTGGATAAGTGGCTCTACGGAACTGAGGATCGGGAGTGGCGAGGGGCGTCGGCTGCACCACAGGCTGGACACACACACACACACACACACACACACACACACTCACCTTCCTGTCCACAACGCAGAGCTGTTCGGCGGGCAGGTAGTGGAACGGGAAGAGGAACCTCCAGTTGAAGTTGCCCTCGCCGCCCAAGGAGCGGTAGTGCACGTCGGTCTTCTGCTTGTTCCCCTCGTGTCCATGCAACCAGCTAACGGGGGGAGAGAGAGCACAGAGTGGGTTTACATGTGCTGTATGCTATCTCCTGTAGGTGGTTAAAGGCAGATGACCTCACCATGTCATCAATCCATCACACAACGGACACCAAACTAGTGGACCACTAAACAGTGGCAGTGGTTGATAGAGACTGTGTATAATCTTAGTGTTGTTAATCTTGGCCGAAACATTTGTTTGTAACCCCTGTCACTACTAAAATAAATATTAAAAAGGAAACAAAAGTTTTTGGAGTGCAACCTTTTTTGACTTTGTGATGTTGGATTAGTAAATCACACCCGCTACATAACAAGAGGGAGAGTATGGTGCTCTGTGTACTTTTACATTGACTTGATTAATCTTGTGCCCCCATCATAAGACAGCAGAAGCAGAAGGGTGGCAGTTTAACATTGACACTTGTTTTATTTTTGATGTGGTAAGAATATACAGTATGCACACAGTGTAAATGTTTACACACATTTTACTACATTTGTAAATGTGGTAAGTTGCCAATTTTTTGCGATGAATCTGCAAATCGCAGAATCACAAAACAACTGGGGGGGAGGGGGGGGTGAAGCTCTACCGCTCTGCTTCAGTATCCTAGCAACGGCAGACGTACCCCTTTACATAGATGTCGCTCATCTTCTCCCCACTAAGGCTGACGTCATCAAGGATAACATCACTGGTGTTCCATACGACACAGCGAAGGAAGAACCTAGAGGAACAGGAGGAACAGTACCGACAGGAGGAACAGGATGAACAGAACCGACAGAAGGAACAGGAGGAACAGAACCGACAGGAGGAACAGGAGGAACAGAACAGACACTTTAGTAAGGGAAACAAATATGAAAGCAAAAACAACCACAAATGTGTTAATTTGTCTAAGAGGGTTCTTAAGAGTACATTAAGAGTTTCTTACTTCTTGGCCTTGCGAGGTGTGATGTTGAAGGGAGGTCCTGGCGGCCCAAAGGACTTGGGAAATATGTCAACCCACATCTGCAACCTCCCCTGAAGAACATTCCCCAAAACATGAAATATCAAATAGACTGCATTGATGTGTTTTGTCATTTGCCGCATTGTAACAACTGCCCAAACCCATACGACTGTTTCATTAAAAACGACTCTGAC
>NW_027468640.1:25790831-25810831 GCF_046254945.1 Alosa pseudoharengus
GTGTTCTGACAGACTAGCCCGTGGGAAGCCCGGAGTGGACGTGTCAGGGGTGAAGTGCACGCATTGAAACAGGCACGTGCGCTCAGACAGGCGCTGCTGCTGCTGCTGCTGAGAGAGAGAGAGAGAGAGAGAGAGAGACTGGGAGACCTTTGTCTGCAGAGACGCCTTGCCCTGCACGCGTGCTCATGCTATAGCAACAAAGCGCTCTTGTGTGTGTGTGTGTGTGTGTGTGTGTGTGTGTGTGTGTGTGTGTGTGTGTGTGTGTGTGTTTGTGTGTGGTATGACTAACCAGGGCTGTGTTGAAGAGCCGGGGAGCGTGTCTGGATCCATTTTAACATCCCGCTGATGCCATTTTTATGTTCTACGATTCATAAACCACTTGAAAAACATTCAACCATAATAGTAGGGATAATTCACCCAATGGTACCCTTGCCTGAGTGTACTGATAGTTAAACCTCTATTTCACATAAAGTACCTGAAGCATAACATAAAATGCATCAATAAAACAGATAGCACTCTCTAACCTGCATCTATATTGATTTTTTTTATTGTATATATTATTTATTTTTATATTATTATTTTTATTGTATATTGTATATTTTTGGATAGGACAGTGAAGAGTGAGAGGAGGTGAGTGGGAGAGAGAGAGAGATGGGGTGGGATCGGGAAATGACCGAATCTGGGTTCCTGTGGGCACTCGGACCCGTACATGGTATGGGCACTGTAGCCTGCTGCGCCACATCGCCCCCCATTATTATTGTTTTTTGATATGATTGGGACATTGGTGTCAGTGGGAAAATATAAATTGTTACACTGATACAGTGATATTACAGCAGAAGTGTAGGACTGTGTAGCACTGCATAGTGTCTGGATTTACCTGCAGTGTGTCGAGGCCTTTCTCCAGGTAGGTCCCACACTTGTTCCTCTCTCCCGTCGAGGCGTAGAACTTGCTCCACCAGTCCATGAACTCATCCTCCTTCAGTAAGAAATGATGAGAGGAGGGGGGGGAAGAGATCGTAAACAAATACGCCACAAAGACAGTTATAGTTATACGCTAATCTCACCAAGTAGGTGATGTGCTACAACAAATCAACGCTGGATTTGAATCAACAAGTGGCTTTGAAGCAGGACAAGTGCAGAGAGCAGTGACTGCACCCCAGGGAGAGCGACAAATGATCTGCAGCAGTGTGACTTGGGTGTGACGCTGGAGCCGACTTACCCACTGTATCATCTATGTCCAGCAGAAGTGAGTTGAGAAACAAACAACAGAGGAGTATTAGCATTTTAGGAATTAGTGATTTCAGAAGAGTCAGGAGGAGTGACATGAAAAGGGTATATGAAAAGTGAAAAGTGAACATGCATCATCACCAACACGACTGTGACACCATCTTATAGGTCATATTCAATCGGTCATCTAATAAAGGCCACATGGGTCTCAAGTCTCAAGTTCAGTGACACAGAATAAGCACTTCTATCTTTTCTGATGACCAAAAAATAACAGCATGTGGACACACACACACACAACAAAGTTGGTCATCTGAGCACAGTAAAATGTGTTGTGGTGTATCAGACAAAGATATAATGGCGTGTGTGTGTATGAGGATGAAAAAGAGCAGTACTGTGTGTGTGTGTTTGGGTATGCATTGCATAAGTGACCTCTCATCTCTCGGGTCTAACACACTCTCTCCAACCACCCACACACACACACACACACACACACAAAGTTTCCAGGACCTCCACTTATCCCCACAAAGAGGGACAGGCCTCTGCATTCTTTTAACTGGTCTTTAAATGCAACAAGCGCGCAAAAGGAAAAACACAGTCAGTCCGAAGAATAGTGGAATTTCTCTTCTTGTTCCATGTTTTTTTTTTCCTCTCCGGCGGCGGTTGTGGTGTATGGCAGCGTGGCACGTGTTTCGGCCGTGAGTTTGTGGTGCCTCGCTGGTGTTGTGTTTAAGTGGTCCACGCGCCACTGTGGTGCCAAGGAATGGAGCGGTGCCCACCACTAATCAGCGCGCCAAAGAGCGGGAGGAATCTGGACAGGGTGGCAGAAGCAATCAGGCGACGGCGGCCGAAAATAAAAGGGAACAAGGGGAGGGCAACGGTGGGGGGGGGGGGGGGGTGAGAGAACGAGAGAGCGAGAGGACGGAGAGAGCAAGTCCCATTGCTCTGGGAATCTCCTCCAAGAAATGCAGGAGGAGGAGATTGATGGGAGACAGGGGAACGGCGCAAGAGAACAAGATGGATGAATGACCTAGCAGCCAAAGGAAGGGGATGGCGGGGGCGGTGGTGATGGGAGGGGGGGGGGTTGGTGGTTCCCGTGCCAGTCGACGCAATGCCCACGCCACGGTGGCACGGCCCTGTGAAGATGGCAGGGGCATGTGGTGGGGGATTTGCAGTCTATCGTGAAGCTGCCTTCAGGGTGAATTAGGTGGGATTGGTGGGGCGTGTGGCAGGGAAACCGCTACTGAATGTGGCCCTTATGCCGCGGCTCTGGCTCTGGAACCGGCTCTGTCTCTCAGCGCTCATCAGGGCAAAGCCGCGCAGGGGCCGTCACAATGGGGGCGGCAGTCTGGGGGCCCCTCGCCCACACTTTTCCATGTGCGTGGAGTGTGTGTGTGTTTGTGTGTGTGTCTGTGACTGAGGGAGACAGAATGAGGTGATTGCCATGTTTCCATGTTCCATCTATGAGTTAAACCATACTTGCGTGTGTGTGTGTGTGTCTCTTTGTGCTGTCTGTCGTGCCATACCTCTGTCAGACAGATAAACGAAGAAAATCCGTGTGAGTGTGTGTGAGTACGTACATGTGGGCTCTCTGACGTCCCGATGTGATGAAACCGAGATTTGTGGTGGTGCTCCACAGGCTCAACCAATGAGGCCAGGAAGAGTGAGTGTGTGTGTGTGTGTGTGTGTGTGTGTGTGTGTGTGTGTGTGTGTGTGTGTGTGTGTGTGTGTGTGTGTGCGTGAGAAACGCAGGCCTCACTGCCACATGTGGGTGTGGGTATGGCTACAGACAGTCAGTATCCTACCACGATCAGGGTGTGTGTCCAGTATCTCACTAAGGCCAATCGTTAACAGTGTAAGTGTGTCAAAACTGGAAGAATAGACTACACCAGAGCGGGCTGCCAGCCTGGGTGTCGATGCCAGCCAAGGGAAAGGCGAAAGTGGGCATAAAGGAGGGCACACTGCCTGGTTTGGGACAGGGTGGTCGGAAAGTCAGACCACCGACCGTTCCAAAAAGTCATTCATCCGAAACCAGCCTGGCAGAGGCCATTTGCTGGAAAGGTTACTATGGGCTATTCCCAGCATTAGCTACAGACTGCAGAGCCACGTATGACATGAGGAGGGATACAGTATAGAGGACGGTTTTGCAGAAATGCAGAGAAATGAAGGCAGAGTGCTCATTCTTTCGTAAATGTCTTTTTTTTTTCTTCAGTTAAGTAATAAATCAGATTAAAGCTATCTGGCACAGCTGAGCTCTTAGCTGCCCTTCAACTTAAAAAAGGCATTCTTACAGTAAATGTATTTTTAAAAAACGTCGTAACATTCCCCAGGCTGCCTTGAGTGGCAGGTCATTTGAGGAACATAAACAAACAATTTTCAAAACGACCTCAGGAATCTGTGACACGAGGCCTTGGAAAAGCTCTTGGAATTCTGAAGCACATCGAATCTCATGCAGGACATTTCTACCCCACCCCTCTCTCTCTCTCTCTCTTGCTGTTTATCCCTTTATTATTATGTACCTTCTTCTCTTAATGAGTGAGGGATCTAAAAAGCGCTCAGCGGATGTGGTAAA
Organism: Alosa pseudoharengus; assembly: GCF_046254945.1. Classification (NCBI taxonomy): domain Eukaryota; kingdom Metazoa; phylum Chordata; class Actinopteri; order Clupeiformes; family Clupeidae; genus Alosa; species Alosa pseudoharengus. The sequence goes on from NW_027468640.1 coordinate 25,794,628, forward strand.
CTATTTGGTGGTGCTGCAGTTGTTTGCCAGTTTCTAAGGACATGCTCTCACTCTCTCTCTCTCTCTGTGTGTGTGTGTGTGTGTGTGTGTGTGTGTGTGTGTGTGTGTGTGTGTGTGTGTGTGTGTGTTTGAGGTTAAGGCAGTTCATTGTCATGGGTCACTGTGGCGGATATAAAACAAGTGCTAATTGAAATAACATCTTACAGCAAAGAAGGGCACTGGGCACTAAACAGCATTCATCAAATGTGCATTTGTGTGCAGCTGACAACATAAGCCTGGTGGTTATGGCCCTGGTCACTGCCGTGGAGATCAATGCAGACGCACACGCAAACACACATATCCACTGGCAGTGGACTTCACCATGCGACTGTCGCGAGACGTGAAAAACCAGACAAATCACAGACGATGGGGCAAAAAAAAAAAGGGTTCCTATTAAATCGAGGTGGATCCATAACACTGTCCAGAGGCACTGCAGTGCATTATCCCCGAGAACCTGGACTGACAGGATTTTCAGCACAGTAACTTAAGAGGCGAGCAGTCAGGCAGCCACCTACCAATGACAGACCGCAAGCTTGGAGGCTTCTCTTCTCCCTGGCTGCCTTGTCTGCGCTACCCTCAGAGTCTTGGATGCCATTTACGAAACAGAAAAATGGAAAACTCATCTGTGCCCCTGGAATGTCTGGAGCAGGGTGTGTGGGGTCACCACGGCAGCAGCACATAGCACACAGGCCTCCTGGACTGGACTGGACTGGGGGGGGGGGGGAGGTTGTTTGACTGCATTTTTTACTAGGCTGAGAAATCCAGTTGCACGTGCATAAGATATGTGAGGATGTGTGTGTGTGTGTGTGTGTGTGGAAAGAGCATGTGAAAGAGTGAAACGGGTGTGTGCGTGTGAAAGAGAGAGTGGGACCAAGAGCTAGAGAGAGAGAGAAAGAGAGAGAAATAAAGAGAGAGGGAGAGGAAGAGAGAGAGAGAGGAAGAGAGAGAAAAAGAGAGAGAGAAAGAAAGAGAGGGAGAGGAAGAGAAAGAAAGAGAGAAAGAGAGAGGTCTGTCTTTCCTCTGTTGTGCACGGTCATTCTACCCAAAAAGAGTCCTTGCTGGAGCCAACCTGCTGGCCACCCTCCACTGCACACACCAGAGGCATAACTATTTGGTGGCATGCATGGCAGTGCAATCTTCTCTCCCTCTTCTTTGTTCACCCTCCAAGTCCTTTTCTTCTCCTTCTCAGGGTCTCCTCTCTTCATCCTTTCTTCAGCCTCTCTCCTCTCTGTCTCTGGAGGTGGTGGGACCGGAGGGTGTCCCCTGGCTCTTGTAAAGTCTGCATCTCGAAAATTTAATAAAACTGATTAAAAGCATGTTCCTTTTTTTCGTCCCTCACTCACTCTCGCTCGCTCGCTCTCTCGCTCTCCCTCCCCCCTCCTCTCCATTCTTGACGTCTGGCTTTTGTGGGGGATATGCGCAGGGAATCTTTTAACAGCCCTATTTACTTTGGCTCTGTCCAGAGAGAAATTTGGGTTTTTGATCATCTGGTTTGAATATTTTCTAATAAAATAAATATCTTTGTTTGCAGAAAGAGAAACCTCCACGTCTTGGCCTGCGCAGGCAGTCAGGAGTCCATTTGGAGTGCGCTATAAACATGCATGTATCAAAGGCGCTGCTTAGCACTGACAGAGCGGGAGGCACGGGCCAAACACGCCGCACTCTCCGAGCACCGCCGCCATGGAAACGGCATCACATGACACGACCCCTCAGAGCTGGACCTTTCCGAAGAGTCTGGCCCGTCAGCCACACAGAGTGGAGGCCATTTACGTCTTTTTCTGTCTGTGTCATTATTATGAAGCTGCATTCAGACACTCACTCACACACACACACACACACACACACACATGCACACACATAAAATTCAGATACACACTGTGTATGGGCACACAGGCTCGCGGGCACACACACATACACACACACATACATTTCAATAGAAATTCCAGTGACCTTTTCTAAAAAGATAAAATAAAAAAAAAAGCAGCAGAATGTTTAACTCAATTATGCTTTGTGCGCCTTAATACAAAACAGCATATATCCCACCATTCCATCTGCCTGGTGAGGCCACACTCTGCAACCAATTTGAAGCGTAACAAAAGAGGGCTTTAAAGACTTGGAAACAAATAAGAAAGCAAATGAGCTTCACCGTTGGATGTGAAACCTCACCTAATTCATGTGTGTGTGGTGTGTGTGAGGGGGGGGGGGCTGGAGCTGTCAGGTACAGTAGGTCAGAGAGAGAGAGCAGCGAGAGGAGGGAGGGGGGGTGGGGGGGTCGCTCGACGCTCCAGCTCCTGTGAGCTCAGAGTGCGGTATGGGGGGTGGTTGTGATTGTGTGTGTGTGTGTGTGTGTGTGTGTGTGTGTGTGTGCGTATGTGTGTGTGTGTTTTTCCACCTTTGTAAGGGAACCTGAGCTCTAGCTGTGGGGTGTGTTGGGAGGGCTGCTTGAAAGGCCTCCCACTGGCTCGGGCAGACATTGCTGAGTGCACTCCAGAGAGCGTTTAGTGTAAACTCCGGTCCCTAAGTACCCCAATCCCTTTGGCTTACCACAGCCAGCCAGTGGAACAGACTCAGGAGCCATGCTCTCTCTCTCTCTCTCTCTCTCCCTCTGACTCTCTCTCTCTTTCCCTCTCTCTCTCTCTCCCCCTTTCTCTCTCTCTCTCTCTCCCTTTCCCTCTTTCTCTCTCCCCCTCTCTCTCTCTCTCTCTCTCTCTCATATATATATACACAGTGCATGCAGGCCCTGAAGCTAAAGCTCTTTCTTAACACGTCTCCTCTGTCTCTTCGTGTGTCTGTGAGGAATCGGATCTCTTATCAGCCCATCTAATGGGAATGCTCTAACATGATTAGGCCTAGGACACACAGCCTCCGGGTCCTCGACGTTTGACCCCGGCTCGGGGACACGGCCAAAGAGTGGGTGGGTGTTAGTGTGCGTTACCCGCTCTCCAGCCTTTTCCATTAATCCATCTGACTTGTGGGCTTTTTTTTTTTTTTTTTTTCGCTGTGCATCTGTGGGGGTTTGAAGCTCCTTGCGGTAGTTTTGAACGGATCCCGCAGACTGTGCGTCAGCCCTGGCCACCATAGCCACAACTGTAAGAATGATGTTTACTGTGACAGCAGGCAGGCCGACAGACAGACAGGCCAGCGACCATCCATGACTTCAGTGTGTGTGTGTGTGTGTGTGTGTGTGTGTGTGTGTGAAAGAGAGAGAGAGAGAGAGACCTAAATGGTGTCAGAGTAGCTTCAGTGTGTGTGTGTGTGTGTACGGTGTGTGTGTGTGTGTGTGTGTGTGTGTGTGTGTGTGTGTGAAAGAGAGAGAGAGAGACCTAAATGGTGTCAGAGTAGCTTCAGTGTGTGTGTGTGTGTACGGTGTGTGTGTGTGTGTGTGCATTCGTGTGAGAGAGAAAAGAGAGTGAGAAGACCTAGATGGTGGTGTCACAGAGTAGCACACTCATGCATATATATAGTGTACACAGCCTTCATTAGAATACAAGCACAGGCATTAGAAATCATTCTCACATTACAAAGAGTTTCTACACATTAGAACAGTAATCATGTCATATATTGGTAAACATGTAGAAGAACAAGAAGAGGGATAGATGGATGAGTGAGAAGTGAATATGATCTGGTCCCCTTCATACGTACATGTAGACTGGACCGAGAGGAAGAGATGTTAATAATGGCAGAACTGGTTCCATCTGCTAGCTAGAAATCAGAAGCATGACTGTGGTTAAGAAGGTTAGCGTTGGAGAACTCCATAGCAACTGGGAGCAAACCATTGTTATGAATGTTTCATGGGCTTTGAAGTTGAAGAGTGTTTAAAGATGGCATATAGCTCATAAGAAAAAATGTAAATATACATTAAGTAAACACAGAATAAAAAAGACATTCGTTTGGAGCATGAAAATCAAACATGGCATACAGAAAAATGGTTTGCTTCCAGTACACTTTCAGTAAATAAACACCCCTTCTGTACGTGGCAGTTGCACTAATCAGACATAGCATTCACATTAGACATCATATTCTCAAAGGCTCTCGGGGAACGAGGGAATTCCTCCTGGAGCTGAAACGACAGCCAACAAGCAGTCTCCACCATGAGGCTTCTCAGAGGTCCTTTTTGAGTCTCGATCTCCTCAGAGGGCAACTCTTTTCTGGAATATCAGGCCCTTTAGGTCACCAGACCAAAAGCCATGATGAATCATTCCTGGTCAGATACATGTAAGATGTGGATTTCAACTCATGACCACTCAAAATAACAAGAGGTACAGTACTATGAAAGCGGTCAAGTATCTTAATGGTTTGGCCTTGATAGATAGATAGATAGATAGATAGATAGATAGATAGATAGATAGATAGATAGATGAATAGTCAACGAGTCACCATGAGGTCAATTGTCAGCTTAGAGTTCAGTGTGTGTTTTGTTCCGCAGGGCTTTAAAGGGTTTGTCCCTAAACATCTTTAGCCACACTGCCCTGAAGCCCTGAAGCCTCAAAGAGACATGTGATGGTATTTAGCCCTTTCCTCTCCATGTTGATGCAGGATGGGAACACACTAATTGGTGACAGACAAAATACACACGCTGTCTGCATTGAACTAGTTTGCCTCCGAACACTAAATCAAATCATTGTTACTTGTGTGAGTCACACGGTGTAAAAGTGTCAAACCAGTGGTAAAATAAATGGGGCGAAAATTTACGGTACTCAGCTTAAATAAACAACAAAACACATGACAAAAAATACAAATAAAAAAATCAAATCCCTTTCAAGAAATCCCTGGAGGAACGCATGTAATTCTTCTGCAATAACAAGACAATGAGCTGCAGCAATCCTGACGGGAGTCCATTGTACAGTTCAAGCTTTGCAATAATGAAACAATACTCTCATAAAGCATCTCAGTAATTGTCTCTAACCAACACTCTTCCATTTGACCGTATTTCACCTCAAAACACAGCATCGTAAAAGATTCACTGGAAGAGGATGAGGGTGTGTGTGAGTGTGTGTGTGAGAGGGGGGGTGTGAGCCAGGGACACTGCTGATGTCCTCTCCACTCCAATTACTTTTGCTGGAGACATCTGAATGGGCTTGACATCATTCATCAAGGTCAGCCTCTTAGTGCTTTTGGCCTCTCTGGAGGGGGCATGTGATGTCAGGGTGGGTGGGGGGGTGGGCGGTAGGATGAGCTCATAGCGAGGGGTGCCACCCCAATGCCCCACTCAGCGCAGGCGTGGCCCCTTCTGGTTTCTAACAAACAGCGGCCAAAACACAGGCCGCCAGCCAACTCAGTCAGACAAAGGCGCCAGCCTCACCCGTTCATCTGCCTGGCAGAGGCACTTGGAGCAAGTGGCACACCCACCCCAGCCAAGACAACGCATCCCTCGTCTGGCACATAGAGTTCAGGGACATGAAGCTCCGCAGACAAAAGGATTTATTCTAGCTCAATAGCACAGATCCCCAGGGTCTGACAGATGTCTGATTAAAAACCAGCCCTGTTAAATCAGACCACACTCCTTGATCTCATTTTCATTTGGGTTTAGGGGGAAAAGGTCATAAAGCCTTAAAAAACATGCACCATGTGACAAAAACAAGCAAACAGTTGTATGCATAATGCAAAAATGGTTAAAGTTGACCTCTGTGATAGACAGACACAATCAAATTGAGGGGCTTAATCAATAAGATCAGGAACAGCTGTCTAAATAATGCACAAGACCCCTGATATCATGCCCTTTTATAGCCACCGACAGTATACATGAGCATAATGACACTGAATTCATCACCGACCACCAAGAGCTCGAAAAGTATACAGTGTTTAGAGAAGTTGAAAGTCACAGACTCCAAAAAAGCTACATTGTGTTGGTGACACAGCACACCAACTCCAAACACAGTTTCTTCATCGCTCCGTTTGTTTGTTTGTGGAAACCATGTGTCCTTCTGCTCCTTCCAACGCGGCCTGCGTCCCAGCCGTTTTTACGCAGTCAGGACACCAGCGCTAAGGCCTCTTGCCGAGTGCCTCCTCGACCCCTGGAGGGGGAGAAGTTTCGGGTGGGGGTGGGGGCAGGGGGGGGGGGGGGCGGGGGTTGAGGGGTGGATAGGGGTGGTTTGCAGGAGGGGAGGGTAGATGAGGTTCTTGTGGCGCCTGTGGTGAGTAGGAGGGGTCGCGCGAAGGGGATGCGCCGGGTAGGGGGGAGGGGGGGGGTGCGCAGTTGCCCGCAACGCCTCACCACATCAGAGGGAGGCCTGAACCCTTGCAGTGCCTCCACAGCTTAGTGCCAGGGCATTATATATACAACAACAGAGCAGCAAAAACACACAGGCACTCGCCAGAACAGCTAATTAAGACCAGGCCCCCTTGCTATGCTGTTGTCCACTCGAAACATGTGAATGTACAGTGCATTACAATATATTTCTGTACGTGTGCATGCGTGTGTGTGTGTGTGTGTGTGTGTGTGTGTGTGTGTGTGTGTGTGTGTATGTGTGTGCGTGTGTGCGTGCATGCATGCGTGCATGCGTGCGTGCGTGTGTGTGTGTGTGCGTGTGTGTGTGACGCTTGTCATCATCACAGCCCTCCATAACTCACCCTCGGGGGCCAGGCAGCGTAGGTAAGGCAAGAGGAGGATGAAAGGCAAATCAAACCTTTCAGCTGCACATCAGAGGGGCCACACTCCGGTAATATGCAGCGCGTTGGTGCTCCGTCTCCATCTGATCACGTCCTCCCTCCCTCCATCCCTCTCTCCATCCCTCTCTCTCTCTCTCTGTCTCTGTCTGTCTCTCTTTCTGAGGGCGTTTAACCCACTCAAGACCGTGACTAATCCAGAAACCCACCGGAGTCGTGTTCGCTTTCTCCACTCGACACACACGCTGTTGTATTTGGCTTTATCGCAGCCCATTTGAGGTGACAAACATGTTCCTCCTTACGAGAGCATATTTTCCCCTCTGCTCTCAGGAATACAAACACATAGTTTTGGGTTCCCCCGGGAACAAAGTGGGGGTCTTTAGGGAGTTTATGTGGGTTCGATTTCACTTAATGTACCCAAGAGTTTAGTTTAGATCCCTCTGCCTCCTCTCTTGCTCCAAAACACAAAACACAAGGAATTTATAGATGTGGAAATAATTTTAGATTGTTTGAAGAATTCTCTCTCTCTCTCCCTGTGTGTGTGTGTGTGTGTGTGTGTGTGTGTGTGAGTGTGTTCTATCACCATCAAAGGCCAGTGCAGTCCCTCTCACACACACAGATGGCCATCATTCGTACAGACTCCAGTCTTGTGGGAGTGCTGTAGCCAGTGCTTCATACACAGAGGGAAAACTTGCCCATCAAAGGCTCTTTTTAGAGAGGCAACTGCAATGGATATGTACACAGAGACATATATGTTTATGTCACATCAGAATCTGAGGGCCACCAAGGCTTCCCTTTGATATAAAAATGCCAGATGACTTGTAAATGAAGCTATGAGGTGCTTTTGGTTCTAGAACATTCAGACGTATTTCTCTGCCAGTTCTAACCCGACATCTCCCATCATTCCAAAAGCTCGTTTCTTTTCCTTTTTCTGACTCCTAGTCATCTCCCTTTTCTTTTCCTTGTCTCTCCTCTAGCCAGGCCAAACAGTAGCTGACCGGGGCCCGATCACATTCTCCTCTCTGGCTTTCCCAGCGAGCATGGGTTTCCTGTGAGGGCAGGATCCCTCAGGAACACCAAGGCGGAGTGGGAGGGCCGCCCAGGCAAGGAATTCCTGTGTCTATTTGATCTCTCCATTGGAGGGGAGAGGAGACCCCTGAAATGGGAATCCCAGCCAAGGCAAGCCGAGTGCGAGAGGAGTAGCTCTCCGTGTGAACCTCAGCAAGGAACGCTGCCCGAGAAGAGAGCGAAATGGAGCCGAGGACACCGACGGGAAGAAGGACGAGGCTACAACACCACACCGCACCGCAGCCACAACAAAACAACAGCATTAACACAGGAAAGCCGTACCTAAACACACAATAAGCATGACCACACAAAAACTAGTCTCATTTGTTCTATTCTCTCTCTCTCTCTCTCTCTCTCTCTCTGCGAGTGTCCGCTGGACAAGGCCCTGGTCATGAGGCGCATTTTCACATGGATGTCTGCGGTTGTGGTCCCCCTTTATTTATGCAGGCTTGAATGATGCATTTGATGAGTCTGACAAGTGATGCCAGAGAACAAATGAGACAAAAATGTTTTCTCATCGCAAACACTGCACTTCTAAATAAAGCCCATTGTGTTGTGGTCGCGAGACATCTGAAATCAGGAGAGGGATTTGAGGGAGGGGGTATTTACTGCATATTTAACATGAGCGCTGGCTTGGTCTGCTTCTGCCCTGCTTTCTTAACGTCAGCCGAATTCTGTCAAACCACAACTGGTGCAACCAGTGACAGCTCGACTACTATGCCAAAGCAAGACTAATGCAGACCGAATTGAGTATAGCCTCGACCAGGCGGTACAAAGCAAATGTCTTCAGTCATCATTGATCGAGTACCGCTAACCTCTCCGAGTTCCTATTATGGAGCACCTCTGGTCAATTAATGCCATGTAAATAGATATGGATATGGATGGATATGGATTTAGCAGACGCCTTTGTCCAAAGCGAAATGTAAATGTAAATCTCATGTAGATTTGTGTTTTGCAGAATGAAGGGATGATGGCAGCAGGCTTGTGGGGGCTGTGCGTCATTCGCTCCTGAGGATGTAAGTTACACGCGGCTCTCCCAGATTGTACTAATGGAAAACATGGCACCAAGAGAGAGAGAGAGGAGGGGACTTCTTAAATGCGCTTCAACGAGAGCTGGGTGTGGGCCTTTGAAGAAAATAAAATAATTGTCCGAAAGGGCAAGAGCATCTTTCCACTTTGTGTGAAATGGGAGAATGTCCCGCTCCCCCAGCGGGCATTCAAAGTGGAAGGTCAACTGTGTAAATAAAACTCACCCATCCTGACTCTCAAATGCAGCCATGGAAACTACAGGGGATATACTGTGCCTTGTTTGTTTTTTCACTTTTAATTCTTAATTTCTTGCATCTTTTTTCTCAGCTCTGTGCGATTCAATGACTAAACAAATAAAAGCTGAAAAGGTTACAGCCAGGACATGGAAGCAATTTTCTAATTTTCATAATCCTTCCCCTCTAATTTTTTATTGTTTTATATTTATTTCTAATGTATTTTTCGAAGTTGTAGTCATGACAAGGATTTGATGAGCTCTCGCAGGCGCCTCTTCAAGCATCTGGTTCGTTTTCAGACGACAGTCAGAGCTGGTCACTGTCTCAGCCAGCTCAGGCCAACAATTAAACCTCCAGCACCAAACAAAATTCCAGCACGTTCCCTGGATCAATCGCGTCGTCATGCGGCCCCGTTGAGCATTTAAACAGTTAGCTTACATCAGTGGTATTAACACACTGAGGCTGTGACCTTCGCTGATGAGGCGGCACCTCTCTCATCGCTCTCCAAGAGGGGGACCGGCTTTTGTGTTGCTCCATCTGAGGGAGTGGAGTGAGAGCTCCCTAGTGACAGGAGCTCGGCAGATGGACTGGCTGCGGCAGTACAGTTCGGCTGCAGTTCAAAGGGCCTCACTATCAATTATATTTCAGTTTCACGGGTATAGTCGCTCATTCACCAATGCCTTGTTGTTTTCCTTTGAGTACTCTAAGTTTGGTGATTGCGGTATCAATCAATTTCTCAATTTGTTATTTGATATAGATGGATAGGATGTCACATACACATTGCACATGCTTCCAGCCGATTAGCCACATAGCACACACCTCATAACTCTATACCGCATGAGCAAGTGTGTGTATGGCAAATTACATTATCATTCCCCTAGAAACAAAATCCATCCTCAACCACCACCGGCCTCATCCTCATGCAAGCGATGCTCTGGTATACGCACCAAAGAGTGCCAGCTTGTTTCTGAGGGTTTGCCCGAGTGGTGGCTCCACACAGGGTCTCCCTTTAGCACTTATTATGGAAACACTTGCTCTCTGTCCCAGATCAGCGGTGTCGCCCTGTCATGGCACGGTATCAGTGCCAGAGCTCAGGATTGGCCGGCCATCAGGAACACATTCCTTTTTATTGGCTGGGTGCGGTCACCGTGCCGACAGCGGGAATGAGCCATTGGTTCCGTTGTTAAAGACAAGGGGGGGGGGGGGAAACTACCCCTGGAAGAGTGTGTGGCGAGTTGTGTTATGTGGTCTATAACGAGGGCAAGCGTCAAGGGCAAGCAAACACCCAAAACCATACCTCACACACTTCACCAGTCCAAGGAAAACCTGGAGAAACCTTCATAACATGACCTGGAGCCGCTGCGGATCAGCCAAGAGCCATGACTTCACAGAGACCCTTCGTTAGCCAAAGGCTAGGCCTCGCGGGTAGAGAGATGATGTCAGTGGTCTTACCTGTCCAGGTATGAGTGGCTCTTTGTCGTCAATGTCAATCAGGATGTCATCCCGGGGGGTTGGTGCCATCGCTCCTGTTCGTGAAAATAGACGTGTGATGAAGAGAATGGATGTGTATGTGTTTGTTGTGCTTTCCTCTCACACCATCTCTGCTCTCAATCCTTAGCCAGTCTCTGAACCTTTGCAAACCACCATACCCAGGATATTCTTTGCTTTTAGCTTATTTGCTTATTCGTCTAGCTTCTTCTCATCCATCTTTAACCCCCACCATCGCTCCTTTCCCAGTTTTCCACCTCCTCCTCCTCTTCCTCACCTATGTCATCCTCTGTGGGGTCTCTCTCCAGGTCCTCTTCCTGGCAGCGGAACTCCTCCAGGTAGCGGATGGTGCACTGGCCCACCACCGGCTTCCTGCCAAACTGCCTGTTGTCGATCACTTTGATGACCAAAGGCGGCATGTACAGCTCCTCTTGTGGCAGCCGCTGGAAGGGAGAAAACAAAGGGAGTGAGACAAAGAGGATCATGGGAGTTATGAGGGGGATGAGGGTGTTGGAGTTCGGCAGAAAGGGTGGAGAAATCAAAGCAGCAGACACAGCATTAAGGATAAAGACATTTTTATGCAAATAATTAGGCACTTTCCGTCAGTCATGACACTGGTGGAACAGCAGTCCTTGAAGCGTGGCTGCACTGATTTCAACGTTTCAGAAGTCATTAGATACGAGAGAAGGGCTCTGTGCACTAACAACATGGCTTTGGACCAAAGCAGACTAAAGGGCATGTCAACAGCCATCTCATACGGAGTATGATTCCACTGACAGTGCCTCTCGGAGTTTCCAACCCACCAGAATTCTTTCCACAAAATGGCTGAGATCTCTAGGAGTCAGTCAGCCCAGTTAGTGTAAACAAAACCAGACCTGCTGTGAGCCCTTCACTGGGGGAGCAGTGGAGACTGACAGTGATCAGCCCCTCCAAAACCATTACGCTCCAACGCTCCCAGCACAGTAGAACCTCACCTATGAACAGTCGGTCATGCAGTTACGCCTTTCACATTATCCAATACAAACAATGAAGTCATCCGCCTGGCCTTAGGCCACAGATAAAGTGACCTGATCTGGAGGGTATCTGACAAGCTGAAAATCATCCTTATGTGTTGCTCTCTCTCTCTCTCTCTCTCTCTCTCTCTCTCTCTCTCTCTCTCTCTCTCTCTCTCTCTCTCTCTCTCTCTCTCTCTCACCACATCGATGAAGAGCGTGTTGACATCGAAGTTGGGGTTCTTCTTGCTGTTGCGGATGACACAGGACTGCACCATGCGGCCACCGCACTCCACCTGCAGACTCGGGGAGGTCACGCTGGCCATCTGAAAACTCTTCAGGTTACGCAATCCCCATGCCAAGATCTATGGGGTCAAAGGTCAATTGGGGAAAAAAACAAATCTCAACGCGTTGAATGAGATGTTACCATATTAACATCTGGGAAGAAAAAGCCTTGACGGCTTTACAATGTTCAGAAGACTTTTCTTACAAAAGCATGAAATATTATTAAAGAACCACTCTAGTAAAAATCTACTTTTTAACATGTCCAATTTACGTTTTAATGTGTTACAAAACATATCATGACCAAAATAATCAGTTAACACCATGGCTAAGTATTTCTGGTTTAGATGGGCAGTGCACTGGCTAGCCAATCACTGTTGCTAGCGTGTCAGAGTTAGCTATCTTACATTAGCATAACATTGTTAACCATTTGGTAACATTGTCAAACTGAGGTGTCAAGCAGGCGGAGTTGTTTGGGGCGGGGGCAGTTAGCTCCCCACATCGGAGATCAGGCAGAGTGGGTCGAGATCCACATAAGGCCATGAAGGGATTTTTGTTAATGAAAAAGAATTTGAACATTTATCTTTCAGGAACTATGATGGGAGTTAATCAGTGGCTGGCTAATCAGTGGCTAGAATGCATCTGTCTAGTCTTCTAGTTCTGTCTAGTCTTATTATACAAATATTTAAATGACAATCAGATGATTTTTTAATGGCAAATGCAGTATTGTAAAAGCACAACCTTGAGGCATTGTCTGTATACACAAACTCAGCTGGATTGTTACCTCTATTGCAGTGCGCTGGAGAACCGGCCGGATGCCCTGTGGAACCATGAACACATTGGGCTCTCGCTGAGGGGGTGGGTAGGGCAGGTCGGACTCCTCTGGCTAGACATGGAGGAGACATAAAAATGAGACACAAATTCTATAACGGAACGTCATCGATGTAGGCTATGACAAACGGCTTAGATGCATAAGTTAGCTCTTCAACACATGCTACACACAAAAGCAGAGCATTCATGTTAGCTTAAAGTGGCCCCCTCTATGATTGTTAATCATGGCCAATGTCTTTTGCATCTCTGCGAATATTTATTACACTGAAATATGTGGCTCGTTCATGGTTGTAAATCTTGAAACGAGATGATTTCCATTAGTAAAGATAATGACTAATTTTCCCAGAGGAATATTAGTCTAAAACTCATAATTTAGGAGGAAATATGGCTTGATTATAAACGATGACTCTTGACATACGGTGACGCAGTGGGCCTACTGTGATAGGGATCAATGGATGTGTGTGTACGTAACGTCTGACATTAATTACTGAGAGACACAAACTCTGAGGTGTGTCTTCGAAAAAACGCATGCAGTTAAACAAGACTTTTTGTTCAATGTATTCATTAGCACAAGTCAAAACACAGGCGCCATTGCTGCCTTTGAGATACAGCAGACTCGACATGGACGATTTAGTCGCAAACACCATGTCACCACGCACCACGTCTCCAAATTAGCAAGTTAATGACCTGGTAAGACACCATATCAAGGCAAGAAGAAAAACTTGTCATTTCGGGAGTCCATGCAATTAAGTATGTAGCAGTATAATGCTGTGGCCTATGTCATGTTAATATGAGATGGAGTAAAGCCAGTAGAGGGTAGTGAGAGGAAAAACAGGAGGAACATGTACACCAGTCACAGCCTGATTGCAAGATGATGACCACAGCACTCTCCAACAAAGCCTTCTTTTACAAAAGTACAGCGCATTACATAAAAACATACTTGTATGAGTGTGTTATGCACATGTACGTGTGTGTGTGTGTGTGTGTGTGTGTGTGTGTGTGTGTGTGTGTGTGTGTACAGTATGTGGATGCACGGTCTTGCCATGATCTGTTTCTAATGTATTTATTCCATTAATTAACTACGGGTTTGTTTCTGTACGCCATTTTTTTTTTTTTTGCAAAGAGGATCCTCACAAATGGGAAACAGGGCAGACTACGGTCTTGGCTCACACAGCGTCAGAGTTTTCCGGGACACCTCCTCCGTAAGCCCTTCGCCCCGAACATTTTCCTAGCATCGTGTTTGAGTTCATTAAAAAGGGATGAAAGTCGTTAGGGATTCAGTCCCACTATCTGCAGTCTCTAAAGCTGCACCATTTATTGTGCTTTAGCGAGGCAGGTTAGTCTTAACCTTACAAACTTACTCAAGCTCCTGGATGCTTTTGTTCAGGGAAGCTCTTCTCTAAGAGGTCTAGGTCTATTGTGTCTTACTCTAACCCTTGAGTTGAATGTATACATATTTATTATTATTATGCATTTGTTTTGAAAATCTTCTGTCATACTGTAACTCATCCAAAGTGTAAGACATGCTGCTGTACACTGTCAGAAGATGTACGCAGCATTCGCACAGTATTGGAAGATGTTGATTCAGATAAACATGGCCACCTTGCTGCTATGTGCACAGTCTTATGTTTCACTACGATCACTGGGAGGATGGCTAACCAGCTCCAGCTGCTATGTGAGCCATTGCTCTCTGCAACATTTTAGGTTTCAATTGCTTTGGTGGTGTCCAGATGTATTGCTGGATTACCTATCAGTCAGTGTCAACGTTTCATAGGTTGTGCATGGGTCTGTGTGTGTGCTTGTATGGACTTGTGTGGGTGCGAGAGCGTGGCTCAAGTGCAAATGGCACGGTTAGGCTTTAGGCTTGTACCCATTGCTGCTGGTTTTCAGAGAGGAATCCTGGGAGAATAAGCTAGGAGAGGCCAGAATCAAAATGAGAAAGGAGTGGGAGAAAAAGAGAATGGAGAGAGACAGAGAGAGAGAGAGAGAGAGAGAGTGTACAGGGAATGGGAAAAAACAGGGACAGAGCCTGTTACTTATCAATAGATCACCACAAGTTGCCTGAAGTTAAACTTCCGAGCAAAAAATGGAAAATATAATCACAATACATGATAATGGTCGAGAGCCCACGCACTGAATTTACATCAGAAAGTAAAACAGTAAGATATGCAAACTCTCACCTCGTCCATGATATGGGCAGGAGGCATTATGTCACCCTATTGGAGAAGCACAAAAGACATTATCTCTGTTTCATATGAGGCTTTGGTGTGAGACAATCAGAGAAAGAGAGTGAGCTGAACAGACAGAAGTGGTGTGTGTATGTGTGTCTGAAAGAGAGAGAGAGAGTTTGTGTGTGTGTGTGTGTGTGTGTCATACGGCCTCCCTACATGTGTGTGTGTGTGCGTGTGTGTGTGTGTGTGTGTGTGTGTGTGTCATACGGCCTCCCTACATGTGTGTGTGTGTGTGTGTGTGTGTGTGTGTGTGTGTGTGTGTGTGTGTCATACGGCCTCCCTACATGTGTGTGTGTGTGTGTGTGTGTGTGTGTGTGTGTGTGTGTGTCTGTGTGTGTGTGTGTCATACGGCCTCCCTACATGTGTGTGTGTGTGTGCGTGTGTGTGTGTGTGTGTCATACGGCCTCCCTACATGTGTGTGTGTGTGTGTGTGTGTGTGTGTGTGTGTGTGTGTGTGTGTGTGTGTGTGTGTGTGTGTGTGTGTCATACGGCCTCCCTACATGTGTGCGTGTGTGTGTGTGCATCACACAGCCTCCCTACATGTGTGTGTGTGTGTGAGTTTTGCGTGGGTGGCCTGGCCAGCCTGTACGCATGCACTGTAATTGGATTTCCCCGTGATTATTCTGCTTTAACCCAAGCCAGCTGGGCAGGTCTGGGCAGGGCGGGGTCGCTGGCATCCCCAATCAGCCAGCAAGTCAGCCGGGGGTCGGCCCGTGGGGCGCACAACACGACGCGCTGGGCCAGTCTCGCCAACTGACCCCAGCACAGCGGCTCTGCTCGCTCCCCACTAGCTCTCAGCAGCAGGGCCTGATCGGGGTACACCGGCGGTATTTAAACTGCTCTTTTCGGGAGTTCAATTCAAACCAATTACAGGGTCATGCTAGACTGGGAGAAGAGTATAGGTCTGTGTATGGAGAGGAGGAAAAAATGGTTAGGTGAAGGTGTGTGTGCTTTTGTGTCTGTTGATGAGTAGGTGTGTGTGTGTGTGTGTGTGTACAAGAGAAAAAGAAAGAAAGAGAGTGAGAGAAAGAGAAAGAAAGAAAAAGAGAAAGTGATAGAGAGAAAGAAAGAGTGAGCAAGAAAGAAAGAAAGAACAGAGGGAGGGAGGAAGGAAGAATAACAAAATAAAAAAGAAAGAAAGAACGTGGAAAAAAGGTACACCTAAACAAAAAGACTAACCTCCTGACCAGGGATGTGATGAATTGAGGCCTATGAAAAGAGAGGAAGAAAGAGTATGAGACCACAATGTTAATGAGTCTCAAATGAAGGCGATGACTTCATAGGATGTTATTAAATTAGGCAGTGACTGCTGGGAACGCTGCCTCTTTCACATATGAACACACCATCATCAGAGGGAGGCCCAAAAACCCCAGAGGAGCAAGACACCCTTCACACACACACACAC
>NW_027468640.1:25815831-26118331 GCF_046254945.1 Alosa pseudoharengus
GCAATGTCAGTGACCACCGTGTGTGTGTGTGTGTGTGTGTGTGTGTGTGTGTGTGTGTGTGTGTGTGTGTGTGTGTGTGTGTGTTCTTGGGTGATAACGTTGAATATGACTTTAAACATCACCTCCATCTTTCTTTTAACCTACGCAAACATATGGATTTAGAAATGGGATAAAACATTGCTCCATAATGCCTTATCATGGTCCACAAGCTGGTTATACTCGAATGGTTGCGTGGGTTTATCGTCGTTTGAACGCAATATATTTAAGACTACATATGCCAAACAGAGGCACCAACCAAAAAAACTATAAACTGTTTCTTTGTCATGCTGTGTTCATTTGTGTAAAACCCAGAATGTTTTCCCCTTCCTGTTGATTCTTCACTGGTGCCAAGAGCATATAATGCTATCTGGCATGGTTGATTGGAAATTTGAACAGTTTTAACCGCTGTTCTCTATGTATATTTATGACAAAGGGAGAATGAAATATGCAAGGGGGAAGAGAAGAGAGACAAAAACAATATCCATTATACTTAAGTGTTAAATAAAGCAACTTTGGCAAGGAGTTATGGTATAATGACAGACAGAGGCAATATGACAAAAAAATAAAATAAAATAAAATGTGAAAAGCTTCAAAATCCAGTCATCATGGGCCAAGTGAATAGAGCGCTCAAGCAGTGGTTGGTATACGCTGGCAGTCTGCCGTTAAGAGGCAACCGTGGGACCAAAACCAGACACAAACCAAAGCAGTTGTGCTATCAGTGGTGGAAGTGAGAAAATTCTACATGGGGACAGACAAGATTTACAAATGAAGGGAACTTCTGTTTACCTCAAGGTTAAAGATTAAAAACATGCTGTACCACACAGCTACTTCTGCACATGTTGGTAAGGGAAATCCTTTCATGTGTTCACCTCATTTCATTGAAAAAATGGAAGAAAATGGCTGCTACATCAGTGAGAGACTAATTGACTGGCTGTGGATCACTTCATTTCAACCTGGGGTAGCTATGAGCACAAACCCCCCTTTTAAGATGAGGCCTGGAATCAGACTGATTTGAGGTCAGTAAGCACCAACCCATCTATTTCCACACCACACTCAGACGTGAACCCTGTCTTTACCACACCAGGGCAGCCCTCGTTGCTGTGCCATGGTGGCTAGTCCGCTGCCCAGACTCATAAAGTCAAGATCCCTGGGTTCCCATCATCCTCGCGGCTCGAAAAGCGACCCGGGGCCAAGTCACCGCTCGCTGCAAGCCAGCGGCTGTATTTCACTGCCTCTGACGTAAACAAGGCCCTGTCGGCTCTGCCGTTAAAGCTCTAAATATATATTTTTATTATTTCGTTATTTATACCAGAAAAAAAAAAGAAACAAGTTCCTTGTAGATATTGTGCAACACTGACCTTTTTCACGACGTATTCGTAAAAATGTTATTCTGTGTGTGTTACTGTACCACGCTCAATGTGCTTCCTATTAGGACTTCCCTTTGACCCGAGCCCTACCACGCAATGGGACTGCACACGGGGAGTCCGACTAATGACTGGAATTACGTACCTTAGCTTAGCGACAATTAACAAGAGACCGAATGACATTCAAACTGGCATGGGGCTCTTCATGTGGGCATGCTTTCCCCTCGTAAGCATCCCTTTAGAAGGTCGGAACCCACCCTCGGCTGGCTTCCCTGAGCGCCTTTTCAAAGTCACGCCAACCGGCGCGCCGGGAATTACCAACCGACATTCTGGAAGTTTTGTTGGCGTGGCAACAGCGACAACTGCCACGGATCGCAGAGGTTGAGAGGTCACAGTCTGGGTGTGACAGCACACTCTCACACATGCTTTCCTGTGTACTGTGGCCCACAGTTGCTTGTTATGAAAGGAAGGGACTTGGTAACAACACATTTCATTGGAGTGAGAATGTTGACAGTGTCTCAGACAACGTAACGAAGGCAACGAAAGCCTAAGTCAATAATGGCCAGGAGACCATTATTTACTGAACTTCCACCTGGGTGTCAGGGTTTAACCGGATTGGTTTTTGCCCAGGGGACTTTTCTAAATGGCCTTCAACAGACAATGTTCACATCAACATAGTGGCGAATGACACTGTTATGGCTGCTGATTGTATCGAAGTGTCATTTGTTTGATTGTACTATTGATCATTTCAGTGGGCAGCTTAAAATGAAAAAGCAACAAAAATAATTCTCCAGCTGTTGACTTCCAGGGGTATACACTAGGTAGCTTTTTAGGGGGGCTTGCTTGAATGCTGTTTAATTACCTGAGAAGCTGTCCTTATCCATGGCGATCAGATCTCTTGCCTGATACAGGTAACAGCGAAGGTGATAGCGAGCTCCACCTGGAACCAGACAGAAAGCAATTTTCAGTTTTAAAAGCCTTTGGGATCATCGCAAACTGAACAAAAAGGAAATTGTGCTTACTGTCAAAAAAGCAAGATATGGTCGGACGGTTGACACCAAAGGTTGTAGTAACAGACTTGTCATCGTTTCTATCTTCTGTCACGCTCCCCTTGAACGACAGAAAAATATAATACAATTAAAATCTCACACATACACATACAGACATACAATAGTTCAACTAGTACAACCTAGGTTTTCAGAGGACTGAATTTTGTTTGCACAGAGGGGTTTACATAACACTGAATGGTGAAAAGTGTTTGTGAGTCCATTAACAAACCACAAGTAATGATGGCAAAGTAATAATCAATTCAATCCTGAACACCCATCAATGGTTAATCGCTAAAGTGATGCTTACACTATTAGACACAAGTAGACTCATGGATACAGCGTGATATGCTATAGTCACAGGATTCATTAAAGAAACTAAGAATGGACACATTGCAAAACATGCACAAAGCCATGTTTGTGTTATTTCATCTTTTACGCATTTGATCTGTTTAGCCCCAACATTTTCTCACAATCAATATGAAATGCAACCATGTTGATCCACTTGATGATCTGAGAAGTGGAATAAAACGGATGTGTTTGTTCAACGGACATAAAAAAAGTTGTATCTTGGTCATTTTATGACCTTAGGTTGGCTTTTAAAAGACTGGATCTGATGTCTAAATATTCCAGTGGCCTGTAAACTGAGTACGTGCTAATGATGGGCCTACACATCGGAGACTTCAAGAGCAGCTCTGAACCTCAAAACCATTGGCAGGGCCTGAAACAGTGTCACCACTGAACATCACTGAAATACAAATCTGCAAAGGGGGGGAGGATGGAGCGAGAGGAGTTCCCCCTGAACATATCCCGCTGCCCAGGAGTTTTTTTATTTTTTATATATATACTATCTTGAGTCTGACCAGTGACGGCAGAACTTTGTTCCAAAGGCCCACACTCTCCCGTGCCAGGGGATCTAGCTGAAGCCAATCTACGAAAAAACAAAAACGGCACCACAACGGCTCTCTTCAGCCCACGGCCGGTCTCCGACCCAGCGGCGAGCTTGGGGCAGACGTGCCAATGACGACTTGGAACGAGTCTTGACAGTGCAGACCCACCGGACAAACAAGCACCAGAATTAGAGAGAAAATTGTATTACGGACCCGTTCAGTCTCACGCACGCACACACACACACACACGCCCACCACTTCTCCTTAAATAGAGTCCCGAGGCAGCCTTATATCACCCGGCTGATTCCACTCCCCTTGCCCAGTCCAAATCAGCACCTCCAGCCCATTAAGGCCGTCGCCCTCACACACCCATTCTGGACTACCCCTGTCTACCACTCCAAAACGCTGCCCAAACCCCACCTTTTTTTCTTTTCTCTCCAAAGAGCGCTTGACATAAGAGCCCTCCTCCATCCCTCCCTCCCTCCTTCCCTCCCTCTGTCACTCTCTCTCTCTCTCCCTCCATCCCTCCTCCTATACAGTGTTGATATTATGTGAGACTTTTTTTTTACATTGCATCACCCTTGGCCATTAACACCTTCCTATCTTCCTCATCTCTCATCATTCCTCCCATCCTCCCCCTCCTTACCTCTGATAACGACAACATCCAGCCTCCACCAACACCCCCCCCCTCCCTTCCTCATGCCCCCCCCCCCGTTCCCGCGCTTACCAGTGAGCCCTCGAGGGCAAAGATGGCCGCCGGCCCCGTCTTCTCCAGCGGCTCCATGCGGCGGCGCCAGCGGCGGCGGCGGAACGAGTCGGTCTTGCGCGGCTTTAGGTGGAACTTCCAGCCAAACAGAGACGCGTACTCCCAGCCCTCCAGGTCTGACTCATCTGGACGCTGCTGCAAAGGGAGGGTTGTGGGAACGTTAGCGAGGTGCGTCAGAGACATGAGTGAGAGAGAGAGAGAGAGAGAGAGAGAGAGAGAGAGAGAGAGAGAGAGAGAGAGAGAGAGAGAGACACACACACACACACACGGCTATCACGTTCAGGCAGCTGGATGAGCAGGCCCCGGCGCTGTTTAGGCAGCCGTGTTAACAGTTATTAGGAACTTCACATCGATTTGACTCCACATGGATCACAGGAGTTAGATGAACTCTAGTCTGCGCAAACATCTGGCTACTCTGAGGGTGACACATTTACAGTTTAACACTCTTTTCAGGCCCACTGACTGTTAATATTAGCCCTCCACATGGTCAACAATACAGACATCGCTGAGTTAAACAATCACTCAACAACTAAACAATGAATGACAAAATAGAGCTAACAACCTTTACTGCTAGAGTAAAATGTAGTGCAGTACTGTACTGCATAGAATTCCATACATATGAAGTCTGTATACTGTGTGTATAATGCTGTAAGGCACTGTATAGTAGTATAGCTTTTACGTCTAGGCAAGAGATCCAAAGAACCTGTCTACTGTGTTCAAATTCTGTGTGCAGAGAGCTCCATCTTGTGGACAATATGGCACACAATAGCTTCACTTTCACTTCTTACTCTCTCTCTCTCTCACACACACTCTCTCTCTCTCTCTTTCTCTCGACATGCGCACGCACACACACACACACACACACACACACACACACACACACACACACACACACACACACACACACACACACACACACAAACACTTTTATTCTCACACACTCTTTCTCTCCCTCTGACACACACACACTCTCACTCATTCTCTCTTTCTGAGACACACACACACACACACGCACACACTGGCATTCCCTTCCTCTCTGACTCATCCCACTGTGGGCTGTCTCTCAGCGCTGGGCTTGATTGCACATGGTAACAGTCAACCTAATCTTTGCTATACATCATCATCGCTACAGTTAACTTAAATGAGGCGCTATGGCCAGAGCATTTTTCTTCTCTCTCTCTCCCCTCTCTCTCTCTCTCTCTTTCCTCTTTCTCTCTCTCTCTCTCTCTCTTTCCTCTCTCTCTTTCTCTCTCTCTTTCTCTCTCTCTCTCTCTCTTTCCTCTCTCTCTCTCTCTCTCTCACTCACACATACACACGCACACACACACATACTCACTCAAACGCAGAGCGGAGAAACACAAGCACACACTCACACAAACACACACACCACATTATATATCACATGCAAACATACACATCCATGGCTCCATGCATATACACATGCTGTGCCTACACAAAGTAAATACAAGTTATATTTGTGGAAAGGCTAAATTTGGATGATATATGGGATCTTCGCCGAGACACCATAAAGCTCCTGGACTGCAGGCTTTGGGTTTGCGTTCAGATTAGCAGGAGATAGGATGATAAATTAGGTGTGTCTGTCTCCTCTGCCTCCTCCTGAAGCATTCTGGGACAAAACGAGCACCTCCAATCCTCCACTGAGGATCATCCCCATCCGCACATGCTCCGAGACCATCTCCAGAATTCCAGAGACAAACTCACGGCTTTTTTGAGTAATGGTGATCCTCACCAGCGATGCGACTGGCTCCCGTTAAAAGGCGCGAGTGAGCTTTGGGATTAGGGTCTCTGTGTCAAAAGCAGCGAAACCAAGAGTAATGCTCATCATAAACAGACACTATAACTCATGGGGTAGGCCAAGCAGTGTTGCATCAGTAGCAACCAGCAGAGCCACACAGCCAAATGACTTTCACACACAAACGAACAGAAATACACGAAAGCACAACTATAAACAGCTACATCAAAGCCTGTCTTATGAAGTCCACAAAAACACCCACCAAACACTACAAATCAATTGTAAGAGTAAGGAATGACACATATATAATGTATGGGTGGAGCTGTTAGATCTGGCAGATCTAGGCACACGCATCATCAAACACAGATCTAGGCAACACCTTTCTCAGGGCCTCCATCTTCTGCAGATCCCTCCTCCTCAGGCGGACCCAGCGCCTCCTGCGGTTGGTGTGGTACATCTTCTCCGCTGGGACCCAGGCCTTGGGCCGGCGGTCGGGGGGAATGGTGATGCCGTACTCCCAGCCTGCGAGAGAAACGCAAACGGACAGAAAAAAGGAGAGATGATGAGCGGAACGTTAGGAGAACGGTATAGTACCGTATGTAGGTAACAGCATTCCAGAACATTCCAGGAGGGTTCCATTATGTTTCCATGCCTTGGTCGTCCACAGCACGGTTCAGGTCCTCACTCCACTCCACATCCTCCCACACCCAACCTGGCGGACACTCGATCTCCTCTTTAGGAATGGCCTTCTCCCCATTCTGAGTAACAGTGGACACAATGCAAATATTATAACAACATTATAACAACGACAAAAAAATGATATTCTGCAGCAATATATTAAACATTTCAATTTGATATGCAAATACATAAATATTAGATGACTAAAATCAAGAAACTTGATTCTGTAATTTCATTTTCAAGATTAGCTTTATTGCAGGTGTGGTGGAGGAGTGGCAACGTCACCAACCAATCAGTCCACGAGGGTTTGATTCCCGCCACTGCAAGTCAGTATCGCTTTGGAAAAAAGCGTCGGCTAAATATCAAGTCAACTTTAACTTTTAATATTAGCTACATCCATGCTCATCTCCTGGAAATGAAACATCTGTCCATTTGATTGGTGAAAAGAATGCATTTGGAAATGAGCACCACTGCTCACTGACCACATCAGTGAATCCTTCTGGCATTCCAATCCACTGTCCCCCTGGCAACCGCATCTGGTTCTCAAAAACCTCTTCCACAAAACTCATGTGTCCTGCGTCAGTGTCATACAGCAACCTGATCAAAATGGACATATGTCAGAGCACATGGAGCTGAACCATACATCATGAATACATTTTGATACTCATGAAGCAGAAACAGTTACATACAAACCCTATCTCTCTCTCTCTCTCTCTCTCTCTCTCTTTCTCTCTCTCACACACCCACACACACACCCACAGACACATCCACCCACACACACACACACACATATGAATGCACACACACACAAATGCGCGCACACGCGCACAAGCGCACAAACACACACACACACAGACACACACACACACACACACACACACACACACACACACACAAATGCACACACACACGAATGCACGCGCACACAACCAAACACACACACACACACACACGAATGCTTGCGCGCGCACACACACACACACACACACACACACACACACACACACACTCACGTTTTCTCTGGGCTGATGAACCAGTCTCCACCCCAGTTCCAGCCTGGTGAGGGTTTGAAGGTCTCCTTTGGGAGCTTGACTCTGCCGGTCACGTCGCTGAACTTTGGGTAGGAGAGCCCCGTGGTGCACCAGTTCCCCACCAGCGCCAGCTTGGTCTGGTTCTCGTACTGCAGAGGGTCAGGAAGAGAACAGTTAGGCCAGATCAACACCAGAACTCAGCCACACTGTTTATTACTTTACATAGGAAATTGAGGAACATCCCCCAACCACGCACACATACACAAACACACACACACACACACACACACACACACACACACACACATACCAACATGCACAAACACACACATAGACACACACACACACACACACACACACATAGACACACACACACACACACACATAGACACACACACACACACACACACACACACACACACACACACACACACACACACACACACACACACACACACACACATACATGTGCACACACATGCACGCACGCACAAATGTAAACTATGCCATGCACTGTACTGTCCCATTGTGAGTGGGCGTCAATTGGAAGTGAAATTTTACAAACAATCTATGAGGGAATGAATGTACTTCTGTCCGCAAAGCATATGGTAAGAGATGTTTGAAGTGAACTGCTTAAGAACCAGGTAGTGTCAGGGGGACATTTGGAAAAGATGGAGATTCACAACACTTCCTCACCGTCTCGGCAAACACCGACAGTTTCCCTTCGGCGAACTGGTTGAAGTTTTTCACGTCTGCCGCCAAACCAAACCAAACCTTCACTCGAAGCTGCGCCGGGATCTTAGCACCGCCCTCCACGTCCTGTGGGTACTGACCACATGTAAGAGCAGAGAGCGTGTGCGGTTAAAAACCTGCCCGTAACAACTGAAGGGACAACAGAAGATGTAGGACGTGGTCACACGGGCATTATCGTTCCTGCCACCATGCCACAAGAGAGAAGACACTTATAACTTTCATCTTCACAGAGTGGGTGTCCAGTTTAGATTACAGAGGCAGGAAAGGGGATGATTTAATATATCCCATTCATTTTACACTTCAATCAAATTAAACATATCAAAATCAAAGGCAGAGATACACACGTTAAAACATATAGATAAATACACAAGTATGCAGTCCTTAGCCCCCCCCCCCCCTACCAAACACAAACACACACCTTTACAAACACTCCACCACGCACACTCTCAACAGACAATAAATTAGCCTAAAAATCGTCTTTGCATGCAATAACTGCAACTATGTGACCCTGAATGGTTCTGATGGAATGGCCAGTGAAAAACTCCATTAAAGGTTTGTCAGTACACCAACCCTAAGTACACACACTGTCTATTTTTTTGTCTATGAGGGAATCCTGAGTGAGTCATTTTCCGACAGGTTAGATTTTTAAAGTCAAGCCCCCAGAGTGTAGTACTGTAGCTGCCTGGCTGCTCTAGCTGTTGGCTGCAGCAACTCGAGCTAGGTAGCACCAATCATCCGCAACAATTGAAGGTTCTTAAATTCTATGTTGAATTCAATGAACCCAGATATTCTTTAGAACGTTCATTTCTCAACATTCCCGTCACACCGGTGTGATGGTACTCCTTTAAGGGTTAACTCACCTTCATGAGGATGGTCTGGAGCTGGCCACAGTGTTTCCCACAGTAGCCCTGGGAGAAGAGCACCTGGTGAGCAGGGATGCGGTGGTACGCCACCCGCCGGTCCCCCTGGAGCATCCAGATCACGATGTCTGGCAGGCTGTTTTGGGGCTGGCGGAAAGAATGACGGGCAAAAAAGAATAGAGACAAGGAAAAGCCAAGATTGGTGTGTGTGTGTGTGTGTGTGTGGTTAGAAGGGAGAAGAATCAAAGGTTAAGAACCAAGAGAATGTAGCTATGTATACTGATGGAAGACAATCAACAACAAACAACTGTTTATATACATATGACAAACAAGAAAACAGAAATTATTTTAGTGTTATTTTAGATATATTATACTGTAGACATGGTTTTATTTGAATTACTGTGTAGTTCAAGAGTACTACTGCAGTGCAGACTGCACTCAGCTGCATACAGTCCTTGAAGACAGCTTCCATGCTTTAGCACGGCCAACACAACAACATCTTTACAACATGGACTACACTTACCTCTTCTGCCAAGCTGCGCAATCTCAGGGCCCAGTCCTCAGCTAGGTCCAGTACCATGCTCACGTCCGTGGCCGCTCCGTGTTTGAGTGACAGCGCCGCCTCCACGATCTGCTGCAGGTTCACCTTGCGCAGGTTTCTCAGGGATCTGTCCAGTGCGGTCACACATGGCCAGTCATCGATCTCCGGCAGCTCCTCACTGCACAGAGGGAGGGGAGAGATCATTTTGCTATGACTGATCACAATAATTTGCATTTCACAATGATTGGTCACACTCCACTGGATCACCATGTTACTGTAAAGTGAAGACTGGCTGATTTTTTTGCCCACAAAAAAAATAATATCTACATTTTAGTTCACATAATTAACACAACACATCATGTGGTTAACAATACATTTCACACACACACCATTTCAAAAATGGCCATGATGAAATGTCATGCCTCCATATTTATTTTTAAAACTATTTTTGCTATATTCACCTGCAATCTGCAATGACATCGTCCAGGAGTTGGACCAGCTTTGCTTCCACATCCTCCAGATCATTTCCTGCTTTCAGCTCCAGCTGCACCTGCTGCAGGTTGGACTCCTGGAACAGCCAGAGGACGAGACACCATTACAGACAACTCAGGGTTATATTTTATTTGATTATATTCTTTGCTATATTTTATTTTCTAAGGAGGATCACTCTATGATCACCCAGGTGGGTGCTACACATTGGTGGGGGTTAGTGTGGTTTGCCCTTTATGTTAAAGCGCATTGGGTGCCTTCATAAAGCGCTACTGTATATAAATGTTATTACTATAAAGTAGTGAATTTGGGTATTGCACTAATAATAGTATCTAGCATATCTACATTTAAACATATTTCTAGCATAAGTGTCTCTTGTCTCACATTAAAGAAGAGTAATATAATTTAAATATAGTAAATATAATATCTTGACACAATACGACGTTAATAATTTGAAAATTTGGAGAAATAATGAGCTACAAGAAACATTGTATTTTTTTTTCTTTCTTTGTGGCGCCCCCAAACTGGCAGTGTGGATAGTGGGAAATAGTGTGTGTGTGTGTGTGTGTGTGTGATTGCGTGTGTGTGTGTGAGGGACCCACCACACGTTCAGCAGTACTAAGCAGCATGTTGAGAGCCTCAATGCGTGGGCTGATGTCCTCCCATTCTGAGGACAGGACCACCACAGGCTTCACGTTTCCCCACGGCAGATAGTAGTAATGACAACCTGCAATCACACCAAGCACTCAGTACCAAGTCACACCAAAAATCAGAAAATAAGCTACTTCACCGATTCAGTTGGAATACAAGACAAATTGCTAATGAGTAGCGTGGAATTTATGTACAAAACAATAATTCTACATCAACATTTAAAATAATTAAATTTCACATTTTAAATCAAATTCAACATTTTGGTAAATTCATTGGACAAACTTTTTTGAGTGACATTAAAAGCCCACCAGAGGGTGCTGTTTCTCACCGTCGAATACAGCCCTGCTGAACCCGGTGGTAGAGGCCAAAGGAAGGCATGTGTGGTCAAACTTGTTGCCGTAGTTACCAATGCTGACCTCGAACTGAATAGCGTCATCCACATCCTGCAGGAGAGTGGCGGAATAGAACGATGCGAAGAGGGAGTACTTCCTCTTCCGCATGAACTTCTAAAAAAAGTAAACAAACCAAAATGTTTCTCAGTGTGTTGTCTGTCACATCAAGCCTTCAACTAAAATTCTCTGTGACAGGCTCACTGCTTTTTGATCTTTGGCTAGGCCAATCCCAGCAGAGGTTATGATATGAGTTTGTGTTCAGAGGTGTAAATAAATGTCCTTCAGAAAGTAATATTTGCCCCAATCATATTTGCTCCGACCATTCACTAAACCAGCTGATTCTAGTTGGCACAACTCAGCCAGGTAGATGAGCTAATTAGGCTAGTGAAATCACCTGTAGAACCAATACATGATAGGACTTTTTACTTTCTGAAGCCGGACTTTCACATCTGTAGCTACATTTGTACGGAAATTAAAACTGATAAGCCAAATTATAGGAAAAGATTTCAACTCTTGATGCCTAAACTGTAGGATGTCTGATTTCACCTCCACCACCAGAAGATCATCAAAGGGGATGTCCTCCACCCGGTGCTCCCCCCGGTCCACCAGCTTGGTGCTGAGCTCCACTAGCACACGGCCACGGTACGCCACTCCTTCACCCTGCAATGACAGCACCATGCTCTCCCAGTCATGCATTAGATTGACAGCACCTCTCAGAATGGGTCATCTGGACTGAACCTGACCACACTCACACAGGATGGAGATCTGCGATCAGTTTATGAAGACAACAACAGACTGTCTAATGTGATTGTCCTCATCTTCATTTGAGAAATGCAATCAAAATCAACCAACATGCATTGAAAATAGAAACCAACTAAAGCCATTTATGGCTGACACCCAGTTTGCATGTATGAATTGATTGATTGATTGATTGATTGATTTAAAAATGATGTTAAGTGCAAAATCATACCTTGCCCAGGTTGAGGACCTCATTGGGGTCAGTGAGGACACTGAACTCACGAAGACTCCCGTACATGTTGACATAACAGGGTCCAAACGTTGGCAGGAAACCCACACTGTCGTCCACTATGATTTCAAAGGGCAAAAGTGTTACTTCTCCTGTGGTCCAGTAGATCCTAAACTCATTCTCAAAACAACTCTAACTTTCTGCTCACCTGGCAACAGAGCATCATGAATGAGCCATAAGGCCAAAACAGAACAATGGATTAATCAGGAACATTCCCAAGTGTGAATACTGGCCAAAATGATTGTGGATAAAGTCTGGCAATAGAACTTGTATATCTCAATATTCTAAACAACCTTGACAAATCCAGAGACAATTTTTTGGAGAACTAGCAGCCATCATTAAACAATTCAGACAGCAGCCCATAAACAAATCCCCAAAACAGAGGTCACATACTTCTCTCCAAGTGTATAGCAAACAAAACTTACAGATTGTATCAAGTATCAAGCTTGTCAAAGCAAAACACAGCCTATCAGTACAGGCTGGTTAAACAATCAAAAAGAGAGGAGGGAATGTAGGAGTGAAATAATAGACAAAAGAGAAAGAAATGTTGGACATACTGATGTGCGGGAGAGTCCTTGTAGACATATCATCTGAGAGCACATTGAAAGATGAAGGAGAGTTTAGAACTTAAGAGTGGAACTGTAAAGTCACGTAGAAAGCCAGAGCACTGGACAAAGCCAAGGTCAACGCATGACCCACTCAAACCATGGCAGTGTTTCTGTTTTCTAGACTAGATCGGTGTGAGGCTGCAAGCGTCCTCTCTTCAAACACCTCAAAGTCAAGCCCCATGCAGTATGGCAACAAGGTGTTAGAGAAAGGGATCAGACTCAGAGAGGTCATCTCCAGCAGTGTCAGTGACCAGTGTTTTCATTCCCTGTTGTCTTGCATTTCATCAAGTGAGTGATGTGCTATGATTAGGTCAGATATTTTTGTGAGAGAGAAGCCAACCCTCAAGGTTTGCATGATGAGGTTATCAGCTTTGCTGCATACACTAGGTGGATTTCATTGGTGCGGTCTGCAGTGCAGAAACAACGTCCCAACAAGCTCACCAAACCAAACCAAACCAAACCAAACTACTAAAACACTTCACACCCTTACACACACCATTACACACACATGCAGCTCTGGTAGTCATATCTCTCAGTGAAGGGCAGTGGGCGGCCACAGCACTATGTGATAAACCACCACCAGTGCACAAACTTGGATATAGTTTCACTGCAATCAACATCGAGCAAGTGTTATATATCACAGTCATCCAGAAAAAAGATCTTGTGTTTACCTTCTATCTCTCCTCCCGGGGCTGAGATCTTAGACATGCACAGGTTTAATGTTCCAATCACGTCGTTGTGACTAGCTCGATCCCTGAGGAGGACGAAAGACAATTGGGACTTCCTCTGGTCACACAAAACTTACAGATTGTATCAACTATTACTGTTTATCACTTGAAAATATCACACCACAACATGTCATTAACTGAATAAAGTCTAAATGTCAATCAACTCTTAATAAACATTTTATTCTTATCAAGTCTATAATGTACAGTGCCCAGTGTGAAAGTCAACAGTACTTGATATTAATATCAGTATTATAACATTTACCTAAATATATTGAAAGTATATGCATATGTAGTATATAGCAGTGGTTCTTAAACTAGGGGTCGCGACCCCAAATGGGGTCGCCAAAAACTTCCGTGGGGTCGCCAATTGTTTTCTGTATTCAGTCTGAAATTATTATTAGGTGAAACAAAGGAAAATAATATTGGCCTTTTCTGCCTTTTTCTTATTTACACGCAGTTAAGAGAAGAGAGAGAAATGTTTTCGTCTTTCAACGAGATCTGGTTCAGTCTATGGGCTACTGGTCCGCTGATAGAAACAATGTAACTATCTGCTCCCACTATGCAAACTCAACTTGTTCCCGCTATTTTAAGTAAAACAAAACAAAGGACATAGGTAACCTACTAGCCAAAATGAACTGGTGGCTGTTTAAAAAATTTAACAAAAGCTCGGAAGTGCCATCTACCAGTGCGTCTACTCCTCCGTGATCCTCAGATGGGACAAGTCTACAGGCCGGTAAGAATAAAAAAGAACAAACAGCGCGTCGGCTTTATCAGAAATATGCATTCACTTGCCAAGTTAAAGATAACCTCGACCACCCACAATGTGTGATTTGCGGCGATGTTCTGGCGAATGAGAGCTTAAAACCTGTCAAAATGAAACGACATCTCAAAATACAGATGTCGGCTCAGCACCGTGGAGGAAAATCTCTGTGTCGCCGTATGCAGCATTCCTCCTAGAATTAACTTGCTATGTTCACGGAAGCATGCCCACCCTTCCCATTGAAATTGTTAAAGATAGTAAACCAGAAAAGGGAAATAAAAAATACTGTTATTGTTATCGCCATAAATATAATTAATGTAACGTTGTAGGCCTAATGCTGCATGTGTATGTGTGTGTGCTTGCTTGTGTGTGTGCACGCGCTACGCACATAGCGCTCTGATCTGATATGGCGGCAGCCTACACTTGTTTAATCCTGATTGTTTGGTTTTCTCGGTTCTTGTTCATATGGAGTAAATAAAACAAATTACTTTGCTTTCTAGTTTTTGCTTGATTTAGTTGTAAACGTTTGAGGGGGGTATTTGAGTAAGGACTTAGAATGGGTTTGGGGAAAGTGGGGTCGCCAGACTTCGCCATACTTTTTGGTGGGGTCGCCAGACAAAACGTTTAAAAACCACTGGTATATAGCACATGAATATGCAATATATTACAAAATGACAACATCCACTTAACTTCAGCTATCAACTCACCAGTCTAAAACACGGATCCTCATCTTCTCACACATAGAAGGAAACTGGACATGAGCAGAGGTCAGGGGTCAGAGGGGAATGGTTAGAAAGATCAACTCCACTAATACTGATCGGCTGTAGAGGGGGGGAAAAAACTAAAGTGTGAAGTCTTACCCGAACAGGGAGAGTCAAGCTCTGATTCCACTGTGGATTGGCGTTCTTCTCCAGGATCTTACTGCAGATCTGATGGTATGGATGGTGAAGGGCTTTAGTATGAGAAACGTATGCTGATGTTCATCATACATGTGTTTTCATGGAGAGAATTGAAATTGAACAGTATAATGGTGTAGCAGTACCGTTTTCCCAGCAAAGTTGACCTCCACAAGAGGATCAACCAGGTTTTTCCTGTTAGAATCAAATCCTAGAATCTGTTTCATGCCATCCATGAAGGCATCATCCACTAGGGTTAGTAAAAAAAAGACAGAAATTTTTTTTTTATTTCCCTCACACTCTCAGACAAGACAAACCTATAGTTCTACATTGTTTTTTTTATCTATGGGAAAAGGTATTAATATCACAAAGTAATCACAGTTCTCTTAGGATATCAAGCCCTTCATTGGATAACACACACACACACACAAGATCATTAACACACACACATACACATGTACACACACACACACACACACACACACACACACACACGTACACATGTACACACACACACATACATATACACAGACACACACACGCACACATACACACACACACACACACACACACACACACACACACACACACACACACACACACACACACACACACACACACACACAGTGTACTCACTCTGCGGGAGATCTTCTGCTCTGAACACTCGGAGTGTGAAAATGGCTCCTCTAAGGGTGAGCCCCGCAGGGCGCAGCAGATTCCCCTCAATGTCCTCCTTCTCCTCAACACCCTCTTTTCTATCCATCTGATGGACACATGGACACACACACACACACACACACACACACACACACACACACACACCCACACACACACACACACACCCACACATATTGTACGTTTTAGCTGCAAGCATAATTTTAGTGACTGGTATTCAGCAGAGGCAACACAGACTCTCACCCCTGGGCCAACCCACTGTCAGGTTTAGATAGATAGATAGATAGATAGATAGATAGATAGATACTTTATTGATCCCCAAGGGGAAATTCAGGAATTTATAGTTTATACAGTTTATACAGGAATTAAGTGCCCATGAGGGTTTTGATATATAAGATATATAATGTAGCCTATACAATGTTGATATTCATACATATAAACATTTATTTGGTTCTTTAAAGTTTAACAACCATGACCTCTGTCACTTACTGGTGGTTCATCACCAGCAGCCAGCACAAACAGACTGACTTTCAGGTAACCCCTGGCACCTGCCGAGAGATCATCGGGGTCAGAGAGCAGCAGCCACTTCCTGAGAAATGCATGTCCTGGGCAGAGAGGGAAACAGTCAATAAAACATCAGAAAGGGCCGGTGGTTTGGAGTGACGAAGAGTGAAAAAAGTAAAGGTGCAGTACTCACTGTGTTCGTGATACACCATGCCCACATCCATCTACAGAAGAGAGCAGAAACATGTAGTAGCAGAAGCCATTAAAGGTACAGTCAGCAATTTTACGAGATTTCAAGATCATAACAATTTTGTCACATTAGCAATCATCTCCTCACGACCGCTAGCTGCCCACTCTGTGAGTGGACTGTAAAAAAAAAACGGTCTTTGTAGGCAGCCCGGGCTCTGAAAACTGGAAACAAACAAAGTAGCATGTCCCCCTAACAAAAACTAAACTTTGCATGGAGTTTCTCTGGGAATACTGAAAGTTGGGGTGAGATACCTCTGGCATGTTTTGTTTGGTTCTTGGTTCAAATAATGTATGCTGTTTTGGACAAAAGCTTCTGCTAATAAATTTAAATATAAACAGAAACAGAAACAAATGTAACTTCCTGCTAAATCATTGAATGCACCTTTAATACTAACTCAGGACAAGCTACATTCAATCACAATATCAAAACAACCACAATGTCAGCTCAAACTCAAGACAATGACATTACTAGCACAATATGGGTAAGACAGACAGATGTTGACGGTAGTGTAAGCCCGATTGAGAGAATTTACCTTGAATTCACCAATCACAGAATCTGTCCGCATAGACTTGGAGTCCAGAACCTATGGGAGACACCAGAGGTGTTCATTCAGGAAGTGTTTAAGCACAGGATTTTATGAGACGATAGATGACGATGATGTGCTGCGTTTAGACTTACTGTGATGAATATAGGTTCATCAAACAGGTCTGATGGTGTTTCATAGAAGTTCAAGAAGAACGTCTGGAAAACAGAGCTTTGGCATAAGAGCTTCTACTTTGCCTGATTAATTAAGATTGCACTATAATTGCATTACAATTGACTTCCTGTCCAACAAAAAGGGATAACAGCAGAGGTACCTGAAGTGGCTAAGCTTTTTGTGGGGATTAGGTTGGAGTTTGGAAGGTTGGAAAATTATTACATAATTATCATATATTATTTATATGTGGAATACATGGCATTTCCAAAGAATCAATGCACTAAAATACAGATATTTCAGTATATAAAAATTGATACACACATCAATAAAAAAAAAACATTTATTGTTCCTTTCACCTCATCGAAGAACGGGTTGTTGCCTTTCCGTATACGAGTCCTCTTTGTCTGTCCACCAACAGTGACCTTCACAACAGGTTTGATGTTGACACCTGGCAGCTGTCGACCCTCAATAATTCGTACCCGTACCTGAAACATAGAAAGAAGTAAATGATAATTCACTTGTCTTAAGTCAAATATATCTCAACTATAATAAGGCCTACCTGTAGCAAGCAACTGTCTGTAACTGTTATTGTAAGCCAATTATTGCAAGACTTTTAACAAGTCTTTATTGCAATTCATCATCATACTTGGTGAATAATTTCCAATTTATACAGGATTAATATTATTATAGTGCTGACGAAGGTTTTGATGTGGAAAATATACCACAGGATGATGTGTTTTACCATTCTAAATATTTACACTGACTGCATATAGTGTAAAGTGTGCAGTCATTCAGTACCTCTCAAGCGAGAGAGTATAGGTTTTCCACGGTAACAGGGTAAATAAGATTATAGTCACATGTCCATCATGAGCTATGAGTTTGAGGAGAGTTACAGCTGAAAAAAGGTCACTTTGTTGGGAATAGGCCTTTATATACTAATAATTACAATTACATCTGGAAAATTACACCTGAATTTGATACCCTCATACTATGGTTCTCTGAGAAGTTTACAGTAACTAGATACATTTCACGACTAGCTTGTAAACATTCATTTTAAAGCCTTAAAGGTGCAATCAGCGATCGTACGGGATAACACATTTTTATCACCTTCAGTATGACCCGCTAGCTGCCCATTCTGTGAGTACACTGTAAAATAAAAACGGTCTCTGTAGGCAGCCCAGGCTCTAAAAGCTGGAAACAAAGTGGGGGCAGCCTGTACCCTAAACAAAAACAAAACCCTGTGTGGAGATTCTCTGGGAAAACTTAAGGGAGGGGTGAGCTACTTCTCTGGTGTGTTTCGTTTGGTCATTGGGTAAAATATAACGTACATTGTTTTGGACAAAAGCAATTGCTAATGAATTTAAATATTAACATAAACATAAACAAAACACAACTTCCTGCGCAGTTGCTGAATGCACCTTTAACTGTACAGTATATCAACTTAATCTACAAAACAAACATACTCTCTCTCTCTCTCTCTCTCTCTCACTCACACACACACACACACACACACACACACACACACACACACACACCTGCAGGTCCTGGGGTTTATTTGGTAGGGGTGCTTTGCTCGTGCTGTGGCGCTTCTTCTTCTTCAGACTGGGGTTGAAGTTTGGGGGGGCTTTTTTGGGCGGGGCGGTGGGCACTCCTGGCTCCTGGGGCCCCGGGGTGCCTGGCATGGGCTCCGGCTCCTCCACCGTCTCCATCATCAGCATGCTCTCCGTGTCATCCTCGCCCATGGTGTCCAACGAGAAGACTGCCCACACGCACGCACGCACACGCACATGCACGCGCACACACACACACACACACACACACACACACACACACACACACACACACACACACACACACACACACACACACACACACACACACACACACACACACACACACACACACGCCAGGACAACAATGGCAAATTCACTCACATGCTATTATTCCTCACAATGTGCTCACTTGGGTTGGGTTGTGTTGAGAGTCCTTGTTTTGTTACATTTTGCATCATGCTAAGAATCTCTTTGCCTAGCTGTGTTCATGCACAGTTAGTTATTCTCGAATAGCTCACCCAATTACGTAACCTAATTTAGATTTTAACTATTTAGGGCTGAGTCCAGTCAGGAGACTGCTCCACTATGGTGTGTAGGTGTGTGTGTGTGTGTACTGTGCACATAAATATCTGTATGTAAGTGTGTACATGTGTGTGAATTGTGCACTGGTATTCATGAGGTAGCACACACAGCTGCTGCAGTATTGGCCTCTTTCACTCTTTACTCAAGAGCTATAACTATACACCATTATAACAACCCAGTGTTTGTGTATATATGTGTGTGTGTGTGTGTGTGTGTGTGTGTGTGTGTGTGTGTGTGTGTGTGTGTGTGTGTGTGTGTGTGTGTGTGTGTCTGTGTGTATATGTATGCGTGTGTGTGTGTACATGTGTATATGTGTGTGTGTCTGTGTATATGTATGTGTGTGTGTGTACATGTGTACGTGTGTGTGTGTGTAAATGTGTATGTGTGTGTGTTTTGTGTGTGTGTGTGTACATGTGTGTGTGTAAGTGTTTTGTGCGTGTGTGTGTGTGTGTGTGTGTGTGTATGTACTGTATGTGTGTGTGTGTGTACATGTGTACGTGTGTGTGTGTGTGTGTTTACCTGTCACAGTGTCCAGTTCTACGGGCGTGTGCACGGCCTCTGGTTGGGGAGGAGGCTGAAAGATCGGGGCCATTCCAGGAGGAGGAATGTAGGAGACCTGCAGGGTCACTGTAGCCTGGAAAAAAACAAATAGGAAATAACAGTCATCAACATCATTACACTTCACCCACCCAGTCACAGACAGCACTGAATCAGAACCATTCTTATTTCAATGCGTACTTTTGACCATCCCAGTCTTAGTAAATGTAAATCAGGTTTCTAGGCCAAGTTTACTTGCGTATTTATCCCATCTGTGAATTAATGAACACACAGAGAACACACAGTCAAGTGAAGCACACACTAACCCGGAGCAGTGAGCTACAGCGGCACTCTCGGAGCAGTGAGGGGTTAGGTGCCTTGCTCAAGGGCACTTCCCACTGGTCAGGGATCGAACCGTCAACCCTTTGGTTCCAAGCCCAAAGCCCTAGCCAGTAGGCCAAGACTGCCCCATACTCATACATACTCATATTCAAGCTAACCTAATCATAGTGCAGGCTGAATTATGTCTATCAAATGACTGAGTAATGCTCTGTGCTGGTGCATTATGCTGAGCTAAGTCTGTGGCACTAGAGAACAGAGCTTATGAGCTTATCCTCGTGATCCTGGGGCCCTGTGTATTGACACGGCCCGTAAGCATGGGTATGCTTTGTTTCACAGGCCCTGATGGTCACTAAAACATATACCCATGGAAGGGTTCCCTGGGCAGTTTCTGTGGTTATTCATTGCATCAATCAAAACCTCTCCAACCTCTTCTGTGGAGTTTCTGAATTATATTTTTCTTTTTTCATTCTTTTATTTGGCTGACGGTTTTATCCAAAACGACTTACACAAGTCATATAATAGCAGGGCCAGTCTCCCTGGAGCTACTATGAGTTAAGTGCCTTGCTCAAGGGCACAACGATGGCAACCAGGAATTGAGCCCACAACTTTTCAGGCTACTGCATGCTAACCAACAGAAGCTGTAGTCAATATAATACTGATGTCGATCTCAGGTACTTGCATGGTATTTGTAAGGTACCGGTGGCAATACAACCTCAATGAATGGATTCATTCTCCAAGCTGACATGGACTCAAATTTGGGTTCATCACATCATACAGATCGCAATGGGGACAGTCCAAATACATGCTGTCCCAGTAGTGTCCCAGTAGCGTCCAGTGATCTGTTTCCTCAAGGCAAACAGTAGGGAAGGCAACGGGCAAAGTGTTCCCAATCTAGAATTTGTTTACGATACAGAATGCCGGGATCAGAGTGATACCTAGACCCACTGAAGACTTTTCCTGAGGATGTGCAAGCTATTCTGAGAGCAGAGGAGTAAATGCCTAGCTCTGAGCCGCTCAAGAGAAAAACAAACCCTCTCGACTCTGCCCAAAGCCCTGCAGCACACAATACCAGGAAGCTGCCCTTAGACAACAGTGCCACAGATCTCCCACTGTCAAAGGAGCCAGTCACGTGAGTCCAGGAAACCCAGGTGGAGACGAGACGGAGGGAGTGGACACAAGAAACGTTGCAGATGGATGAGAACAGGGTGGGGCCAAGGGTGTGGGCTCCTGGCTCAGGATTCGCGGTCTACTGGAAGGATGTGATTTTTCTCTTTAATCAGTGAGTGGAATGGAATGCAATGACCAACTCGAGATTCTATTTTAATGCCTTTCAGCCTCAGCTTAGAGAGAAAAAGAGAGAGAGAGAGAGAGAGAGAGAGAGAGAGAGAGAGAGAGAGAGAGAGAGAGAGAGAAAATTGATTGTTAATCAATTTATCCGGCACCACAAGTGGGTCCAGTGCCCATGGGACCCAGGTTCGAATCCGACTAGATCCGGCCATTTCCCAAACCCCATTCCCCATCTCTCTTTCCTATTCATTCCCTGTCCACTATTCACTCCCCTGTCCATTAAAGGCTAAGAATGAAACTCAGAAAGACACCTACCCCTGTGTTGTTCTTTTTGGTGTCTACTAAGGACACGGTGAAGGTTGCTGCCAGGTTGGGGGAGTTGAGGACATCTCGAAGAGAGACTCGGCATTCGCCCAGGAACCTACACAGCACACGAGAGGGGAAGAGGGCAGTAGATATGAAGACAGAGGCGGGGGGAGGAGAGAGAACGGTATGCTGGAGTGTTTCATGACCCAGTGCAGAGATGTCAGAATTATTCAGCAATGCCCGTTGTTGTCTGTATTTCATCAAATAGAAATTCAGAAATTGTGTAATTTTTATGATGGTGTAACAATTCACAGAAGGGACAAATGTCAAAGGAGGGAAAGGGTTGTAACTATCATTGTGGACAATTCCACACATATTTATCATGTATTATTTATCATGTCTATTTACCTCTCTCTCAAATACATCAACCCAATTAACATAAAAAATACAACTTCAAGAGGTGCCAATTTGACTAGCACACAGTCACTATGACACCAGGCTAATGTCCTTTTGGAAACAGGAAATTCAGCAACCCAAATTAGTAGTGTTGCAACTTTTACTTAGCCTGGATGGGTGGAACAACACATCATTTACATTGCTCATGACTGAAGTATAATAAACATAGATGGTCATCTCTAAACTGATAGTGAGTAGATGTTTGACTTCTAATAACCCAAGAATTTTTCAATGGTAAGCAAAATACTGTGGGCCACTTCAGATGATTGAACCCAAGAAAGAATCAGAATATAAGACAAAATGTAATTTATTAAAATAAAAAAATATTTTTTGGCTTGTATTTTGCTGATTATACGGTCCAATTCTGTGAGCACCAATGGTCTAACCAAGGACATACATCAATGTGTTTTTAGATAATTCACTCCAATCCCTTTATATGAGATCAGACATTCAAAGGCATGGAACACCTAATTATTACAGGAGGACATTACTTTTTTAAGAGTTAATAAAACTATAAAGACATAGCAAATTAGATATAGATCAGATATATATACGAGTTAGAAGATATAAAAGATAAAAGCTACAATGGTAATTAGACACCCTGCATTCAAGTATGATTTCATGCCAATCTGACCACTCAGTATAGCATAAAACAGCCTACAAACTATAATACATGCTTCACAATATTTTACACAGCTTAGTGTATTGAACATCCATTAGTCAACTTGAGTGCCATCCCCGGACTCTGCCTCGTTTGCCCTGGTTGAAGGTAAGAGGGATGAGGAAACCATGGCAAACCCTACTGAGTCACGTCCTGTGAATCTTCCTTCCTCCCTCTATTCCTCCCTTCTTTTCCTCCCTGCCTCTCTGCTCTCACCTCTCCCTCGTTTATCTTCCTTCATGTATGAAACGATTGTTCCATTAGCATCATGTAGTTCGGAAACAATGTTTGTTTACAGAATTCCTTTATGGATATGTTCGTAAAGCTGCCAGGTTGTTATGTCAGTCAGCTAATTAGCCTTAGCTCTGGATACCATTGTGCTCTGACGCTTGCTTTCCACAGGTTTATTTGTCTAGTTTGGTGTGAACACCCAGGTAATTTATGCTGGGAATTGAGAGAGGGAAGCAAGGGCGAAACTAATGATGAAAACTTCCGCTCAAAGACTCCAGGGGCACAATGGCTTCTGATTGGTGAGTACCTTGGGACACTGACTGGAACAATGCATGCTGGGAGGGTTGACCATTAGTGGTTTCCTTGAGATGAGATGTTTGTCCTTCATAGCGCTCTTGGCCAGCGAATAAAGATGTCCTTGAGATATCACTAGCAGGACCAATCAGTTGAATATTATTATGGTTCCTTACTCATAAATACTTGCTGGTGTTATTTTGTTGTGACATAAGAATAGCATGTATTAATTAGTGAATATACATGCCCACATTTCACAAGGACCATTTACCAAAGCCAAGCAGGCTGGAGCATTTTACACAGGCTGGGCAATGCCCCTGGGAATATGAAGGAAGTTGGCGGTTCCCTGATGTTTGGCATTTCTATTATAAATAATGTTGGCTCCACTAAACAATGAAAAATTCCAGAAATTCCACAAAGCGTCTTTATTTTATCTGCAACAATGTAGTTAACTGTTTTTCCATGGCACTGCATCTGTGTAGAAATGCAAACATGACAACCGTCTAATGTTCCACAATGCATAGGCTGACCTATATGATTTGACCCTGTCCAATGTACATTGTCTCCGTGGAGGAATAACATAACCCTGCCGAGGGTTGAAATAACACATCATCTATTTTAGTCTGCGCCTAAGAATTCTGCCTGGACCATTCTGTTCCACGGAGCTGCTTCTTGTGTTCTTTCCGGCCACACTATAATTAACGCTATCAGAGGGAATGATCAGAATTTGTGTCAAAGCGGCAAGGTGATCATTTCCAGTTATGTTAGTATGTTAGTATGTAATGGCTCTAATCTAATGGCTTTCCTCTTCATTATAGGCAATGTGAGGGGCCCAAACATGTATTGCTGTAGAAAAGGGGTCTCAAACTCAAATGAGCTGGGGGCCAATTCTGCCAACGTCATCTGATTGGAGGGCCGGCTATTTCTGAAAATGCAATGTTCTTTTTTTCAAATACCACACAAAACTGCAAACAGAAAGTGCAAGTGTTTTTATCTAGTTTTAGACACCTGTGCTAGCAACCTTAGCTTATAAATAAAAATATTTTAACATTTTTAAACCTGGCAAACTATAAGAAAGCAACACCATTGGATTTATATATCAAAATTTCAAAAGGCCATGGCTTGAAAGTGGTCAGAGATAAAGTCCTACTGTAAATGTAAAAATCTTTGAGTAAAACAAAAGTTTATGAAGGGGGTAAATTTACCCATCTAATTTGCCACTGGATGGCAAGCACCTCAAATTATGCACCTTTCAGTATACTGGATGAACATATTTGAGCAGGTTTACTTTCCTTTTTTCATATTACCCACATAACAAATTAACAGGAAAACATCTAAGATGTATACCCACACCTAAGATGTATATGGTTTCTAAACCACAAGGCCTACAATAAAGTATTCTGGTCAAATCAGTTCCTATCGCGGGTAATCTGAGTACCCAGAAGTTCGCATCATATTGCGGGTGACTTTGTAGTTTAGAGCCCTATTTCTACTAGCCCTGCTGTCTGTAGCCTACCACGTCTATTACGGACACTATCATCACGATTACCACTGCAACCTCCAAGCTATGTTGGGCAGAGGGTCGAAATAAGCATGGTATGCTTAGTGGACACCGTCGTATAGGCTACACGCAGACGCACCTCCATTCAATAGACGATGGATCATAATCTCCAAAAGGATATTCTTCTTCAGATTTAGAATAGGTGAATAACATAGCTTACCTAAGACTTCATCACACGTAAACGTTTTTCAACATTTGGTGTAGGCCTATTTCTGCTCAATTTCTGCTTCAATTTATGCAACACTATGGCCTGCATCGCTTCCGCGTCATTACAAATGCACGTCTTTGTGTTTCTCGCGTGTAGCCTACAAGTATTTCCTGAAAACTTTTTTTTTTTGGGTTTGAATGAAGCTCTGGATGTCTAGCACATAGTGGAGCAGAGTACAAATGAGATTTGTCACCGTACTTGGAACTATCGTCTATTTTAATCAGTATCGTTGTTTGTCGCAATTAAAAATAGTCTCAAGGGCCGGATTACATTATTATTTTGACATACGTCGCGGGCCGGAATTGGGCCAGACGCGGGCCGGATTTGGCCCGCGGGCCGGGTGTTTGAGACCCCTGCTGTAGAATATTCCATTCATACCTGTTCCTGCCCATTTTCTCATGGTCTTTGACCACCACATGGATCTGTGCACCAGAGTCTAATGGCACTCCTTTCAGGTCCCACTCAAAGCCCTGGAGTAGAAGCAGATCATGTATTTGAGAGAGAGACAAGAGGGAAGATCACTTTACTTTAAAACATGCTACAGATATATAAGTTATTTTAAATGACATTGCAACAAATATTTGGCAAACATATTTTGCTCATCAGAGAAACCAAGAAAAACTGACCTCATTCCATACTGGGTTAACATTGTTTTTGACAACTTTGGTCTTCTTCTTCGTCCCTGGACAAAGAGAAAACAGAATGATTATTATATTATATTATATTATATTTTCACGTCACTGAAAAGTCTATGTTTACTTCTGTGTGAACTCCCAAGTTACGCTAGGGGCAAATGATTTGTGGTTATGGCTGTGAAAACATTCAGACACTTTGCCAGCAGGCTATCTGAGCCGTGAGCGGTCCGACGGGGACAGCTACTTAATGGGAGAAACACCAGGGAATGTTACAAAATGTGATGTATGAAGCCGCTCTTGTTATGATGGTAGGAAGCTGATAATGGCTTTAATACATAGAGCGAAGGGAAGCATGAGCCATGACTTCCTGCGTCCTCAGGAAGCAGTGTGTCTGGTAGGCCTATAAACAGAATCAAGATGGATTCTTAAGTACAAGTCGTCTTATCAAGGAACACACAACATAGTCTTTGTTTCACAATCCGACGTGAATAAAACAAATTCATCACACTGAAATAAAAACAATGTTATCGCACATCAAACTGCTTTATAAGAAGTGGTTCTATTGTGCCACTGGTTTATAAAAAACACCGGAATAAAACAGAGTACGTAGGCCATGGCAAGACAAATGCTCCATCACTGGAAGTGAGTTACTCACTGCACTGCTACTCACAGGGGCATTGTAACTCACAGGTGCACAACAGTAAAAACAATTTCGTCTGATCAGAGGAAGAGAAACAATGACTGATTATTTCCAACAAGAGATGTCCATTTTCATAATTACTTCTCTGAACACCCAGTGGTCCGGCAAGTATGCATCTCTGTTCTAGATATGCTTGGCTGAATACTGACTTAAGTAGTGTGTAAAAGTGTGCATATGAAGGGACAACCTTTTATAAGTTTTTTGTATTATAATATTTATGTTTGCAAATTCATGCAATTCATGCAATGGGAGTGGCTGTAAAAAAAAGAGCCATGTAAAAGACTTCTACATGGTGTCTCAATCTGCCAGTTAACCCAGGCAAAGACTCAAGAGAGCGGTCCGTCTTCCTGTTATGACCACACGCACTGAGGTGAACACAGGATAAACAAGGCTCTTAAAGCACACAGAATCAAGGGAAAAACCTTAAAAATATCGAGCACTACCAGA
Organism: Alosa pseudoharengus; assembly: GCF_046254945.1. Classification (NCBI taxonomy): domain Eukaryota; kingdom Metazoa; phylum Chordata; class Actinopteri; order Clupeiformes; family Clupeidae; genus Alosa; species Alosa pseudoharengus. The sequence continues at coordinate 25,843,030 of NW_027468640.1, forward strand.
GAAGAGGGAGCCACAGAGGAAACACTAGGGAGTGGTGCAAGAGTGAAGACAACATCACTATGGCTTAAGGAAGCAAAGTGGAACATTGTAGAGAATTTTGTCATCAAAGTCATCAATTATCTGGACATCCTCACAGTGGTACAAGGACTGCGACTTTTCGCGACTTTTCGAGTGCTACGCCAACATATGACAAGTGACCAATACCCCTGTTCCACTGCTGTCAGTGTTACTCTGAACCCCAAGTATAGCAGGACAATCTTCCTTAAGAATTAAAAACCTCATAGTTGTGGCTCTGAGTTCATACTCAGTTCACTCCTATGAACAACAATCTGATTTTCTATCATATTCCAAGGCACCGGAGGGAGGGAGACAACAAAGACTACGGTATCATCCACACTCTGTTCAAGACACACACACACACACACACACACACTCACACACACACACACACACACACACACACACACACACACACACACACACACACACACACACACACACACACACACACACACACATAACTCTGTGCTTACTCAGAGCGCAGTCGCTCAGCAGTTTGCACCACTGATGTCTATAAAAGGAGAGGAGTTCTGATACATAGTGATAGAGAAGACAGCACGTCTCTACTTAAGGAATAACTACATTTTAAAGATCTAGGAAACTATCTGTTTGAACTATCTACTGTATGTGAAAGCAACACATGTTACATCAGTTATAACAATATAGGTTTATCGGTTATAAATATGTAATCACTTTGATGGAGGTTAGATGAACACTTCATGTCCTGCTGTTGCTCTTAAAGCTGAATGGTATGCCAAGCAAACATGAGCATTCCAAGTATAAGTGGTTTGTTCCTCCGGAGTCCACAGTAATTTTAAGAGGTCAGTTAATTCAAAACCACCACCCTTTAAATGCCTGTTTCTATGGTCCAACTCATTATTTCTCAATTAGCAAAACTCTTCAAATAGCCATTGTTCTAAATTGTTATTACTCTCTCCACTCATGAGTGGCATACTAAAGGCTCACATGATACATACTGTATATATAAAAAAGCAGTGTCAAATATTTATGTTAACTGAAAAAAGCTTGGTCTGAAAATGTTAAAGGGCAGTATATACATCATGGGGGGACGCATCACCTATGGTCAATGTTGCCATGGCAACCCTGAACATGTACACATGTACTCACACATGTTGTGCATCTACATGTGATGGAACAGGAAGTGGTAGACAATTACAGGAAGGAGTAGCCACAGCGCTAAGAGCCCTCTAAACCGGGAGCTGCCAGTCATTCATTCAGGCACTGGGACATCGACGATAAAGACAATTCAAAAATAAACTTCCCAGACAATGCAAACATGAATAAAAATAGCAAGACAATTTTAACACATAACGTATATCTAGTTCTTCCATTCAAGAGTTTGCAACAGATATCCACCTTCACCGCAGATTTAAAACCCAAACATCTGTAAAGACATAACTTCTATGTGATGTGTGACTTTTAAAACTGGCTTTACTAAGCCATAAGAAGTCTGTCCATGTTCAAAGAAACACCTCAGAGATATTGCACACAGCGGGATTCTTTCATATTCTATGCTACTCTTTTGCTACTGCTATTCCTAATGTCTTGAGTAACAAAGTTCATCGAAAAGCATGCTTTGTAAGAATGTATTCTGCATGCCTAAAAATCACTTGGTCCAGTTTGCAAACAGCCTCTAAACAGGTCAACATTCTCACAAGATCTACTTGTGAATATCAGTAGCAACACCAAACCACTATATTGCAAATAACTCTGCAATAGTGCTTTCAGATAAATACAATGCATATACATGTTGTAGTTCTGAACATCTAAATAACAGTATTTACACATTATCACAGTATCCCATTTCTTGGACATTCAAAGACGTGTGCCTCGGAACACAGTTGGATTTCAAGTGCTGTCTTACCTCTGAAAGTGATGCTAGCCAGGGGGTCGCTGTGCCTGTCCCCTCTCTCTAGGTTTGTGGCCCTCTGAAGCACACACCTCAACATGATGCCACAACAACAGCCACAACTCTCAGGCTCTCCACAGTAACTTAAACCATCCAAACATCACACGCCAGACACAAGCACAAGAGAATCCCTGGATGGATACTCGCAGCCAGGCCGTGCTGTATCTTCCCTTTCTTCTATCCTGGACCACAGAGAGTGGAGCAGAACTGTGCAGGTTTGCTGGAATGACACAAGAGTTTTCCCTTTCTTTCTTTCTTTCTTTCTTTCTCTCTCACTCTCTGTATATATATCTGGGAAGACGGTGGTTGATCAGTAGCAGTGTCCCAGTGTAAGAATCCTCTAGACACTGCTGTTTTGTCACACAGACAGAGCACAGCTGGGAACTTGCTTACTCACACCCATCCACAGCACACACACACAAAGGACTACCCCCTGCACTAGTAACACATCCCTCAAGTCCAGAGGAAATCTAAACATTTCCTGCTCCCTCCCTTCATCCTCAACACCCTTGTCTGTCGTTTGACATGGCAGAAAAAAGAGAATTTTACGCTGTGTGTATACCTGCTTGGAGTTGTGAATGCCGTTCGTTTCAAATATTTTCTATTTTCATCCAATGAAATAAGGGAAAAGTTAATAGCAGCAATTAACGATTAGCTGGGTAGATAACAGTCAACCGCAAGATTCTTGTAGCTTCTCAAGAACATAACTTCATTTAAAAATCTAATTAAAGGAAACCACAAACTTAATAGAAGAGAGTATCACTTCCTGGGCATCAATATTAAATGCCATAAATTAGATTTGATCAATTTTGATATGATTTATTACATTTGAGGTCTAAACTGTATGATTATTCAGTCCAGACTGTTTTATTTCTGGAAATACAAATAAAATAGTTTGTCATGTTTTACAGCAGAAGTTGAGGTGACATGGTGTTGGGTGACAATACAAGCTTATGGCTCTAGCTCAGATCACAGACCCATTCAAATGCAGCCAAAGAGTTGAGTAGGGGGTCAAGGAGGGGGATAATGGCATTCCAGGAGAGTTTGAGTGCACATGGCTCTACACATCATGAGTGCCACCTGCTGATCCAAAGTTAAAACAACAAGATGTCCCTTCTTACATTCAGCCCTGAGACAAATGAACATGTATGATGACTGCATGTCAGATATGATTATGCTCACACAGGCAGGCAGACCTAGCCTCTTTGACTCCAGGTCCTTTCTCAGATGAGATTGAGAGTGGGTCTGAAAAGGGTTCATTGATTTACGACTTCCAGCAGGGGTGTAACAAGCAGTGAAATTAAACTTAAATTGGTGCATATAAATTCTTATCAAATTGCAGAGGTGGAAAGTAACTAAATACATTTAGCCTACTCACGTTACTGTATTGAGTAGTTTTTCTGTGTATTTTGTATTTTTTAAGTAGTTTATAAAATCGGTATTTTAAATGTTACTTGATTACATTTTGAGTGAAGTATTGTACTTCGCTACATCAAAAATCCCATCAGTTACTTGAGTAAAAAAAAAGTTAAGACTAACGAAAACAGAAAGGGAGAGAAAAAAATTCGCGCCCTAAACCACTAGCCTAGTGATAATGATCAGCATGTAGCCTACAACAGAACATGAATCAAGCTGGCGCCATGCAGTCTTTCTGAAAGTGATGGAGATGGAGATGGATCACGAGATGCATCAGATTAGCCTAAACTATGAAAGTGTATTTTCCGCTATTCCAATGGGTTGTCTCAGTTCGTTTTAGCACCAATGATTGCGGAGATATTTAAGCAAACACCATGGGATTTCGTGTTTTGACGTTTGTGCTCACCTTTCTTTGGAAAGAAGTTTATTAGCAGTTGTTTCCCCTCATGTTGATGTCTCTCTTTTTCCTGTTTTGGCCTTTGTTTTTAGTAACCTTACTTGGCTTTCTTGGAGAAAGACATTGTCAGCAGCACAACAATTAACGGTCCACTAGCGATGCTCAACTAAATAAACAAAAGATAGACTACCTTATGAATCGTGCAGGTGGACTAAACCATTTAGCTCTTTAGCAAGGGAAAGTGAGAGTGACCTTAGACCATTGTTTCTCAAACTTTTTTTCTGGGGACCCACTTTTTAAAAATGACAGACTATCGCGACCCAACTCGTGACTGTGGTAGTTAACAAACTAGATAGTTTTCACTATGTTTTGTATACAAAATCCAGTCAGTCAAACTTTACATTTCGTCTGACATTCATTTTGACATTTAATTTGTAGGTTAAAATATTCAGGTAAAATAAATATATGGTGGAAATAAGTATTAAACGCTTAATTTGTTTTTCAATAATTAGCCAGTGAGTATATTCGAAATTTTCACCACACATTATATTAACACACATATAAAAAATCCAAACATATATATATGTATATATAATAAGAGTTATGTGTAATAAAGTGGAATGACACAGGAAAAAAAGTATTGAACGTTCCTACTGAAATTTCTTCAATACTTTGTGGAAGCCTTTGTTTGTAATGACAGCTTCAAGACATTTCCTGTAGGCCTATGACAAAACTTATTAGTCGTATCAGGTGTGATTTTGGCCCATTGTTCTAAACAGATTCCAGGGGTCCCTCTTGTGAATCGTGATCTTTAGTTACTTCCAGAACTGTTTAATTGAATTGAATTGAATTGGCTGCCTTCAAGTCTTTTTGGAGCTTTCTCCGAGTGGTCCTTGGCTCTTGGAATTGACTCCCTGGTCAGAAATATTGCGAGGAGATCCTGTGCAAGGCCGGTTGATGATGCAGTGATGTTTCTTCCACTTGCAGATAATGGCTCCCATGCTGCTTACTGGAAGATTCTGAAGTTTTGAAATGCATCTGTAACCAGTTTCATTGATATGTTTTGCAACAATAAGGTTGCAAAGGTCTTGGGAGAGCTTTTTGCTTTTATCCATCATGAAATGTTTCTTGTGTGACACCTTGGTAATGAAAAACCTTTTTATAGCCCATCGATATGTAGGCTACTAACCAAGCTTATTAACTTGCACAGATAGAAAGGATAACTACTCTCTAACTACTTACAGATTCCAGCTCGTTCCTTCCCTTTCCTTGCCTTAGTGCTTTTTCTTAGCGTGTTTAATACTTTTTCCCTGTGTTATTCCACTTAATTACACATGACTCTACTTATGGAGTTGCTTGGATTTTTTATGTGTGGATTACCTGAGTTATTACTAATGCCTGGTGAAAATGTTGTGCCCCCTGTATTCCACTTTTCAAGGGCCCTCTCCTCCATTGGGGCCCTATACTTCCCACTTTCCCCCACCAGTTCGACACCCTTTAATCTGCTGAACCTTCTGCTTGTTTCCAAATATAAAAAAAAACTCTCTGCAACTCAACATTGGCCTGCCTGCCTCAGCTGCCTGTGAGGGGCTTTTCAGTTGTGCTGCAGGGTTGTGCACAATTCGAATTGCAATTCTGCTTCCTGTTTGCTACCTCAATTGAAATGCAAGAGAAATTCAAGAATTGAATTGGAATTTAAAAGCCAGTTTCAATTTAATTCTGGAATTTTGCACAAGCCTGTTGTGCTGGATTACTGTTCACTGCAAAGCGACCCAAGGATGAGTGCAACTAACTTTGAAAATCAACTACTGCTCAAACTTAAAGAACTCCAGTGATTTTTCACATAGATCTCCATTTCTCAACGTCCTTATCAGGCAAGTACCTCCACTCGGCGGCCATATTGCAACACTTTTTGGGCACTTATCGTGCATCTATTTCGGCAGAAATGCGTGTGCGTAAGGCTTCACGACACCAATCTTGCTCCAGCAGCGAGATCACAACAGATGATTGGCATGATGTCTTCACAGCACACCACTTGATTGGCTCAATGTATTTTACACACACCACATGATTGGCTCAATGTATTCACATGTCGACGTTTTGCCGTGGAAGGGTTGTGATATGTGTAGACAACTGCCATATTGGCGTTACAAACTAACCCCATGCATTACTATGGAGGATTTTTTGAGTGCTGTATCTCCTCATTAGAAAGTCTAGTTTCTAGACTAGTAAAACTAGTTGTTCTGGTACCCACCGCCCCCCCCCCAAAAAAAAAAAAAGTAACTAAGTAACTTTTACCTAAAGTACATTTTAAATGAACTACTTTTTACTTTTACTTGAGTACATTTTCAGATCGGTATTTTAACTTGTACTTGAATAATATTTCATCAAGGTATTGGTACTTTTACTTCAGTACAATATTTTCGTACTTTTTCCACCTCTGTCAAATTGTTTCAGAAGTGCGGCAATCTTGTAAACAAAGGTTTTAAATGCAGTTGTTTACGCAATTCCAAAGAATATACACACATCCATGCCGGATTAGCAACTGTAATTGTGTGCCCTGATTTTAGGAAAATTGGAAATGGGCATCAATGGTATCTTGGCTAGACGGACCTGCAGAGCAAATCCCAAATTTGCCATAGGTTTATATGGGTATTCCCAGGCTAAGGCAGATCTGGCTTCAATGTCACAGGATTCTGTGATGTAGGACAGCTCTAAAGCAGCTGCTCCTTTGAATCTGCTGCAAGTACATGCTTTGTTAAGTGGAGAGAGATCAAATGATCGAAGTAATTAGACATGAGGAATGACCCACTTATGTTGTCTTAACATAAGATATACACTGGACTGAGGATGCCATGGCAACCATTAGCACCCATCTCTATTTCACCTGGAGCTTTGCCCCAGCATGATGTAGCACTTTTCCTGAACGGATTCCTCATGTTCCACTTTCACATTCTAAAACAGCAGGCCTCTGTACATCTCATAGCAGCAGAAGCACTTTTTTTATAATGAAACAAGGAGTCAACACTCATGTGAATGAGACCAACGGGTTCACCATTAGATACACAAGACGATCAGCAGAGCAGAGACACATAAACTGCTGAAGGCTGTTCTAATTCTTAGTCTCTTATGAGGAAATGTAAGAAAGCTATTATGCAAAAATAAAATGTACAGCTTAGATTGAGTTTGTTGGAAAGATCATTTCAATCTATGAAAAAACTTTACTGCAATGCTGCTGGGACACAAACCATTTCTGTCAGTATGCCATTGCCATCTCATTGTCAGTTTGCCACATTTGGCAGTGTCAGAAAACCGGATGTTTTAATGAGCTCAGCTAAAACCCCAATAGCACAGGTCCACTCTGCACTGTCTGGTCCAGATTATGTCTCCAATCTCCCAAAGCATGAGATTGCTTTGTATACAAAAGCTGCAGGGAAGGGTGGCGGGTGCCCCCAGTCTGCCGAACCCCTGCGTGTTGACTTAACCCTGCTTTATAAACACAGAGAGCATGGCTTAGCTCCACTCTACAGTTCAGTCCCCTGGAGCAGTGTAACAAAACTCCACCCTTTACTGGACATCTGTGTAAGTGCCTGGGTATGTCGTTCCAATAATAACCTCAGCTGCTGCTGCTGGTAGAGTATGGTCCCTTTAGCAGTCCAATACAAACGGATGAGTCTGAGTAAAGAGCCTGGTAACATGTCACCGTGAGATTACAGTCCTGCAGACTTCAGAATAGTCGACTCGTATGTTTTCACCGGTCAGACAGTGGTCCTGTCCAGACCAGACTATGGCAGATATCCATCTCCCCTCCTCCTCTGGCACCACCCCCCCACCCCCCTCCTCTCCTCTCCTCTCCCCTCTTCTCCTACCTTCATATGTGACGGAGCAGTAGGCATCGCTGATGTCCTGATCGTGCGTCAGCACATTCTCAGCACATAGGATGAACACACGCAGCATGTGTGGAGTGGACGAAGAGGCGGCGTCTGCCGGGCGGGCACTATACCAGAGTCCCGACTAGGACAGGTGAAAAGAAAACAAACGTCCGAGATGGGGGTCCAGCCTCAGTCAGCAGTAGCCTGAAGATAAGGCATGTGAAGCAAAGACTCTGGGAGGGAGAGAGGGTGACAGAGAGGGGAGTGGGAGGAGTGGAGAGAGAGAGAGAGAGAGGGAGAGAGAGACAAAAAAGCTAGTTGTCGTCAGAGTCGAGTACGGCTGCCCGTTCCTGAGTCACCCAGACACACAGAGCACTGGTGCGCCTGACACACTCGCTCATGCACATACACACACGCACACAAGACACACACACACTGCCCTTTCAATCACTGGCTGCCTCTTGGCTTAAAGGGCCAGCTCACATTAGTGACTACCACTACGTTTAAAAGCAGTAGAAATGATTGTGAAGCCATGTGAGACCAGGCTTACAGGCTTATCCATGTATTTTACATCCCTTAGTTATCCAAGTCTTGCCAGGGTGAGTGGTGAGAAATGTGCATGTTTTGAGTGAGGATGGAAGTTCATCACATAAAACTACAACGTCTTATCAATAATGTCAAAAGATAATGTCTATACATTACAAAAACATCAACACTATTCCTCATGAACTGATTCAAATAACTGCATTTGCTATACACGGATCATTTGGCAAAGTTACAGGAGGAAACACTGAGGATGCTTTGTATTCTTCAAGGATAAAAATAATAATAGGAAGAGAAGCCAGTTACTCTAATTTCCCCGCTGGCAGGAACGTCCTGAGTCACTGGACATCTTTCCAAGGCCCTCTGCAGCCGAGGTGGATGACATGGCCTGGTGACATGGACTGGTTCCTGAAATACATTCTGCAGTGCTCACAGAATGTTGTTCAATCAACGTCCATGAAGGTGAATATAAAAACATCCATGTTTATCCACCTGCCTAGCATAAGCTCAAAGTATATCACAAAGCATTTCTAGACACAGTCTTGCGCCTTCTTACAGGTATCCATCTATTGTTAGGTCATTTTATACCTTTATTTAAAATGTTTGCTCTCCTTTATGTAAAGCATATTGCCTCTGTGTATGAAATGCTCTCTCTATTTAATCTTGCCTTGTCCTTCCTTACAGAATGAATAAACTTAGCTATATGTAAAATGCTTAGGGGTTAGCATTAGAATTTAGCATTAGCATGGAAGATCAGCAGACTACAAAGAAATTCCATCTCAATAGCTAACCAATTAAACCATGGTAGTCCACCAGCTGATGGAGAGCATTACTGTAGGCTACACAATCACATGACAAGAGGTAATATCTAGGTCATAGCAGCAGTGATCGTTTGAGAAGACTGTGAGGAATATGATACTTTAAAGCTGCAGTTGGCAAGATTTTTTTGATCATATTCACTGAAACCAACACTATGCTCCAACAGAACAACATAAATCAACCGGTTTTAGAAAAAAAACCCGCACTTCTATACCTCCACCTAGAGCCTGTTATTTGTTTTGCAAAAATCCACAGCTCCCGTTTCTTCTGGTCCAATCAGAGCAGGGCTGTGTGAGATCTGACTGTCAATCACAGTCTGGTGCAGTCTGGTGCATAGATATTAGAAAGCTAGATACCGCATTGGGCTCCAGAACGTACGTAAATAGCGATGCCATCTTGGTGGGGGCAACAATCACTGGAGGCCAATGTAGTAACATGTGACTCTGACTGGAAATCAGACAGGTGTCTCTGATTGCCGGCAAGTGTTGCCCATAGACAGTAAAGGTGTTGCCCTCAGCAATATGGCGGCCGCGTTTACGATGCTACCTAATAGAACTCGACGGACAATGCGGTATCTAGCGTTCTAAAATCTATGGTCTTGTGCGCACTCGATGAGGGGGTGCTCGGTGGTAGTGGGGGAGGGGCATGAGCGTTGCAAACATTCTAAATGTTGGCTTAGTCCCCTCAATCTGGCAGACTTGCCAACTGCAGCTTTAATTGAAGAACTTTACATTGTTTTGACTTCGTCTGAATGGATGTGTCCAGAAGTAGGATAATTCTCAAATGTTTATACTCCAAGAAAACATTCCTGGGAGATAGATAGCATATCTATAATGGTCCTATAAAGTGAAATACCTTATGTTATTAAACATACTGTGTCTGTCCTACACATGGGATGTCCACGGCTACATACAACCCCAAAATAGAAAAAGTTGGGACGATGTGTAAAATGTGAATAAAAACAGAATGTAATAATCTCCAAATCTCTTAAACTCATATTTAGTTGCAAAAAGGACACAGACAACATAAAAATTACAGTACAAATTTGACTATTTCATGGAAAATATATGTTAATTTTGAATTTGATACCAGCAACATAAATCCATAAATCAATTTGTAAAGGCAATGTCATTTTGAAAGGAACTTTATTAACATTCTTTTATAACTCTCTACCGGTTACCATTTAGAGGAGAGGCCTTGGAACACAGCAATGGACACAAAAAAATAATGTTTTTGTTCAGAAGGAGCCAAAATGAAAATCATTCTGTTTTCAGTCCCTGGTGTCCTCTCCTGTCAAGTGTTCTCAGCTTTGGTGTATTTTGGTGTAATTTGGTGTAATTTGTCTACCCTCAGTAAATGTCATGCTGAGGTGAGTTTAACAGGTGTCACCTTTACATTATTCAAAGCTGCTAGACTACAGTGGCTCAGGAGCGACTCAATTGATGTTTTCTGTGTGAAGAGATCAAACTCCCAATAGACTTGCTTAAAATTGTGTTAGGAAACAAATTGTTGGATACCAGTGTAGGTTTTTATAGGCTGTATTGTAACATTGCCAACAGATAGTTATCTGTAGATAATGTGTAGGCAGACTTTCAAAGTAAAGTGTGACCAAAGTTTTGATCCCAAGAACATTTCAGTCATTTATCATCCTGGTTACTAAATGGCCTTAGCAAGTGAAGCAGACGTGTCACTAGACCCCTTTTACTGGGGCACGTGCCCTAGTATTGAATTAGTGCGCCCCAGTAAATAAGTTAAGGTTTTTAACTAGCTCTTGTTGCCTCTTTGGAAGCAGTTGATTATTGTTATCATTAGAGTGAACTGTGCTACAGTTGAGTTTTGGTTATAGTGACATCCCTGGAGTGAAGGAGCACAAATTAGCAGCCATGGAGTAATGTTGACCATGAGGAAATTCCCATCCTATAAATAGAATCAAACAGGGAAGGCATGCCTTGCTCTGGGTGGTGGAGCCGCTGACTGGAAGTACTCCATAGAAAGAACATATGACTGACACTGTCTGGATTGACTGGAAGTGGATTACTCCAATTAGTCTATAGCTAGCCTGTAGATAAAAGGAAGCTATAGGCTAATTGGAACAACCCACTTCCAGATAATTAGGCTAGCCAGTGTCAAACTGGGTTATTGCATGCACAGAAAAGAGAAAGGTGTATCTTCTTAATCTAACTCTGGGGGGAAAGCTAAGTTGGCATGTTCCTTTAACAAGATTTGTGATCCAGATAGAGAAGACAGTAGGCCTAAACCACATCTCATCACCAGTAGGTAGAAGTAGGAGTCTTATCAGCCTTTCATAATAATACAGTACATGAACACTTAATCCAACCTCCAGGTTTAGGAATTAAAGAAATCCAAAGTTCAGTCATAAAGTCATATCAAAGTATCAAAGTTCCAAAGGTCATAGTCATAAAGTTCAAAGTCATATCAAGATGGATCCTACAAATTATGTCTAAAGGCTGTTGATATTTGAGCTCAACAGCAAATAAAATGATACCTTTCTCTTCTGTGTTCTTGAAGCAATGCATTGATTTGCTGAAATTGTTTGCCCTGAACCAAGCCTGTGTTTGAAGTTTTTTGGAATCACAAAGGACTGTGACGAGCAATCTGCAAAATTTTGAAAAATCAGAATCAGGGAGTACACCTTTAAAATCAGAGGCCAAGTTATTTGCTGAGTAAAAGGGGCGGACTGGCAATCTGGACGTTCTGGAAAAGTCCAGAACGGCCGTCCATCTAACGGCCATCAACCTGGCTCAATATGCTTCATCAGCCAAGCCCAGTCAGTGTCTAGCACTCCAAATAATATGCTTCTCTTATGCAACATTAATCACTCAAAAAACTAGCAACATTTGTGCCATCGCGTTTTTAATAGCAGGATAGGCACAAGGCTACAGTGTCACCAATGTGGCCAACTCATTGATAGACCCCCATTTACCATAATGGTAGGCTATATGACGTCCCTGTTGGTTTAGGCTACTTCTATGAAGGAAGGTATGAGGTAAAATAATAATCAATAATTATAATTTTTGTAAAATCAGAATGTGATACAATCTCACAATATTATTATGCCAGTGAAAGTATCATGACAGACAGCTAATGTGTGTGCGTGCGTGCTCAAATAGTAGTGGCTTTATTTTGGAGGAAAGTTCAGGGCCTTTTTTCACTCCCAGTCCGTCCCTGGCTGGGTAAGGACTGTAATTGATAAATGCAAAAGAAAATATCTAATTTACACTCAAATCAACAAACTAGGTAACCTGCTCAATTCCTAAATATTACACATGCTCTGCTTAGTTACTGTAAACCGCCTGTTGGTTTCCCCTCTGTACGGTCAAATTATGGGGGTATATTTGCCTCATAAAAATCTATAAATCAGGGGTCTCAAACACCCGGCCCGCGGGCCAAATCCGACCCGCGTCCGGCCCAATTCCGGCCCGCGACGTATGTCAAAATAATAATGTAATCCGGCCCTTGAGACTAATTTTAATTACGACAAACAACGATACTGATTAAAATAGACGATAGTTCCAAGTACGGTGACAAATCTCATTTGTACTCTGCTCCACTATGTGCTAGACATCCAGAGCTTCATTCAAACCCCAAAAAAAAAAGTTTTCATAAATCATAAATTGAAGCAGAAATTAAGCAGAAATAGGCCTACACCAAATGTTGAAAAACGTTTACGTGTGATGAAGTCTTAGGTAAGCTATGTTATTCACCTATTCTAAATCTGAAGAATATCATCCTTTTGGAGATTATGATCCATCGTCTATTGAATGGAGGTGCGTCTGCGTGTAGCCTATACGACGGTGTCCACTAAGCATACCATGCTTATTTCGACCCTCTGCCCAACATAGCTTGGAGGTTGCAGTGGTAATCGTGATGATAGTGTCCGTAATAGACGTGGTAGGCTACAGACAGCAGGGCTAGTAGAAATAGGGCTCTAAACTACAAAGTCACCCGCAATATGATGCGAACTTCTGGGTACTCAGATTACCCGCGATAGGAACTGATTTGACCAGAATACTTTATTGTAGGCCTTGTGGTTTAGAAACCATATACATCTTAGGTGTTGGTATATATCTTAGATGTTTTCCTGTTAATTTGTTATGTGGGTAATATGAAAAAAGGAAAGTAAACCTGCTCAAATATGTTCATCCAGTATACTGAAAGGTGCATAATTTGAGGTGCTTGCCATCCAGTGGCAAATTAGATGGGTAAATTTACCCCCTTCATAAACTTTTGTTTTACTCAAAGATTTTTACATTTACAGTAGGACTTTATCTCTGACCACTTTCAAGCCATGGCCTTTTGAAATTTAGATATATAAATCCAATGGTGTTGCTTTCTTATAGTTTGCCAGGTTTAAAAATGTTAAAATATTTTTATTTATAAGCTAAGGTTGCTAGCACAGGTGTCTAAAACTAGATAAAAACACTTGCACTTTCTGTTTGCAGTTTTGTGTGGTATTTGAAAAAAAGAACATTGCATTTTCAGAAATAGCCGGCCCTCCAATCAGATGACGTTGGCAGAATTGGCCCCCAGCTCATTTGAGTTTGAGACCCCTGTTTTAAAGGGTGGATAAACTGCTTGCGTTTAGCCTCCACTACATCCCTAAATGTCAGCCATCTTTGCCCATACAAGGAGATCCGGATGTCAATTGAAGCTAACTGATATCAATTTCATAAATGCGCAAGAGACATGCGAGGTCTAAATAAAACATTTTATTTCATAAGACATCTCCATTCATGTCATTAATCTCATAACCATTTATATTTAACAGTTGTATTTATTTTTAAAATAAATGAAATGTACATCAAAATAGTATTGGACCCACAAAACTGATAGAGACAAATAGATGACAGTAAAAGGCTGCTAAAGTGGGCAATGATGATCATTCGGACGTTGAGCCGGGACGGGAGGTCTGTTTGGAGTTGCTCGTCTTCTGCTGAGATTTCAGTTTCTGGTAATATTTCTTTGAGAGCAAGACAAGAAAAACAAAACAGAGTTACTTAACCGCTGCCACAGACAAGATCTCAATGCCACTACAGACTACCTGATTATTTACTATATTAATCCATGTATAGTACACCGTTTTGGGGGGCTTTTTGCCTTTATTGGGACAGGACAGTGAATAGTTTAGAGGCTGACAGGAAGCGAGTGGGAGAGAGAGATGGAGTGGGATCGGGAAATGACACGGCTCAGACTCGGACTCAAACCCGGGTCCCCGGGGGCACTTGGACCGGACTGTGGTACGGGCTCTGTAGCCAGTTGCACCACACCACCCCAGTACACACTTTTTAAAACCTAAATATTTGGGGTGCACCTAAATGATTACCCCTTTTTAACAGCAAAGCACATGGCCACACAGTATAACCATGAGTTTGACTTATTGCCCAAACTAACTGCATCCGGGACTGACCATAAGTAAAAGCGATTTATTTTGCATGTGATCCAACTGTGCTCACAAGCTTCTTCTTGTTATAGAATGCACACATATATTATAGGTTGTACAAGCCAGGTATGAATGTGTGAGTCAAATTAGTTACTGTAGTACTAAAGTCTAATTAGATTGTTTGAACACCGGAGTGTCTAAACAATAATAGTTAACCTGCATGTTGGCAAAAAAACATTTGATCAAACATCTGATTTCCACACTTCTACAGCTATCAGTGGTTCAGATTCAGATTGAAATTGATTTTGCTGTTATGAATATTAAGAATGGATTAATGATGAAACACAGCATACCAGGTTTTGTTGCTAAAGACGTAGATGAGATTTAATTCTGTTATGTACTCCACATATATCTCATTAAGCATACATGACCTGATACTGTGATCTACATGTCTAAAATAAGATGGAAATGTCAGTGCATATTATTTGCATTTGGATTAAGTCATTTTACAAATCTAAGGCTCAACAGAATCTTGGGATATGCTAGCTTGACAACGAGAGATATGGAACTAACAACTGGAGTTAGCAACCATCCATTTAGAACACAGTTTGTCCTGTGAGTTGAGAAATTAGTCATGTGTGGCAGAAAGTAGTAGTTCTACAAACAAGACAGTTTGCATGATCAAAAGGTGGAAATTATAGTACTAAATTAACACAATGCAAATGTGGTATCTGTGGTATAAGTGGAACAATGGACTCCATAGCGTTCGGGCATCAGAAATATAATGCACTTTGAGGTTATCGCTTTGCGTTGTGGCCGCATTACGACCTCAAACGTGCAATATTTTTCTGATACCCAAATGCAATGCTGTCCATTATGCCTTGCGTATGTTTCTTCTCTTTTGTATTGAGATTGTATTTAAACTAGTGTAAACTAATAAAATCTAACTTTTTATTAATTGAAAAGTGAATTGATAATTGATTATTTATTACAATCAAGTGTATGGCTAATATGATAATGAAAAAAAAAAAAAAAAACACACACAC
This sequence comes from Alosa pseudoharengus, assembly GCF_046254945.1. Taxonomy (NCBI): domain Eukaryota; kingdom Metazoa; phylum Chordata; class Actinopteri; order Clupeiformes; family Clupeidae; genus Alosa; species Alosa pseudoharengus. Next base: position 25,858,514 of record NW_027468640.1, read on the forward strand.
TTGAATACCTTGGATTTCACTTCCCTGTTGATTATATAGGGGGTGTATTGACTTGTTATTTGTTATATATGTTTACTGAGAGTTTGTTATGATGCATGTATAACAATGCAATAATGCATATCGAGGGGGAAAGTTATCAAACTAATGCAGCATGACTAACATTTTTTGGTAGTTTGGCACTACCCTAAGGTGTCAACTGCCATCAATTCTCATTAGTGTAAAAGGGAATCTAAAAGGAATAGCTGGCAAGTTACCTCCATGTTCTGATAGTGACGCAGGCTGCTGCAGTGGCTCTTCTTGGCAGTCTCCTCACTGCCATAAAACAGCGAGCACAGCTTACAGAAGAATCCCGTTTTAGGCACCACAAAGTCCACCCCTGCAGATAAACACAGTCAATGCTGCAGCAAATACACAGCAGTACAAATACAGTACAATATTTTGCTCTCTCCTGTATGCATGTGATCTTGTGTTGTTTTTTTTTTTCATACCGACTGGGGTATCAGGCTTGAAAGGAGGCATAGTGAAGTCTGCGTTCAAGGGTGATGTCGAACGGGACCTCTTAACCTCTGGTTCCGCTTCCATCTCCTCTTCCCTCCTCTGCTTTGACTCCACTGCATGAAGATTACAACAATCTAGTGAGTTACAACCTGGTAAATAAGCACTGACATCACCATATTCAGTAAGACAAAAGCATTCCCCATCTTCCTGGTGGCCAGTCCATTACTCGACTGAAATCTTCAACGACCTTGATATTAATCTAGCGCTAAGTGCCAACTTGCTTCTGACTTACTTCAACACACCTGCTTGTCATAAAGGATACTGAAGAGAAAAAAAATGCCTCACCCTTGATGGGAGCTCTAACATCTGCCTTGTCCTCCTTGGTAACAGGCATTTCCAATTTTGCCAAGAACTTGGCATCCTGTTCCTTTACATCCTCAAGGCCACCCTTTGCCTCTTGCCCCGAAGACGTCCCCTCCTCTTTCGACTCTTTGGATGAGGTATCTGTATTCTGGGTCTCACAGGACAACGAAGCAGGTTTGGGCTCATTGTCCTCAGGCTGTTCCAAGGCTGAGGGTGCCTCTTCCGTTGGGGGGAGAGTAGAGGTCTTCTCTGGGCTCTTCTTCTCTTGCTGCTGCTCCTCCTCCTCCTCCTCCTCTTCCTCCTCCACCTCCTCACTAGGCTTTGCACCCCTCTTGCCACGTGTTGACTTCCTCACTAAAGACCAAGGTGACAAAATGAGTTCACAGTTGAAGGTTTTATGTAAGGAGAACCTAAATGTGCGCACAAGCCATGTGGGGTTAAGACTGTATCCATGAGAGCAATGTTTTAAGAGAATGATTTTATTTTAAAAAAAGTTTTTGCTTCTAAACAGACACATAGAATGCTTGAACAGACAGGACATAGTAGAACAAAACAAAAACAACCAACAACAACAAAACTGCTAGTCCACAGAGGGGTTCCATCTAAGTCCTTATAGGCAAGTCCCCCCACTCGGTGGCCATCTTGGTAATGCACTTTGGGCAGTTTTCGGGCAGCTATTTTCCTACTCAAGTGAATGGGGAGGCATACAGGATGTTTGTTTGTTTGTTTGTTTAATTTAAGGCCATTTCCGCAACTAAGGCTATTTGGGAGGCATACAGGAAGGGACGGGATATGTGTAGACTATTGCCATATTTGTGTCACGAACGAAACCCATGCATTTCTATAGAGCATTCTTTGAGTGTGGCGTCTCCTCATTAGAAAGTCTCTGGTTACATGTATACAGGTCATTCCGTAATCTAATGAGGGCAATATCTGAAGGTGGATTATTCAGACGAAACCTCACCTGGAGTCTGCCGTGCTCTCTTCTTGGCTCTGGCTTTCCTTGTGCTGACTACTTCCTTCCCCTGCTCCTCTTCTTCAGGAGCTGGTTGCTGTGGCGGCTGCTCGTCATCCTCCTCTCCCACCTCGTCCACAGTGACAAAGTTCATCCTCGCCACCTCGTCAATCCCGGGGGACACTGGAGGCTCAGCTGGATTCAGAGTGAACACATGCTTTTAAACACAGGTTTTTGAATGCAGGTTTTCAACACAGGCTTTTCAATGTTGGTCTTAAGAGCTGTTCAACTACACTTCTTTTTCTGAACAAAATTCAGTAGTTTTGTCAAATAATACTGAATATCTAGGTTATGCAGTCTTTTCCAAACCCAGGAATGAAGCGATTCTTGTGCCACTTCAAACTGAATCTAAATATTTTGTATTTGCATTTGAATGGCTGAATTTGAGCAATTGTATTGAAAAACCCAATCTGAATAGTATATTTGGAAATTGAATTCATAAGTTTGTAACTGAATCTCATAAACTTGAAATTGAAATTGAATTCATTTGCTCTGACACATACATGATCCTCACTGAAAATCCCATCTCTATGCACTTCAACGTTCAGTTCTCACAATTCAGTTTCAGACCGTGAAATTCAATTTCAGTCAGTTAGTGAGACACAACAGCTGTTGGCTGAAAAAGAGCAATCGAGTGCAGATTACCATCCAGCTCTTCTGTCTCTGCACAAAGCCTGTTATAGTTTATTATACTGTAGCAGCAGGCACGGGGCCACGTCAAAATAAATTGGTTCAAAATAGCCTTACACTTCGGTGGTAGTGTGGAGAGTGTCCCTACAAATAAATCAAAGTATTGTAAACTTTGAAAGCCTTTCAAGTGTGGGCAGCCGTGGCCTACTGGTTAGCACTTCGGACCTGTAACCGGAGGGTTGCCAGTTCGAACCCCGACCAGTAGGCACGGCTGAAGTGCCCTTGAGCAAGGCACCTAACCCCTCACTGCTCCCCGAGCGCCGCTGTTGATGCAGGCAGCTCACTGCGCAGGGATTAGTGTGTGCTTCACCTCACTGTGTGCTGTGTTTCACTAATTCACAGATTGGGATCAATGCAGAGACCAAATTTCCCTCACGGGATCAAAAAAGTATATATACTTATACTTAAGTTTATAGGGTACAGGGCGGTTTTCCTGATCACTCTGCATGCTCTACTCACCCATGCCGTCTGAAGGCACAGTGGTGTCCTCCTCCACATCCTTCTTCAGCTTTTCCTCCTCCATCTCGTCATCGTCTCCATGTGCCTCATCCAGCGTCACCAGAGTCTGTGAGGGGACAAGGTGAACAATGAATCAAAGAGTCGAAGGATAAATGCAGAATGCTACCCTTTATCTTATCTAAATAAGATCTCAGATCCCAACCTTTGCAGCGGCAAATAAGTAACACCAAGACATGTTAAAAAAGGGCTAATCCTTCCATTTTATGTGAAAAAGGGTCAATCATAGAGCCATAAGTAACAGTTAGCAGTTAAGTAAAACTACTAACCTCAGGATTTAAAGCATCCCCTGATTCCTCCTCTTGGTTATCATGGGCGGTCTCTGAACAAAGTGCTGGTTGTTCACTTTCTCCATCCTCCTCCTCATCTGCCACAATTTCATCCAAGGTGACTAAATGCTCTTCCAGATTCTCCCCTTCGTCCTCCCCGACCTCGTCAACCGTCACCAGCCCCTCGGGATCCTCCCCGGCCTGCCTCTTCAGGCGCTCTTCCTCCTCAGCGTCATCTTCGCCATCATTGGGGAAGTCTTCCTCACCCTCGCTGACCTCGTCCAGCGTGACCAGCACATTTGGGTTGGGATGGCCTGCAACTGAGAGGTCACTCTTCTCCTCTTGTTTCACAGCCTCCGAGGTCTCTTCCTTTAAGGCCTGGGTTTCGGTCTTCCCAGTAGCCAATTCCATGTCTGCGGACTCCTCCACCTTCACTGCATCAGTACCTTTCACAGCAACCTCAGTTTCTTCTGACAGCAGGAAAGTAGAGGACTCAGTCTTCACATTCTCTATAGCGACATGATCCACTTCCAGATTGGTCACTGGCCGCGGAGGGGAAATTTCCTCAATCTTTACCTCAACTTTGACCTCTTGTGTCTGATTTTGTTCTGAGGAGTCAGAGTTTGCAGCAGTTTCTACAGTTACCTCAGCCACTTTGGCATCCTCTACTGCCCCCTGTTGGTCTTCTGCACCAACAACAGCAACAGCAGCAGCAGCAGCAGCTGCGTCAGTCTTGGGAAGGTCTTTCTTCGGTTCCTCAGCTTCATCGCCATTCGGCTTTGAGGAGTCGGGTTGCACCTCTGCCTCTGGCACATCCTCCGCGTCTTCTTTTGACTCTGTGGCGACACTGGACCGAGTTCTGCGTGACGATGTTCTGGGAGTGGCTTTCTTTGCCTGTTTTCCTTTGCTGACTGGGGTGGGGGGCTTTTGAGACTTTTGAGAGGCTGCAGCCAGCTTCTTCTGAGGTGGGGAGGATTCAACAGGTTGGGGGGAGTCAGATCTCTTTCTCTTTGAGGTTTGCTCAGGAACTTCGGCTGGAACTTCGGCTGGTTCTTCTTCAGCATCGTCGCAGACCTCATCCACAGTAACAAACTCATCCATGTTAAAGGGGAAAAAGTCATCCTCCTCTTCTTCCTCCTCCTGCTGTTGTTGCTGCTGTTCAACAGCAACCTGAAAGGGCACAAGATTCCCATACTTACTTATAGACCCTTTCAACAAGGTAAACAAAAACTATGCTTGAACATTCTATTTGGGCCCCAATCTACTTCCTCTGCATTAAGATAACATATGGAATGTTAAAACGGAAGTCTTGTGGGGCCAACTATGATGCTGATAATGGAACTCTCTTGAAAGGGTCCATAAAGGACACGTCTACAAAATGCTTTTCATTATTTCGTAACACAGCAGCTACTAATGAGAACTCCCAAATGTTTGACTTTTACAGAATCCTGTGAAACCGGTCAACTTCGCATGCATGAAACTGGTTTGGGTGCCTAGGAATATGTACCTATAAATTTACAGTCATATACCTTTCACCAACTCCCTTGTATGTCATTAATAGTCAGTAACAAACTTTGTGAATAAGGGATAGCACTCTCAGTTCATTAAAACATTTTTTTAAAGGAACCGTATGTAAGATTGTGGCCAAAACTGGTACTGCAATCACTTTCAAAATACTCTAGAGCGGTGTATCCCCTCCCCCTCCCCCCTGACTGGCAGAGCTGGCTACCCGGATGCCGAAACACTACTGATTAGTGATTTGTGATTAGTAGATAGGTGGAGGGTGGCGCATCAGGCCAAAACACAACATGTCAACATCAACATCAGCTGAGGGCTGCAACTTCACTTTTTAAATTACAATATCCTGGCCGGACTACTGTTGTCAGTGATATAAGTATTTGAAATTAACATGATTTCTTAATGTCTAGTGACATATCAGGGCCATTTTATGATTAATTGAAATACATTTCTTACATACGGTTCCTTTAATTGTGGGGAGAACTGAGAGTGCTATCCTCCTGAAGAGAACTGAGACACAAAGTTTATTTTGACGCTCAGGAGGATTTAGCACCTGGTTGAGTTAGTTTACACTGAGGTGTTTTGAGTGTGTTAGTCCGATTAGTAGTCAATAACATCAATATCCAATCCTCACCTGTTCCTTCTTGTCTTTGGAGCTACTCGATGAGCGTGTGCTTCTGCTAGTGCTGTGGCTCTGTGAAGAAACGGAAGAACCTTCGTGAGAGTTTGGCTTCAAATGAAAGAATTTGTCGTATTATATTAGGTTTGATTACTTTGTTTATGAACAATTTTAAGCTTATGAATAACCGCTTTTGTTTTGTTTATAAAAAAAATTACAGTTTTTCGAACCCTTACCTTGTGCTTGCCATCATCTTCGCGTCCTTTGCTCGTCTTGGTGGCAGGGCTACTGTCCTGCCTGCTTCTTCGTGAGGATGAGGAGCTGGACGATCCTCCTCTCCGGGATGTAGGCAGCTGTTCTTCGTCCGAGCCTGCCCGACTCCTGCTCTGTTGCCGGGAATCTCTCTCTGGACTGGAGTCTTTCCGTCCGCGTCCGTTACCTCCACCTGTGGAAGAAGTGTGGGCTTTCTTGACGTCTGTCGCTGGTGCTTTCTTCTCCTGTGGACTGGGCTTAGCGCCGGGTTTGCTTGGGGTGGTTGTCTTGCTTGGGGTGGTTGTCTTGCTTGGGGTAGTTGGCTTATTACTGGCAGAGTTCTTCTTTTCTGCTTCGGCTTGTTTCTGCCTGGCCTCCTCCTCGGCCCGCCTCAAGGAGGACTGCATGCGGCACTGGTGCACGGCTGCCTCCAGAGCTCTCAGGATCTCCTGGGTGACCGGAGGGAAGTCCAATACCGGCCCGCCATCAGGTGGCGCCGGGATCACCGCCGCTGGTTTTTCCCCTGGAGGAGCACTGCATTCCTCACTTGGAGCTGGTGGTGGATTGGAAGAACTGGACGAACCACATGGGGGCTCTTCTGAATTGGCCAACTCTTTGTCTTTGCTTGGCTGTGGTTCAACACGGTCATCCTGTTTGTCCTCACTACCCTGTTTTGCTTCTTCGGTCGAGATTTTTGGCGTCTCCATGGCTACGGAAGGGGAGGCCGCAGCCTTAGTAATCTCTACACTGTTGCTATTAGCAACAGCATCCTGTTCCACCCCTGCATTCTCTTCATTCGCTTCACTCTGTTGCATAGGCACTTCCATTGGTTCAGCACTGGGAGAGGTCTCTGTATGCTCCTGATTGTCTTGGCGTGACTCAACGTCCTTTGTGACCGGCGTGGTCACGGGTGCATCCTCCTCGATCTGCGAGGCTTCCACTGCAGGCTCTTCAGCGGCAGTATCCTTGGAAAGGTTTTCCTCTTGGGTGAGCACTTGAGTGTCAGTCTTGGCAGTCTCAGTGATGCCTGCATCCTCAGCCGAGGCCTCGGTCTTCTCGGCTATAGCAAGGGGTTCTTGAGCAGGTGTGGAATCTGGGTGCGAGTCCGTAACAACAGCGGGAGGAGTGGAGACTCTCTCAGTGGATGGTGTGGCGGTGACATCAGGGGTCACTTCAGCTGCAGGCTCACAGGGGGTTTCTGTTGCTTCAGAGACGTTAGGGGTCACTGCCAAACTGGCAGGGGTCGCTGCCACTGCCAAACTGTCATCACTGGGAGGAACCGTTGTTGTGGTAGGATCAGGGGTAGCATCACTGGGGGGCAGGCTAGCAGTGGCCTCAGGGGTCACTGATTGGGTATCATCACATGGAGGAGCTGTTGTGACAGCAATGGATGCTGCCTCCACAGGAATGGCTTCACCTGTAGCAGCGGGTGTCTTAGCCTGTTTGGCCTCATCTTCAGCTGTTGTAGCTGTAGCTGTTGCTGTATCTGTTGCTGTAGGCACAGCCTTCTTGCTTGTATCAACAGGCTTAGCTCCTGCTTTGTTACTGTAAATTAACACAGTAGTTGTTGTTTGTTTAGTTAGTTATTTGTTAAGTTACTTCACATTAGCATACAAGTGTGGGAATGGATGCAGGCTCAAACTCCTTATAGTGCAGAACTTTTATAGATGCAAGAGATACTTAACTGGTTAAAAAGAAATGTGTCACCCCTACCACAGTATAACTGGATAGAAGGTTATAAAACTGTGACAACAAATGTTTTAATTTATCAAGAAAGCTCACCTGTTAGCTCCTTTCTTCTTTTTGACCTGTAAGATGAAGACATATATAATGCAATGAGTTTTTTGGTTTACACCAGCACAAGCAAAGGACACAGATATTGAAAGAGAAACAAGACATACCTCCTCTGCAGGCTTCAGAGGTTTAGCCAGGGTGAAGTTAAGGGGATTGTTCTGGATGATACAGGGAAACTTCTTGAAGCGGTTGTGAACAGTTCTGGCAATGGCAGGGGTATCCATCTCAAAAATAATCTGACACAAGACAGGATGAGAGTGAGCATTCAGAAACTATGCATATGGAGAGTTGTGGTGTGTAGTTCACTTCAGTTAGCTTTGTGATTACAACAATTACTGCACTGGGAATAGCAAGGTGCTATTTGTTATCAACTACTACCAGTGGCAGTTATGGAAGAGCATTTTGCTTATTATTGCGTGTGGTACAAAAGATTACTGAGTGCGAAGAAACTACAATCTTGTGTGCCAAATTGATTTGAAGTTGTACATAATTTTTGTTGCACAACACTTTCTAAAGATGACTTGTCAGCAAAATATTTTTACACCCGTCTTCTCAAAAGCTCTCTGGAGCTATCTGAATTGCATATTGGCATTTAAGTGAGTGTGTAAGTGTCTGAATGAAATATGTTGATTTGGAAATAGGGCTATGACAATTGTTCGATTAGTTGACAACTACAAAATCAATCGGCAACTATTTTGGTAATGTAATCAATTTGTATCATTGTATCGTGATTCATCATCAAGGAAAATATCTCAAAATTCTCTGATTGTAGCTTCTTAAACTTAAGCTTCTTAAACAAAACACGCCATTTCCGGACATCATCTTTGGTTTTGGGAAACACTGAGTCGAGCAGGGCATAACATGTAAATCTTGCACGCATACCCTTTTATTGAGAGGCAGAGCCTGTTTGTAGGCACCAAAGCGCTTGACGAGCTCCAAAATCTCCGAGACAGCCGTGCTGCTAACAGGCACGTTCGAAACTATCAGGAGGCGCTCTGGCAGAGTGGCGATTTCCTGTGATGGCCGGACAGAGAAATAAGAAATGTTTTTAAAAAGACTTGAAACTTGAAAACGTATCCAAACATAAGCAACCTTGGAGTACAACACAAGCTGATGAACGGGCTTTTGGAAAGAGGGATTTTGTCCCTCAAATAACAACAAAACTTGCACTTCACAAGCTAGTGAAAAACAGATACAATGAATGTAACGCAAGGTCTGCTAAAGACCGCCAACAACTGAGGTGTGTTCAAACATTCGCAGCAAACATGCTTTCTCTGAACAGTTCAATTTGCACAATTTTGTGTAAACATGGTAACCCCTTCGTCCAGCTCCCATGTATGTTCGCGGAGAACTACCTCCTCAAACTGCTTGCGAGTGTTCAGAAACATTCATGGAGAACTCAAAACAAACAGAAAACTATTTGCCAAATATTCCTGAATGTTCGCCTATGTTTGCGAATTTGAACTCGCGTCTGTTATCTGCCTACAACTGCTTCCTGCATCAACTCTTGCAGTCTGCCTACTAATAGTGGCAAATTGCGGTTAGTGTGGTTCCATTATAACTGCATGCATGTAAACATGTCCATGATTTAACACTTACCTCAGTTTTTGCCATACCCATCAGAACTCTGAAGACTGATTCCTGTAACCAAGGCAAAATCAGACTGTGTTATGAGACTGTGTTTCAAGCCATATATAGAATCCAAGAGAATTTGGGGGCATGTCAGTTCAGGTGTTTTTACAACAGGAAAAGCTATTCCAACACACCGTGTATTTCAGGTCGATGGGTGTGGTCATCATTGAGAGGGTCAGCTGGGCGTCCTCAATTTTTGCAGGCGTCTCAGAATATGCCTTGACCATGGCCTCAGCAGCCTCCATAGTGGGCATCTCAATAAAAGCCTGAATAGCAACAAAACAACAATAACCAGACTGTCTGACTAAGAACTAAGGAATCACATTTCACATACATATGCAACTATGTATAATGCATGTAATGTTACCATGTATCACAACTATGTCTAGTGCTACATCTAAGGTGCAGTAGTGACTTGTAGGCTCTTTTTTGTCAGATTCCGCATTCAGTTTACTTATGCATTATAATCAAATTGTAAACAATCAAAAAGCAAGTTCATGCATATTAAATGTAACTATACAGCAAAGCAAATAGGCTGTGTGGCTGTTTGTGTGTGTGTGTGTGTGTGTACCTTTCCCTGGTTGACAGCAATGATGGGTACAGTATTGCAGCCATGTGGTTTAGCCAAGTCCAAAAGCTGTTCTTCTGTTACCCCACTAGTAGGAATACCAGATATTGCGATCACATTCTTCCTCCATGGGATTTCCTGACAGCAGAGACAATAGCAATGTCACACTATGCATTTTCACTTCATACGAAAGATTATACCGAGTAGCACTCTAGAATCGGCTTTATCCATACAGCTAAAAAGTTTAATAATGCTGCAAAAAATTCAAACTGGCTTACCCTTTTGACAACTTTCTTCACAGCTGGTGTTTCTGTTAAAAACAAAAAAAACATTTTATGAAATCACCATAATTTTGACAGCGATTAACAGGCAGATAGACATAAAAAGTTCGACTAGGAGTAAGGTAGGGCTGGGCGATATGCCTGAAAAATAATATTGCGATATAGTCTATTTCACGATATATATCTTGATTATTTAGAAATCTACTCCAAAAGAATTTATGAATTCTCACTTTCACCCTGTGATGTTTTAAATCATACCAGTCCAATCCCTGCAAATAATATCTGCATTAAAACATTCTTGATTATTCACAGGTGGTTTCTATTATATATTTGCATGTAAAAGCTGGGGTGAAAGTAGTTTTGAATTCTTGCCAGTAAAAAATTCTCATACAGAAAAGTGTACACACAAAAATGTCAACACACCTAAATAGAGTACACTCGTTTATTTATTTTAGCCTAGCAAAAGCATTCATCAGGGCCTGTTATTTGGCTTGATCATTCCCTCTTCTTTTTTCTGTCCAATCTTCAGGATAAACTGTTAACTCATTTCTCTTTTTGCAGTTAACTTTACAAATACATTTTGTTTGTTTTAATCCATCACTGATATTGTATAAAGTTGAATCTAATCTAATCTAATCTAATATGTCTCCATATGAATGATGATGGCTTTCATCGGATAGAAGGTAAGGTAATGGTGTGGTGCATTACTTAATTAGTCGTTTGGTTATTGGTTGATAAATGACATGGTTGACGGTGAAATACTAAACACTTTGCGATAACACTTTAATGTATCTCACGTACAGCAAACTGAGATATATCGAGTATATTCGGTAAATCGCCCAGCCCTAGAGTAAGGCTTACCTTTAGGGGGAGGTTTAGCTTTAGCAGTCTGGGACGCTGGACCGCTCTTTGTCGTGGTCTGAGGAGGCTTGGCCGCGGTCTGGCCTGGTTTAGCTGAATTCTGCCCAGCTTTAGCTGCCGTCTGGCCCGCTTTCGCCTTTCCCGGGGTCTGATTGGCCTTTCCCGGGGTATGATTGGCCTTTCCAGGGACCTGGTTAGCCTTTCCAGGGGCCTGGTTAGCCTTGTTAGCCTTTCCAGGGGCCTGGTTCGCCTTTCCAGTGGTCTGGTTTGCCTTGCCAGGGGTCTGGTTCGCCTTTCCAGTGGTTTGGCTTGCCTTTCCTGCAGTCTTGCTATCCTTTCCTGCAGCCTGGCCTGTCTTTCCAGGGTACCTGCCTGGCTTCACAGGGCCAGTTGCAGGATTCTGGAGCAGAGGAGGTCTCCTTCCCAACCCCATCAGAGGAGGGAGACCTCCTCTACCTAGGGGTCTGGCTAGCAGCCTTGTCGGAGGTGCTCTACTCATGCCCGTGTCTTTCCTTTAAACGAAACAACACATATATTAGGACCTTAGATTAATAATTAAAAAAAAAATATATATATATATATTTTTATTTAAAAAAAGAAATGCAGTACTAACTTTTTTACAACCATAACCTTCCTCTCCTCTCTGCCAGCAGGTCGTGCTCTAGGATCCGTTAGCTCCTAGACAAAGAGATGTATGTGAGTGAAACTGAGACGTAAAGGCTGAAGGCATTAAACCCTTCAGCAGGAGAGTTTTGAACATTCTAACAGAAGATTCTGTTCAGCAACATTGTAAGGTTCTAAAATTCCATGTTGAATTCAATGAACCCAGAGCCCAAGAGAGAGGTCTACCTATAAGGCTCTGAATGAATCCAGATATTCTTTGGAATGTTCCATTTCCAACATTCCCGTACCGGATTAAGGGTAAAGGCCCGTACACACCAAGTCCGATTTTTTGGACAAAATATTTTCACGAAATCACGAAAATTTCAAGCAAAGTGCAGAATCCTCCCATACCTCCTCCCTACAGATGGTGATCAACCTGCCATGGATCCTCAGGTTCTTGAAGTTTGCCAAATCTCTGGCATCTTCCTCTCTCTCCATGCACACCGAGGCCTGGGGACAGAGAAAAACAATTTTGAGTGGATATGTGAGGCCTTTAATTATATACATTTACCAACCTGAGGCCCGTAAAACATACATAAATGGTAGAAAGGAGCCCTGCACACCTTTATAGATTATACTGCAGGTCTTTCGCAAGGACAACTTAGAAATGTCCTTGTTTTCATCATTAATGTTGTAAATGACTGTTGTAGACATAAATGGCTGGTCTTTAATGCAAAACATTGGAGAACCCTTTTGCAATTATGTAATGCAATCTGAAAACTGCTGCCCTGATTAAAAAAACAATGCAACTGATCTCAGCTGGTATTCGGTCTATAATGGGGTGAAATGGATATTTCTAAGTGGCCCCAAACTTTTGAGCGGCAGTGTACTGTACATGAATAGAGGAGGCAAGTGAGTAGATGTAAAGAGTTTTTGGAGATGACAAGTTCATAACTTCATAACTAGCAAAAAGAACAAAAAAATAAATTAAAAAAATGCATAGTGCATGGCCAGGGCAGCTAGTGGGAAGGACAGCTGTGTTTAATATCTGTCCTTTACATAATCATACAACATCAACAGTATTTCTTTAATGACCATGCCAAAAGCAGTTGCTCATATAAAACATGGCACAAAAAGTTATAAATTGTTGCACAGTGTTACACCAACACTTGAGTACTCTCTTTAAATACCTCTTCGATAGCCTTAATCACAAAGGCATGGTTGATCTTCCCAAAAGGCTGGATAACCTCTACGAGCTCTTGGTCGGTAGTTTTGTGAGGCACTCCTTTGAACCGGAGCAGGCAAGCTGTACCCGGACCAGCCTTTTTCTGAAGAATAAAATATATATAAAGAACCACAATTTACCATTAAATAATATACACAAATACAAAACGACAAACAAATATATTTGCAAAGTTATGAATGAATTTAGCTGCTAGTTAGCTTAAGCTGCTGCAACTCGAGATAGTTTGCACCAATTCTTTTCCCATACCAACAGTACTTGATGACCTTGAGAAACAGAGATCTATGTTAAAATTGGCCAGAATGCTCCTTTCAAGCTGCCATACCTTAGTGAAGGAGCCAGTGGACTTGTTTGTGGAGGAGCTACTGGATTTGGAGGAGGTCCTCTTGGGGGAAGGAGAAGGCGTCCGCTTGCGCCCGCCATCCCTGGAGGCCGAGGATGAGACGACAGCACTCTTCCTCTTGGCCAACTCAGCAAGTAGAGTTGGAGCTAGAGAGTTCACCACGGCCTCCAGCGCACTGCTGTCCTTGATGTTCAACCCAGCTGTAGAGGATTACATGCAACGTGTGAGCAGAGTTCGGTAGGAACAGCGTGCACTGAGTTTAAATATTATAAAATGGGGTGGGAGCAAAAATATTTGATAATAAAGGACAACAAAAGTAGCACTGCTCTTGGTGCCATTCTTACCAGAGGACTCAATGAGCTTCTTGGCCAATCTTTCACTGCTGCTGGATCTTGGTCGGCGATGTGGGCTGGGCCTCCGCGGACTCACCCTACGGCCAGAGCGAGGCGGAGAGCGCCTGCCGTAGTTCCGTGGGGAGTGGGATCTGGAGCGACGCGATGGAGGGGAGCGGGAGCGGTGTGACTGTGGGCTACGGGAGCGCCGGCGGCCGTGGGAAGTGGGGCTTGAGCGGGACGACCTCCGAGGTGAGCGGGAGCGACTCCGGGAACGCCGGTACCTGCCTGGGCTTCGGGAGCGGGAGCGGGAGCGAGGCCGACGGCCTGTGGATCCATGATGTCGTCTTGGACTAGGAGATCTCGTCCATGAATGAGACCGGGATTTTGAACGCCGCTTTGGACTGCGGTGCTCCACAGGTGGTTTGGACTCATTTCTGAGATAGGGTGGTAAGAAACAGTGAGGAAAATCATTACAATATCCTCATTCTCATTACAATATAGTACTACAATTATGATAGGTAACAGCATGGAAATGCTAAAAAAAAACTCCAACCAAACAAAAGTTCAAAAAGTTCAAGTTACCTGGGAACATTAAGTGTGTCCACATTCCAGTCCGGATATCTGTAAACAGACAGTAGGTGAGTATCAATTACTACATTACAATCATTACAAATGTACTGTACTTACTTATAAATAACGAACACTCAGCAAGACTCCTATTGTTGTTGCACATGTAGCCCAACACACACAGTCACACATTAACATTAACAAGCTCTACAGACTATCCAAAAGTAGTCACTTTGAACTTACTGCTTCCTGAGACGCCGGCAGCTCTCAATATGAAGATTTGTGTTCTGATGTTCTATCCAGTCCTATCAGATAATTACACAAGAAGTTGGACCAAGTCAGATTCATTGAGGAGAAACTGCAAAGCTTCCATCAACATCATAATAAACACACATCTCTTTTTGTTCAAAACCCACTTCTTTTTGTTCACAGAATTTCTTGCTCAGTTCAGTTACAATCCACTTTGGTGGTCAAATTTAGGATTGGATTAGATTAGAAAGGAAGGTCATTGGGATACACACAACTCTCATAGAACATTATGTAACCATCCTAGAGCTAATACATCCTATTACACATTGCTAACATACAGTTAGTTAAGAGCTAGTTAACATGAAAGCATTAAGATTAACTGACAGCTGTGATTAAAGACTACTTCCTGAGCAATATTCACTGATGCCACAGTCTATGGGATTTAGTCTCCTCTTCAACAGTCTTCGTATCCCAAGAGTAAGCACAGTTCAACTAGCTCACGTATGCAGAATCTTCGGGTGCTACTAAGGAAAAGTCCACAATCTTCAAACATGCTTCTTCTGCACCATCATTTGGCTTTTCAACTTCATCTTCGGAAATTCTTCGGTGAATTTTTTCACGAGTGAGTTTCTTGAACAATATTTGTGTGCATCACTGGCACATATTTTAGTGTACAGTCTTTGTTTTACCTTTAGCACATGAACTCAACTAGTATTTAACATCAAATCAATCAAAGAAAGAAAAAAAAACATCTTCTTTACAAATTAAGAAATATCCAACAAAGATTAAAGTGTCCTTTCAAGATAATCATATCTAACACAATTTCTCTGATAACAGTTTTTTTTTCATCTTCTTGGAGAACAGATTGAGTATTTCAAACAAAATTTACTACCACTTTCACGATTTTACAAACAAATTTATTTTCGCAAGCGAGCAGTCAGTTCTTTAAATAAGGCACTGAAGGAATGGTAGATACTCACCTTGATCAGGACACATTCTACGTTACATAGAGAGCATGTATGTGGAAAGATTCTTGGTGTGGCCGCTGAGTAATCATTCATCATAGTGGGCGTTGGGAGCCTCTTCATGACTGATGGGTTGCTTGGAGGAGGGAAGGCAGGAGACCATGCGGAGGGCTTGGGACCTCCACTGCCATCTCCCAGGACCATCATGCCAGCACGGGAACCAACAGCATGGGTCGGTGGCATGACTACAGGGCAGCTGGGCGCTGGAGGAGCAGACTTGGGTACCGGATCTCTTCCAGGCATGGAGCTGGGCGGAGCTGGTTTGAGTTCAGGAGGAGGGCCGGCCAAGACATTCCTATGGTCCATCGGAGGTGGTTTCGATGAAATGGGCATTGCTGGACTTGCCTGGGACCGCCGTGCGATTTCAGCTCCACCAAAAGAAGGTCCAGATCCTATGTCTCGCTCGTATTTTGGCAACTCTTTTGGAAGTGGATCTCTTCCATAGGAGTCTGAGCGCTCCTCTGTATAGCCATATTTACTTGAGTGTCCATAGTCAATTACTTTGCTCTGCCGAGGTTCCTGTGCCCTCTGATCGCGTGGTGATCTATCGTCAGTGTCAGGCATGGTCCGCTTGGCCTTGCGAATGCGAATGTCTCGCAAAATGAAAGGCAGATTGTCAGGTGTGAGTTGATCATCAGGGTAATGGCTAAGGAGCTCAAGGTCCTCATTTGAAAGGCCAAAACTTGCAAGGATGCTGCTGGCACTCTCTGAGGTGTAGCGAACAGGAGGACGATCAGGAGGACCCGAACGAGGACCTGACTGGCTCTCGACACCTCCTCTTCCAGGGCCAGGACCACCTCCAAACCCAGAGGTTTGAAATAGTGAGGAGGATGAGGAGGAATGACCCAAAGCAGAGGACGAAAAAAGTTTGTTGGGAGGCTGGAAGTGCGACCAATCTGCAGAGGACTGTTCGTCCATTCTGCCAGATCCCCTCTGTCCAGAAAAACTACCCATTTCCTCCCTCGGATCGTCGTGCAAGCGTGGGTCAGTTGGTTTTGGTTGCTGGGGCATAATTCGGTTGAGCAGGCGAACTTCCTCTCGGGCTCCTCTGATGTGCATTTCAATAGATGACTCGATGTCTTGGGACATCTGTGGTGGACGTTGACCCAATGGAAAACCCATCTGCTGGGATCTCATTGAAGGCATCATACCCGGCGGTGGTCCTGACATAGGCCCAGCACCAGGTCCGATGCGAGAGCCACCCATGTCCATACCAGGCTGACCCCCAAGGCCATACTGGTTGGATACCATGGGCCTCTGAGAGCCAGAGAAGCCTCCCCCACCAGGGTTGTACATGGGGTGAGACATGGAGACCTTCAAGAGGTTGAGCAAAGTCTGTGCAGGCGATGGGACCGCAGTGGCGTTAGTGGCAGCAAGTGCATTCAACTGGTGCAAAGCCAACTGGGTCTTAATCTGTGCCAACTGTAGGGAGGCAGGGGGCAGGACAGGCAGGCTCCCTAAGCTCCCAAAGGCGTTCAACGAATTTGCAACAGGAAAACTTTCCAACAACAACGCAAAGCTGAAAAAGTTGGAGAAAAAAAACAACATACAGACAGGGTTACTGGCTCGTTGTCTTCACATCCAAACAAAATACTGGCAAAAAAACGTGGGAATCGCTTTCTCCTCGCCCATTTTTTTTCTCCACACACACACACACACACACGCACAAACTTCTGGCTTTGGGTCACTAGCCTCTGCAGAATTTAACTGAAGCTTCCACATCTTCACTGAAGAAGAAAAAAACAAGCAAGCAAAAGGCAAACAAAATACAACAGGACAGACAGGAAGAGTAAATAATACATTGGTTCCAAGAACAATCTTACAAACTTCATGCAAGTTCCTTCAGTGAAATTTGCAAGATTGCAAAGGTGGTTCTAAAGTAGGTTCCGGGGTATATGGACGCCCCTTGGTTATTCCTCCGATTTTAGCCTAAAACAGACTACAGGGACCTAGCACGGCAGAGTACTAGTACGGCAGATACATATCGGTATCGGCATTGGTTATTGGCCAAAGTGTTATTTCAAACATTTGTATCAGCCCAGAATTTTACAATCGGCGCATCCCTAAACCCAATGCATCAACCAACAGATGGCTGCTTAGAAGAGCAGAAAAAGTACTTTCGCTTTGAGCTACACAAAATACACGAATCAAAGAAAAAACTAAAACCAGAGTGGATAGTTTTTAATCGCCATTTTATGAACTGGACACTGTATTGTTGTGCCATAAAGTGGCAAACAAATGAAGAGTTCACGGTCACTGTCAAGATATCATTCACACTGTTAATTTTTCAACCAAATTATATGGGCTATCCACTGCCATTGTTTCAAGTTTCATTGACTATTAAAATAGCATCAAATATAAAAGACATTAGTCCAAGTAGTAGATTACACCATCATACATTACTTCCCACTGTAAACATCCCGTTGAAAAAAAACAATGTAAAAATGGTATATAATAAATCCAGTGACAAAATCAAAGGATGTGTCCTTATTCGATAAGGACATTATTCCGTTCATACTTTCAAACCTAACAGTTCATCCACTGAAGGTTACACAATTTCAGGCTTTACATCAATGTGTCAATGCGATTCATTATTGATTCATGAGGCAACAATTCAGTGATTGCCAACACTGCACAGCATGATTCAAAACTGCACAGTATGATTCAATATATGATCTAGCTACTCAAACAGATGTCTCTGATATAAAAAAATATATATAAAATTGAGACTGAAATTTTATTGGAAATATTAGTGTAATGACATGATGAAATTCCACTTCTTGGCAGCGCAAAAAGCCACTCTACGTTGAGTATTGACAATGGCATTAAAATATACTGAGATTTATCTGACATAATGGGGGGGTGGGCCTACACTGGGGTTAAACACTGCCGACATACTGTGTATGTCGCAGGCCCTTTCCTTGAACACCTCACGACAGATAGTGTTGACTAGTTGAGTTCTTTGGCTTTTAAATATTGCAAGGATTAAAGTACTGACTTTTGTTGCCTTTTTACATGTATCAGTTTAAATCTATTAATCATTACACCTCAACTAGTCAAGATTTTGGACAAAGTTGGCCTTGAAAAACCCAATTAACTATATACAGTGCCCTCCGGAAGTTTTGGAACACATGCTAAAGTTGACTAAAAAGAGGAATAAAATAAATGAAGGTCAATGCAAATCAAACCAGCTAATAGGCTAACTGAAATAAAACCATGCCAATCTCTAGGTATGGTGAAGGGTATGTGATGATGTGGGGCTATTTTAATTCCAAAGGCCAAGGGAACTTCATCAGGATGCATTGTATCCTGGATCCATGAAATAACGGACCTTTAAAAATAAAAATCTGCCTGCCTCTATGGGAATTTAACATAGGCGTTCCTATACTCATGCACCCGGTATGAAGAACATTTATTTATTTACGATACATTATTCATTCACAAAGAAAATTGGTCCTTAAAAGTTGGATTTTTCCTCATTTTTCTAATTAAGGCATTAGGATCAATTTCCAAAAGATGATTTTTTTATTCCTCTTTTTAGTCAACTTCAGCATGTGTTCCAAAACTTCTGGAGGCCACTGTAAGTAGCAGTATGTCATGTGTAACTCTGATTCAAATAGAAAAAAGCCTTTTTGACAAGTACATTGTTTTCAACCCTCTTGACAAAATAGGGCAAAGAACTAATTGTTTTTTTTTTCAGGTTGACAGGGAACTGGCTTCAACTACCACTTATGCAAACACAGTTGCAAGCCTGTAAGTAGATACCCAGAGTATATGGCGGTGGCTGGGTGCTGCCAGTGGACAAAATCATCTGTAATATTTACAAAGGTTACATAATACAAAGCAAAACAGCATGCACATCATGCTTCTTAGACATGGTGTTATTAACTGATGCAACCATATTTAGCTTATATTTTCAGCCTACGTATATTTTCAGAAGTAGACCTGACCTTTTGAGCATTAACAATGAGACAGTGTAAGGAGGACACACTTCGTCGAGACAAGCCATAAAGCTTATTGCCATACCAACCTCAGTGCTTTTTCAACCAAATAAATAATAAATCTTTCGTATGATACTGATCTAATAGCCCTTTATCCTGTCCGCAGACACCAGCAATGCATGTTTAATCCCGAGATATGCAGAAGTTACCTTAGACCTTATTGCTTGCAAATACAATATGGTTGGGAGGATGTCAACAGTCGTGTCCACACTCTAACTGTGAGATTTCCCTCACCAAATGGCTGTGAAAGCGCAGGATCATCAAGGATATTGATTCCCACCTGGGAACAGTGATACAACAGAAAACAGTCGCTCTATTTTGTTCCCACATACAAGTCAGAACATTTAAATGGCAATTATCGTTAAAGGATAAGTTAAAATGGTTATTCAAGTAGACTACTAGGTTCTTCACATATTCTCTGATAAGCTTTAGTTAATAGTGCTAAATGTGGAGTTTGTATTTCCTTCATTTCTGGGCTTTGTCTCATGCATTTGCTTGAAGTTAAAGGAGAACTTGGCAACTATTTCAACGTAATAAACCCGTTTAGAAATAATTTGGATGGTTAAATGACCTGTTCCAGTGAAAATGATGACTTTCCCCGCTGCGCCTAGCGCCTCCAGGCGGAAAACCAACCTTGCAACATTGAGACTACCGTCCCGGAAAGAGAGGTGAGAAACAAGAAACTCGTTTTAAATCGTGTTTCTTACCTTGTAACATCACATAGTTCTGCCAAACTTATGCTAATGCTGCCCACAGTTTGAAATAATGCACCATTTCTCCAGAAGAGGGGGAAATCCTGCCAAGTTTCCCTTTAAGTTTTAGATTGAAATGGAAAAAATACATTTCCACATAGGAACAAAAACGTATTTCCTTTCCTCTCCATCTCCCTTGTTCTGTGAAATCTGATTAACACATTTGACTAGAAACCTAAAGCTTTTCCTACCTTTGCCCTCAAGAATTGTAACACTGGTCACGTTGATGGTTTTAGACTAACCCTTTCTATGATTCTGCAGCCCCTCTGTCACATCGTTTGATTGTAACGTTAGAATAATGTGGATACAAACAAAGGCTATAGCGTGTCAGAGGCTAAAACGCATGGACAAACTACATACTGTCTATTCGCCAGCTTTAACATATCTTCCTCAAAGTATGACGCCACTTACTACGGTCTAATAACACGATTTACGTGTGTGGAAAAGTTAAAAGTAAAACACACGCATGTTTTTAAACAAAATTATTTTCATGTTTAACGTTAACGTTGACAGTAGGATTCACAACGAACTAGGTCCTACAGTCAGTGTCGTGGCCTCATTTGACACTGTGTGCGCCTCTTCTCCTTAACGCAAGGCCAACACAAGCGTGACGAGTGATTTCTCAATAACTGATAATATGAATTCCCTTCAGAAGCCACCTTTATTTACGCTTTTCCTCGTGTTTACAAGTAAGTGAACCAAAGGAGGTCGGCGAAATGATTATAATAATCTGTATACGTTATTAAACAACCCAACATTAAAGTCACACAGATCCGATACGTAATGCTTGCTAAAGTTAACATTAGCTAATGTGAGCTTCCTAGCCATAACAATCGAAACCTAGGACTAAACCTTAACCTCTCATGGTGATGGTGACTGCTGTGGAGTCTCTTATGATGGCATAGTATGTGTAGGACTAGCCCATTTCTGAACACTGTCAAATTCCAATGTCTATTCTTTCCATTTCTGAAGAGTCAGCGGCCTTGAGCTAACACTGGATAACGTTAGCTCAACTTCCAAGCAGCGCGGGTGAAACTAGGCAGCCATCTTGCAGTGCCTTATGAGTTTTTAATGAAAGCGACATGTCAGTGCTATATACCAAAAGATAAGAAATCTACCAATATAACATTCTATTAACTACAAATATCACTTACAGTAATTATTATGATCGAGCTGGGATCCTCGTCGGCCCCAAAACGTCCACAAAACAGCAGCTGTCCTGTTTCTCGGCGCGTATGAAACCACGCCCCTCCTAGTCTGTACCTCATAGACTAAACAAGTTCAGTACAGAGCGTGGTACCAGGTCAGGAATAGCAATCTCAACCAGATATCTTCACTCGATCTGTCAGAAATGTAGACATTAATGAGCTTTCTCTGTTTAGTTTTCATTTATAACAGAGTAATTTGCAGCGAACCGAACGTCTTGGTAACATCTAAGGTTAACATTACCACGAGGCGGCAGTCTCTTATAAAATAAAATCTCAGCCTTAGGCCTACATTATAAGTGTTGCCTCTATTTTTGTAGAAGCATGCTATCCATTTAGTAGTTTAGCCTATGTGTAATGTGTGGTCTAATTTGGTATATTTTTGGATGTCATGTTGTGCACTATTCAAGCCGAATTCTGACAGCAAGATTGAGGAAGGTAATGAATAGGCTACCATACGAAGAGTTTGTCATCTCATGACAGATATGATCTGTGGTCATAAATTGTTGCAGACATAGCAGAAATGAAATGCCCAAGAGACACTCCACCTGCACTAGAGATAAAGGAGGAGCAGACCTATGATGCAGTAGTTTATTTTTATTGCTTGTAAGCTTCCATTGTCTCTCATTCATTTTGATTTGCTGCCTGAACCTGGCTCAATGAGAGAGATAGCTTAGGCCTACAGATTTTTTTCCCTTTTCAGATTTTTACCTTTTCAGTATCACGTGTGTCACCCTGAGAAATACAGATACAGAAAGTTATTATGAGTACAGATTTCAAAGTTAAAATCAATGAAATGTCACTCCTCTGAAACCAAGTCCAAGTCTGAGGGCAGTCATTGCCAATAGAATGATCATGATATGTAGCCTTTGATGTGCGGATAGTCTGAGCTGGCTGTTGGTCCCTTTGCTATCCTGACCCCTTTGCTTTGCATGTGAGTGCAGACATATGAGAACGTGCTGAGGTCTACAGATAAAGGATCATGTTACATTATCCACACCATCATAGGCCAGAGAAGGTGCAGAAAAATAACCTACATGACTGAAACTAGAGATACAAAGCCGCATACAGAACAGGTCAATGTCACACTAATGTCAAGTGTCTTCTCCATGGTGCTTCAAATTCACCACACTGAACATTATAAATAAGTCATTAGTTACAAATTCGGTCTCCACAGTATATTGTCAGTGTTTGCAGGCTACCTCATGATTGAACATTAAGTTAATGTCCATAATCTGGACACTGGCATGGAAAAGCACTGCAATCTCTCTCCACTGTCTCTTATGGGAGTGTCGCCACTCTGTTTTCTCTACTGCTCTGGGGTTCACCTCCTCAGTAGATGACTGACATCTTCGCTACCAATCAGGGATGTGACATCAATCCGCCTTACAAAGCGTTTTTGGGTTTTGTAATGGACACTTTTCTATCTTCAGGTAACCTAATGCCGTCTGGTTTTGCTTAGTCTTCTTGTTAACCAAGTATACCTGTGAAGTTGGGGTCACAACCCCAGTAACTGTCTATAACTGCTATGTTTTCAGATGGCAGACTGTGGTTATTAATAGTCATTAACAGAAAAACCTGAGTTATGGAAAATAAAGAACTGACAGACAGACAAATGTTTCTCTGACCACAAACACTTGTTGTGTTCAGACAAACCTTCTCTGCAGAGAATAACTTTGTCCTTTGCCCTCTGTGTACATTCATTTTAGGCTATAATACTAATATTCTTAGGCTACTCATTTAGGTTTATCACCTCCTAAAGGAGCATACAGGTCTTCGGTTTTTCCGCTCCACGAATGCATCAGTTGCGGACCCAGTGTAGCCTCCTTGTTACAGGTCAGACTGTGTTAACCTTGCTCTGGCATCTGAGCATTTTGATGTGGTGTGGCTTAAACTGTAAACTTAAATGGATTGGAAAGATTAATGTTGGGAATAAGTATTTTAAACTTAATTGTTTCATTGCAACAATTTAGCCTACTTTGCCTTTTACTCAAATAGTTTACTACCCTAAGATAATCTAACATAACCTAAAGAAGGGAACATTATGAAACAAAAAAACAGGTACAGTGCAGGAGATATTACATCAAAACGCTAGCTTGATATTAGCCCTTCCACTTAACTTCATCCACCCAAAAACACTGCAAAGTTTTGATATTGTATGAATGTAGGGTTTGAGAGGTAAATTAAAATGTTCATCATTTGGTAAATTAAAATGTTTATCGAGTATTTGTCAGCACCCCAAGACTGTCATCACAGTACCCAATTTGGAAAAACATATCCTAGAGGGCATATAGGGGAGCCGGGCACTGCATCCATTTTCTTCTTCTAATGCCATTCTGGCCTAGACCCTGAAGTCCACTAGTGATATCCTCTTTCCCCGAGGACAGCCACACCTGTTTATTTCCTCTGTTGCTGGAGCCAACACAGGTTGACCAATGCCAAATGTGATAAATAAACCTAGAGAGGGTCATGCCCCTCTCTCAGTCTCTCTCTCTCTTTCTCAGTGTGTGTTTCTGTGTGTGTGTGTGTGTGTGTGTGTGTGTGTGTGTGTGTGTGTGTGTGCGTGTGCGTGTGTTGTGTTAATGGCTCACACGTCTTGAGTGTTGGTTGTCTGCCAACCACAAGCGCAGATGTCTAGTTGCTGAAATACAGTGGAGTTAACAAGCTTGATCAATCAACCACCTACTGCGCTTATAAGTTTGCCATTACCACCGTCGTGACTACAAAACTCATATAGTGTAGACACATATTCAGAGGAAATTTGAAAGAATAAAACACGCAATGGGCACTAATTTTAGTGCTCTAAATATGATTGATGTTTTGGAATACATTTGATGCAGGAATGCCTCCTAAAATGATGTGGGATTTGAATATTGTAGAGTCAGTAAGTAGATCTATCTATTATACAGTACACGTTTGATTTTTCGACTGTAAACCCTGGAAAAGTCTTGGTAATTATATTGTGTCTGTGTCACACTGAATAAACAAATGAATCACCAAAACAGGTTGATATTTTAATTTGATATACAAACATGTCGATGTTTTACTATTTGGGGAACAAAGGGACTCTTACAAATGGGTACCTTATATGTGCTGCTGGGTGTAGATGCATCTCTTAGTTCCACATCATGATAAGTAATGTCCTTATTTTGGACTTTTCAGTTCTTAAGTCTTTCACCCCAGCCAAATCCACATAGCTCTTATTTCCAAGTCTGCATAGTGCAAGGCTGTAATCACTATGAGAAACAACTGCACTAAACAACTGACAATTGTTGACAGATACGGTTGATGACCACAGACTGGCTCACTGATGGATTACATTGAAGAGGAGAGAGAGAGAGAGAGAGAGAGAGAGAGAGAGACTGGACAAAGTAATGAATTAGGAAAGAAAGAAAAAAAGTCCTTTATATTCTGGACCCACCAAACCCAATTAGTTCAGTCTTTTACACAAGAAAGTTCTGAGATTCTGTGAGGAGTTATTCATATTAGGAGGATTTATAAAATGTATAAAAGTTAAAGTTGACTATATTTAGACATTTTAATCCAAATCAACACGGACTCACCATGGCGCGTTTGGGAATCAAACCCAACTGATTGTCAGGAGACATGACCACTGCTTCACCATGCCCACCGATTAATCTTGCACACTTACTGTCATTTAGCCTACCAACTCCTCTTTTTACTAACAGTATTCAGTCCTTCACACATAGCAGGTGCTCATCAGTTATCATTTAGCAGGATCATGTTTCCTAATGTTACTTCATCTGTCTGACAAATGGCATACTCTAAAGGCCAATTAGAAATAATGAAATCAGATATAATGAAAATACATGGAGACGCCCCCAGCTGTGGCGCAACTGCACCGTAGGCCGGCGCCCCGGTTTGATTCCCGTCCAGTGGTCCTTTCCGGATCCCCCCGACTCTCTCTCCCACTCACTTCCTGTCACTCTCCACTATCCTGTCGCATAAAAGCCCAATAAAATATACTTAAAAAATAAATTAAAAAATACATGGGGACCTGAACCCTAAAGCAAATTGTGATCGTCGCAGTCTTGTCAGTCTTGACATTGCAGAGGACTTTATTTTAATCATCACTTTATTTTTATCAACACCATCAGGCCGTTTTTTAAAAGTAAATGTTCCAATCAATGATCTAGGCAGCACATTTTCTTCTCTCTCCTTCATTTTACAGTCTAATGATTACTGACTAGAACGGCTCGGGGTCAAAAGTCATACGGAATCGATTAATCTGCGCTATTTTTTTTAATCAGTTATTTTTTCTCAAATGAATTAATCGAAATTAATCAGTTATTTTGACAGCCCTACTAAATATGCTTTTAAAGGGAATCCGCTTAAATAGTAAGCTACTGGTTAGAGAAAGAAATATCTGTATATTATATTACTATGTGGTAAACCTCATAGCACTATAGCATATGACTCAATGGTGGTTTCAGTTATCACAAAATTATGGGTGACCACGATACATAATCCGAGCATGTATGTTTTGTCAAGCTATTTGTTTTAGCTTCTGTCCTCGGATGAAAAGTGCCCTGTGTTGAGATATGGTTTTGTCACCCTGTCGCCAGTAGCCTGCTCCTCTCAGCACCTCCTCGTCTTCTATTTCAGGGCCTTAATTTGTCCGTGCCTTACACACTGTCCCACCACACAGGAGCCCTGCCCAGCCCCCCACCACGAGCGTCTCAAAATTCTGCTGGTGAGCCGTTTCCCTGTAACACTGTCCTTAGATGTCATGATATCAGACCGTCTCAGTTGAGCTCCCTCTACAAGCAGAAAAAAATCATGGTCCAACGCGTTGGCACTAAACAAAAAAATATATGTATATAAACAATGTATGTAAAATATATGTTTATGTATAATATATAAAGGCACAATGTGCAATCCATTGTGCCTATAGTTGAACTGAGAGTACATACAAATTTATGAGTATGTATTTAATCTTTAATCTATATTTAATTTGCTGAATGCTGTCGACTCCAATGTGTTTTGTGTTCAGTGGTGATGACGCAACACACTTTAAATACATCAGTGTGTCTGAATGTACATTACATAAACAGTTAACAGCATTCCCTTTCTACATGAGCATACTGCTTCTCATACCATTACTGATGCCTGTCACATGAAATGTCCTGAGGTTTTACAAGTATATCCATCACTGTCAAGAGTTAGCATGCAAAGCCGTACCCCAAAATAAATGCACTGGAAAAAGTAAGAGGCCTCAGGTGATGTTGTAAGGTAACTTCAAGTTAGGCTTACCAGTGCCGCTTTAAGAAGATTTTATTGGATATATATATATACATATATACACTGCAAAAACTGCTTATCTAATGAAATCTAACCAAGTGTGATTAATCTTATATTAAAAAGTCTAGTTCATATTGTTTTTAGTATAAAAACACTTACCTAGTGCTTTCTCGTAAAATAATTTGACTTAATTTAAGAAGAGTTTGACTCCTTTTAAGACGTCTCATCCTGAAAACAAGCAAATTTGTCTGCCAGTGCGTTAAGTAAATTTGTCTTGATAACACTTAAAGTAAGTCAAAGTCTTACTAAATTAAGTCAAAATGATCTTTTGATAGAGTTCTAGGTCTCTTCATACTAAAAACAATCCCAAATAGATTGTTTGAGATTAATAACACCTGGTTAGATTTTATTTTTTGCAGTGTATACATACTATGTATATTTTTTAACTCCAAATAAATTAACCCCAACAAAACAACCCCAACACTAAATTAATACAGAGATTGTGTAGTGTCCTCCACTATCCCACTTGATCTGACCCAATTTTATCCTCTCATGTGCTCTTACCAGTGCTGTCGAAAAGAATAACGCAGTAGGAGACATTTCTGAGATGTGTTGTGCTATTTTCATAATAGGCTGTTTGAATGATCGGAAAGTGACACTTCTCTCCTATTTGCGGCCAACTATTGTCAGAAGTCGTCAGTCCTTGCTTGCACAATGTATAATATATAATTAATGATTACATTGCTTTAGTTGGGGCTGAATTCCTTAATTGGTTATTGCATTAGCCCTGTCTTTTTTTCACTCAGGCTTTTTCTTATTGCACAGCTGCTGAAGACAGGGACATAACCTAAATATTCTTAAGCATGCAAGATACAAGGATCATAAATGGACCATTTCGAATTTCATTATAGTTCTTAGGTGTGGTAAATATGTTTACTATACTATAATACTCGGTATCAGAATTAGATCCATTATTCTTATTTACAAGGGCTGAAGCATTGCTGTAAGTAATCGAGCAAGATGTCGTCAGCAAAGTTTAGATCAACTCAACTATGGAATGTTTGCAATGTATTCTATTAATACTGAGAAAATATTAGTGTTTTGAATGTTGCAGGAGGCTAACATTAGAGAGGGATATCCAAAATATGTACACAAGCATATGTTTACACTCGCTTACACACACACACACACACACACACACACACACACACACACACACACACGCACACACATAAACAAACATGGACATGCAATCGTAAATCTGGAGCCCAATTTTAGAACTTGTTCCTGTAGAGGTCACTTTGTTTCTGTGATGTGATATTGTCCGCAAGCGGACGCACATAAACACTATTAATAAGCTGGTGTCTGGAGAGGGCTGCGAGGAAGATTACAATAAGCTCCTGAAATGCATCATTACGGCTCCATTGATTACTCAGCCTATGTGTGAGTGTGTGTGTGTGTGTGTGTGTGTGTGTGAGACGACAGAAAATAAATTTGCGGGGTCCTGTGAGATTCCATCAATTAGCACCTCTAAATTCTGCCACAGTATAAATCCCTCTGGGATCACTACAGGCAAAGCGTTGGTCTGGCCGGTCTCCACACCGTCCGCTGTTTGCCCTGACACCCAAAACTGTTTTCTCACTCACAGCCAGTGTGGTGACAAACTAAGCCAACCTTTGACTTGATATAAAACCATAACATGGGTTCACAGATATTTGGAACGCTGATCTCATGTATCTAGATAAAAAGTGTCAAATTAATTTTAATGACAAAAACAAATCATAGAGTTCAAATAGGCAGAGAGAAGAGGGCCCTGCGGATCCAAACCCAAATTTGGACAGATCAAAGATAGCTTAGTTGACATCAGAGCCTCATAAATCGACTGATTTAAACATGCTCTATATTAAGACACAGACAAGCATCAGCTGACAACCACCCTATCTTGAACGTAACGGGCAGTAAGAAGAGCAGAGAGCACGGACGTCTTGAAAATTCCGCACTCACTTCTGCCAATAGTCAACTAGACCTATGGCCTTCACAGAGTTCATGACTACCACCACAGACTCTGCTTGGGCAGAATGGAAATAAGATGTAAATGTCAAAAGAAAAATATTGAAGTTTTTATCTCGATGACATACACATTCCTTGCTGATACAAGCTGTGTATCATGCTTATTTAAATGCCTAAACTAGATCAGTAATATGAATCCATTAACTCTTAGTGCCACAGGAATGACATTATAACATATGCTCTGTCAGCATTTAATTACTCTATAAGCCGGGGTTTGACGACACCACAGAAAAAACAAGTGGGCACAAAGTTTCCTCCTGCTGACCCGAGGGGGATCACCATTAGAGGAAATGAAGCAACACTGGCAGCCTTCCGATTACCCAGATCAACACCTCTATTAAAACACCCTGTCTGTGTGTTTGGGGTTTAAGTTGACCTCCACACTAGTATGGTGCTCAAGAACCGTGTGAGGTTACTGATCACATAATAACACATAATAATTACAAGTGCTTCAGTGAGATTTGCATGGGGAAATGGTCATCTCAAATTCATGTCAGGACAAGCACCACAAACCTTAACTGGATGGAATCCCAGTGTATTATAATTCTGTATGTCTCTTTTATCAAGTCACTATTAAAGGGATGTGCTTTTATCAAGTCACTAAAGGGGTGTGCCATAAAAAGACAGCAAGCGCCTTAAAGTCTGTGCGCATTTAGATTTGGATGGCTGAGGTGTTGCCACTGACACTGGCCTTCATCCAATTGTCAACTACCTCACTACCTCAGCCTTTAATTGGCCTGACTTTGCACTACTATTTTATTGACTGTCTATGCACAACTCCAACCAAATTTTGCTGCTCTTATTTCTTCATTGTATGTGCCCTCTTATTTACTTATTTTTTGTTTACTTGAAATGTTATGTTTGTCTGTGTACTTAAATTGGTAAAATATGTCTTGTCTTCACCGTGGGATAGTGAGAAACGTAATTTCGATCTCTTTCTATGTCTGGAGCATGTGAAGAAATTGACAATAAAGCTGACTTTGACTTTGACTTTGACTAATTGTCCAATTGCATCACAATCTCCAGAATGGTCTCAGACCAGGCTGAGAGGCAGTCAGTCTTTGTCTTTCATAGAGCTGTGGGCTTGTGGGAACAAGGGGACAAAAGCTATTCTAGATGCTGGAACAATGATGGCCTTTAACAGAAGCTCACACCACCTAATACCCAACAAAAAAGCCATAGTGTAGGAACAAAGTGTTTCTTTACAGCCAGAAATGTACAAGAGGCACCAACAGAGTCTTACAATGACTAATGCAGACTTTTTTTTTTCACACTTCAAAACTAGAGAATGGTCAGTGTAGTTTGTGAACCGTTCATATTTTTTCCTCATGTGCATTTTTTCTTCAGGCATTTGTCTGTAAATGGAGAAGGGTGACGGATAGATTCTTTGAGGAGCGTGAGGGGTATGTCACAGAGAGCAAACTATCCTCTCCTCTCCTCATGTGATCGAGGAACGATGCCAGCATATGGCAGAGGGCTATCATAAGGACTCTGGTGGCTAATCATATTTTTACCCCTGTGACGGTATATGATCTTCAGATTTCATATATCTGGAATATGTCTGTAAACATTTATGATCAGTTTATTGAAGTACAAGTTGCGAACAGGTGTGGTTTATGAGAAGGAATATATTCCAATGTTGTGATATTGTCCATCATGGGGACAAGGACAGACACTAAATCATGTGCAACATGCATGCACAACATTACCACTTAAACCATTTTAATCAGTATGGTTAAATGACACAAATATTTGTATTTTTCCCCACACCCACATGACTCTTGCAAGACTACTCTGTGATAGTTTTTAACGTAACTAATTCAGATTCAAATTTGCTTAATTTACCCAAGCGAAATATGGCTTTTTATTGGAAACAAACAACCGATTGGTTTTCCAGTTTACAAATGCAAAGATTCAACACACACACACACACACACACACACACACACACTCACACACACACACACACACACACACACACACACTCACACACACACACACACACACACACACACACACACACACACACACACACACGCACACACTCACACACACAATTAGAATAGGCAGTCATGATCAAATACTTAAATGTGTTTGTCGTATTGTCCTTGCTCATCCTCTCATAAATAAACCAACTCATTTTACCTCACACCCTTGCCCAGCAGTGTCAGCAGGGACACATTGTACTGCCTAACCAGCTTAGAGAAAGAAAGTGTGAAGGCTTACTGACTCTGATTTCAGTCATTTGACTCCCATATGTCTCCATCATCTCATGAAGCACCACTCAGACACTAAGCCTTTCAGAGCCGACCTCCGGGCTCTCAATCACGCAGGCACTAACAGGTGGAACAGCGCAATGTCCCAATGTGTAATGACACAAAGCCACAGTACTAAGAGTGCATTTTGCACTTGGTAATTACATTATGGCACTCAATACAAAGTTCAATATCTCAGAAATGACATATGTTGTACAAGTAACATATGGGGGGGTGAGGGGTTACTGGTAGTATAAAACGGACACCTATTTACTGACCCAGAGTGTAGACTGTGAGTGCAAATGCAAATTAAGCTGTCACCAGTTAAGTAAATTACAGAATAATGGTCATAGCTATCAACACAAATGCCACCAGAACCCACTGTAAGGATCTTGCAAACTTCACAGAAAAGAAAATTACACAAATAGCATTTTCAATCACCAAGAAAAACGCCAGGATGGGACATCAAAATATAACAAATGTATAATGGCAATGAAGGGGTAACACACAACATAAGACATACAATGATGGATGATGGGCACAGGAGACAACATAGTAGATGTGAGACACAGGCAATACAGGTGGTGTACAAACACATCCATACATTAGTTTGACATGGAGACATAGACACACAGAGACAAAAACACATATTCATTCACTGCGTCGCTGTTCAGACATCATACCGTGCAGTGACCCATAAATCTCACACTGCTGACATCTATAGACCCCAGGCCCCACGTTTTCCTACAACTTACCGGGTAGCCACATGAGGTTTGGCCGTCAGAATGCAGCTGTTGGGGCCAGTGTTAGTAACGACAGACACTACGCCATTCTGAGCGCTCTGCTTGTTTTTGCTCTTCAGCATCTCTCCAGTTCTGTGTGGAAGGGGTGCACGAGGGAAGAGAACGCACCCCGGCAGTACTTACTGCTCCCCCTAGTCTCTGAGGATGGTTTCTTTAGCTGAGCTTAGTAAAACAAGAGGAAAAAGATCTCACAAATAGAAAAATGTACCTTACTGAAGAACTCCCAACAGACTAGGGTCTAGTCACTAGGCTAATTGACGCTGTGGTGTCGGAGGAAGGGAGGTGGTGGAATCTCAATGCCAGAACAGAGAACTCACAAGAGTGTTTGAAAAATAAAAACAGTTCCTGAGAATACGTGTATTCCACTAGATGAATATGTACTCACACAATTCAGAAAAGATCTCATGCCCTTTAAGTCCATATGCTAAAAACAAAAATATATTTCCACAGGATCTTCTTGGACCACCTTACGAAGAAATCTGAGGCTCTAAAGGCTCAACTAAAGAGAGCGATCAAAGTTGATCCTGGAAGTACAATTGGAATTTTTGTTTGCTGCAGCACTTGTTACCCGATGAGGGCAGCTGGTGGGTCCGTAGGGAATGCCACCAGGCCATGTGACTCTCCGCAGGGAGAGGTAGGGTTGCCCCGAGGGAGTGCAGAGGGAAGGGCCAGGGAGATGGAGAGAGAGAGACATCCAACAAGGAAATGTGACAGAGCAATAGAACAGTATTCCTCTCTCTTTCCCTGCAAAGATCTCCTGTCTCCCCTCACCCCCCCTCTCTCTCTCTCTTTAAAGCTATTCTATCACTCCATTGCTCAGATCAAATTGTCTGTACTTAACTGGGTGAATCCACGCCTCTTTACTCCGTGAACATAATCCATGAACATAATCTATTATGACATGTTCCAATTATTCACCCTATTTACTGTAAAACAGGAAGTCAGAGTAGTCCTCTCTCCCTATTTTATAGATTTGGAGTATCCAATGGAAGACAAGTTCAGAAGATGGTAAGGCAGAGGCATGTAGTCTGAGGATATAAGCCAATCTTTTCCGCCTGTGCAGTACCCAGGACAGTCTGTGTAAACTCCTCTAATCAACATCGGAATGTTTCCCCATCCACAGAACATGCCCAGCTGTCAGCAGAGGATTCAGTGGGACACCCCCCGCCCCAACATAATGTCAAATTCCCCACTCTTCTGCATCACCTGAGATAAATTTGTCATTTGTATAGAGTGATTTGTAATTATACACATAACTGCAATTTGGTGAAATATTAAATACAATTGCCTATTGTAGTGTTTGTGTAGTGACTTAAAAATTATGAGAGAGAGAGAGAGAGAGAGAGAGAGAGAGAGAGACAAACAACAGACAACAAAATCATGAATCAAGCAAAAGAAGAATATTTAGATCACTGGAGAAACCAAATTGCCAACCAAAGTAGAATGAATTCCTATCTGATCCTAAAAAGAGAATATGAATTGGCAAAGTATCTCATCTCTGTCAGAGATAAGAAACAGAGGTCAGTCCTGACCAAATACAGGCTCAGTGAATACAGAATATGTGTTCACTGTCAGGCAGAGATGGTTGAGACAGAGGAGCACTTTCCAAAATCCAAATAGTTATCCCACACTTTCAAGATTTTGACAATGATGAAAAATGGCCATACTTATTGGTGAAGGGCCCTCTGCTGCCTTAGTAGCACAATTTATCTTGAAATGTGAGGATCTGAGAGACTAAAACATATTTGTGTCTGTGATACACACACACACACACACACACACACACACGCATGCACACACACAAACACACACACACACAGACACACACAAATCACTTCACATCACATCACACTATTATTACTCTTGTTCTTTACTGCTGTTAGTTTTAGATCTTTTATGTCCACCCCACACTTTTTTTTTTGTCTTATGTTCTTGTATGTTATGTTGTATGTAACAATAGCTTTGGCAACACTGTTCCCATACAGTCATGCTAATTAAGCAACTTGAATTTGAATTTGAGAGAGTGAGAGAGAGAGAGAGAGAGAGAGAGAGAGAGAGAGAGAGAGAGATAACATTATGGGATTATAGGGCGAATGGCAGCATACTGTATTTGGAATATAAAAAACTGCTTATGTAATAAAATCCAACCAAATTTACATAAACCGTATATTGTTTTCAGTATAAAGAGACTTACCTAGCGCATTCTTATAAAAACATTTAAGAAGAGTTTTACTTATTTTAAGATGTCTCATCCTGGATACAAGCAAATTTGTCTGCCAGTTAAGCAAATTTGTCCTAAAACAAAGCAAACTCTTTTAATCCTGTCAGGGAAAATTGGTCTCTGCATTTATCCCAATCCATGAATTAAAGTGATGGTTCGGAGTAATTTCACCCTAGGGTCCTTTGCACCATGACCCCGAGCCAAACACCCTCCCAGAACCTGTTTTCCCTTGGTCGAACCCTGGTCGAGTAGCGCTGTCAGAAACTAATGAGTTTCTGCAGTCCTAACCCAGATAGCAAAGGGGCGTTGAGGGGCGTTGAATCCACGTTTGTTTGAAGCGGCGGAGGTTGATTCAACGTGGATTCAACGCCCCTGTGCTATCAGGGAATGATACCAACTTTTATCTCGTAAATCTCGTTTATCTAATTTCTGACAGCGCTACTCGACCATGGTTTGACCAAGGGAAAACAGGTTCTGGGAGGGTGTTTGGCTCGGGGTCATGGTGCAAAGGACCCTAGGGTGAAATAACTCAGAACCATCGCTTTAATGAAACACACTCAGCACACAGTGAACACACAGTGAGGTGAAGCACACACTAATCCTGGTGCAGTGAGCTGCCTGCTACAACAGCGGCGCTCGGGGAGCAGTGAGGGGTTAGGTGCCTTGCTCAAGGCACTTCAGCCGCTTCGAACCGGCAACCGGTTACAGGTTCGAAGTGCTAACCAGTAGGCCACGGCCCCACATACTGTAGCCTATATGTGTGTGTGAGAGTGTGATGGTGTATCATGATACCTTTGACCTCTTTATTCCAGGTTCACCATGAATCACCAAGTTATTTTCAGAGTGAAATAAATTGATCAGTTGATAGGACTGTTTCCTAACACACTTTATCTGTAGGCCTAGGCTATCCATATTATAAGGTTAATCATTGCCACTAATACATTGTGTGTTATTGGTAATGACAAATAATTCTGAAATATGTGATTTGTTTTGAAAGGTCAATTGAGTGAATGGATGAACAGTAGGCTAGCCTATATCTGATATTTGATGGAATTTGTATTAATTGTGTGTACAGAGTCAGGCCGTTAGAGGAGGACAGGAAAATCGAGAAAAGAGAGGAGGTGGCGTTTACAATAATGTTTCTGTCTTTATCCTGATACAATCGATGGGCCTGCATAATTAACCATTATACAGTAAAAGCAAAGACTGCAGTTTTCTAACTGAACAGCAGGGGACTCGTCTGAGAGCTTGAGAGTGTCCAGGCCTGTATGTATCCAGTATGTGTCCAGTAAGGTCTCCCTGTCCCTTGTACAACAGACTAAACGAGCTGATACCAGAGAGTGGATACCAGGTCAGGATTAGCCATCATGATCAGATAGTGCGTCATTTTACAACGGACAAGCGAAGTACTACAGGAAGCATGGAGGTAATACAGTCACCGTCTCCTTAGATATTGTGCAAGTCCCTATAAAGTGTCATTTGAATTCCGTGGGACAAATGGAGAGAATTCGTCATCAGGGCTGTGATCATGCCAAAATGTTTTCTTCCGCTCAGTCCGACAAAGATTGGAATCTCATTTTCCTATCTAAGTCATCATATTCTTTGAATAAGCTGTAGGCTATAGTTTGCATAAGAAATAGCCTAGGCTACTCGAATCAGTCGTGCATGAGTTGCCCACCCTACTTGTGGACATGCAGTTGAAAATACAATTTCGTTGTTGTGTAAAACATGCTGTAAATGTAGGCTGTAATGCACCGCTAACGTACTTTACTCATAAGCGTGGTAGGCTACTGTCCTCATGATCTGGGGGTTAAAGTCTACGGCTGCATAGGCTATCTCTTTTACTTGTTCTCCAGATCAACCACTCCTTTGACAGTAAAATTGTAGCATGACATGACTGCTTCATGCATTCGATAAACTATTGTTATTGTAGAGCTTTGTGTACATGTTGTAGTATATTGCGACTTTTTCCATCTTTGGATCCATTATCTATTCTGCATCATCTTTTCACTTGATGCTAGATAGGCTAATAATCCTAGGAGATGCTGTTTGTAGGCTACACTTGAGTCAACATGTGGATACATCTTTCCACAGTGTTGACTATAGTAGTGTGTCCTACCTGGATAATATAATAGCATCCTGCAGAGTTGTTGGGCGGGGCCCCACATTTAAGAAGTCACCTGTTTACCATAATATTTTACCGCTTAGCTCAGTTCTGAGGTTGCATCATTTTTGTTTCCAGTGTGCCAGGTGTATTCCATAGAACCGTACAGCAGTAGCCTACAGAGAAAATGTCTGGTTTAGCTCCATATCCAGAGATGGCAAAAGTACTCACTTCCCGTACTCAAGTAGAAGTACAAATACTTGTTTTAAAAAAATACTCTGGTAAAAGTACCGATTTAACTTCTTTACTCAAGTAAAAGTAACAAAGTAGGCTACAGGCTTGGAAATACTTTATAGGCCTACTTAAAGTATAAAAGTAAAAGTAGTCTTGTGAATGACAACCATTTTTTATGCAAAGTACCTTGACCACACAAGAGTGCAAGAGTGCCCGTCTCTCTTTTTAAATCTTCCCATAACCTGTTGGACCATTTCTAGGCTTTAACCCCCAACATTGCACTGCCTACTTCAGAGGGCAGTGAGTTCTTTTGGCCTATACCATCAAATGTTAGACATCTTTAGAAAGTGAAGATCCTGTAGTTTTTTAGGAAGCACTGGCACAGAGTTACAGAGCCTAGAATATTGTTTTTTCTTTCTGCCAGATAACAAGCATCTCTGAACTGACCACATTTCAGCCCGTCACTTGATGGTCTCTTAATATGATTTTAGAAACACAAGTGAGCCCTATAGCACCAGGTCTTGCAAAGCTGTGTGAAAAAGTAGATCAATAGCCTATAGAATGAAAAATTAGTACTTTAGACCATTATTTGCCAAGGTATGCTCAGAGACGGTTGATAAAGTATATTAAGGATCTTTGGTATGCTCATGCGTTTTGTAATGCTCTATGGAAACTCCCCATAGGACTTTTGGTTACCCAAAATGCATATTGACAATAAAAGTATGCATTTCTGAGGTTTCTTGTAGACTATTTGGATTGTATGTCAGGTTCTGATATAATATTATTACACAAAATTGAATAATTACACAAACGTCTCTATTTTTGCATTTTCTTTGTTGGCTTCATGGGTGTGTATAAGATGGACTATACATCTGCACAACTAATATTGGATAACACAACATGAATAAATATTTAATTCCTATGGATTCCTGTGAATATTTCAAGACCAGGAATGTAGTGGCAAAATAAGAGGTGGGTAAACTATGAATTCTGTGATCCCGGTAAGGTGGACTGTGCCATGCGGTATCAGATTTTTAGAAAAGGCATTCAGAACATGTTTGATGATGGTGGAGGTTATTGCCCAATGTTTATAGCACTACAAGTGGCATTAAATGGTTCATAGAGTGTTGATGAGTATACATATTGTTATTGTGAATAATACAGTGTGATTTTTAAATGTTAACAGTTGTAATTGGTGAATAAACTCTTTCTCAAACTCTTGAGAGGTGGATATACTCTAATAAGAGGTGGATAAACTATTTCTGAAATTTCAGAGGTGGGTAAACTGTGTTTAGCCTACTTGCATTTAGCCTCCACTACATCCCTGTTCAAGACCAATGCTGCATCAACTTATTGCTAAGGATATAGGCTACACTGCAGCTAGAAGTTAGGGAAGCATCAAAGGCGAGGAGAGAATTAATTAATTAATTAATTGAGACATACTACTACGTCTGATGTGTATAAAGTTTCCACCAGTGGTGGTCAGTATTAGGCCTACTCTTAAAATGGCCACCAAAAGAGATGAGAATGAAGCATCCCTCTGTCTGTGGGCTGTGTGAGTGGGATGTTCAACAGTGTTGTTTGAACAGTGTTGACAGTGGGATTTTCAGATGTGTTGTTCCATTGATTTTTCCCTCTGTCTGCTCAGGTGCAAAAGAGACTGCTTAATTCAGTGGACAAGTGTGTGGACGAGGCTCTGTGTGGCATTGTACGCAGCAGTGGTTCTCTCACCTTGCTCCGTGGACACCGGGTGGTGTTGCGCTCTGACTTGGACAACCTGAAAGGGAAGGTGGCCCTGCTGTCAGGTGGTGGATCAGGCCACGAGCCCGCACATGCAGGTAACATGGTCATGATAGCAAAAGCAGATTGGCAGATAGCGGACCGCTGGTGGTATGTCGCCGGTGGTCGCTCTTTAAATTTAACTTGTCATGAATATTAACAAAAGTTAATAAAATGATATATGGAGTATAACTGAACAAATAAAAAAGATTTTAGACCAATAGTGGAAAAATATTGTAGCTACGTAAAAGGAGAAACTATTGCATTTACTGTACATAATTCAGACCTTTTACTTACTCAGTTGAAGCACCTTTGACAGCGACTATTCTATAAATGACCAAAGTAACATTGTGTCAGATGAGGGTGCTAGTTGTTTTATTTTTAATGTTTGAGAGATGATAAATTCATTACCTAGTTATAAATTAATGAATTTAGTTAATTAATGTAAATGCACTAAATTGATATCAATACTCATTCAGTGATAATCAGTGATAATCTAAATCTATAATATTAATGACTAAGTAGTATTTATTTATTAAATTCTTCTAAATCTATCCTCTTTACTGTATCCTTATATGTAAATTGTCAGGGATACTTCAGGACGCCTCTGCACAGGAAAATTGAGCAGCGAAATGCCATTTCACTGCATGTTTTACAAAGTATCTCTATGTATGTGACAAATAAAATCCTTGAATCTTAAGAAGACTTCCTTTTTGTCTGTTTAAGGGTACATCGGTGTTGGCATGCTCTCTGGGGCGGTGGCTGGGGGAGTGTTCGCCTCGCCCCCTCCTGCCAGCATCCTGGCGGCCATCTTGGCTCTGTGGCAGGGGGGTGCTGCCGCGGTGCTGCTGGTGGTGAAGAACTACACCGGCGACCGGCTCAACTTTGGCCTGGCCGCCGAACAGGCGCGGGCTCAGGGAGTACCGGTCGACATGGTGATCGTGGCAGATGACTGCGCTTTCAACCAGCCTGCCAAAGCCGGCAGGAGAGGCTTATGTGGTACAGTGTTCGTTCACAAGGTACCTTTCCTCTCATCATTGTCATGAAGCCTTTGCGATCATAGCACAGTCCCTGCCTCTTGTTTGTGATTAACTGAAAATAAGACACACAGTTAATTTCCTCCATCTCATATTCCCCCCTCAGCTGGCTGGGGCAATGGCAGAAGAAGGCTTGCCATTACACACTATTGTTTCCAGGGTGAATGAGGCAACAAAAGTCATCGGTATGTGTGATAATTTCTTAGCAGAATAAGGCAAATATAGATAGGAGTACTGTATTCGAGGTTACTGGCTTATCTAGGTAACTTAAGGAATAACCACTGACCTTAAATTAGCCTATAGCATCAAGTGGAGTTGGAATTGCATGATGGAAGTTGTTTAACCATGTCTTAGTATTTTTTTTGTGACAAATAAATGTATCTGAATGTAATTGACAGAGAATTTGACATTATATTCCACTTTTGGAGCACTTTGATACTGTAACATTTTGATTTGAAGATCCATGTACCGGTATATGTATTTTGTGCTAGTCTGTCTTAGGGCTGCACAATTATCGCAATTGCAATATGACCCAATGCAATTATCCAATCGCAAAAAATCTTGTCACATTTATGATTTTTATATTCATATCATCCTCCTTGACTGTGCCACTTCTGATTGGTGAGTATGCTTTGTGCGTGAGGAGCATAGCACTTCTGATTGGTGAGCTTCACAATCAATCAGGAGTGCTGAACTTCTCATTCACAAAGCATGCTCACCAATCAGAAGTGGCACAACTTAGAGAGAGACATTCCAAAGAGACATTAGGAATATTGAACAGAATCAAGTCATTGACATTTAAAAATCATATCACAAATCACAATTGCAATCGCAATGTCTGTCAGAAAAATCACAATTAGATATCTTCCACAAATCGTGCAGCCCTAGTCTGTTCACAAAAATAGAAATCAGTACGAAAGGAAGATAATCTACCTAAGGGGACATGATCCCCTGTGATAAATACACTGTGATCTTGAAACCCGTAAATGTATAATTAATTAATTATAATTAATAATTAACTGTAAATAATTTCTGCTTCTGGCCCGCAGGTACTCTTGGTGTGAGCCTCTCTCCTTGTAGTGTTCCAGGATGCCTTCCCTCCTTTCAGCTTCCAGCCGGAGAGATGGAACTGGGGTTAGGTGAGTGCAGCCCAAGCCGTCTATCTGGTGAAACAGGATTTGTAGTTCTAAAATGTGTAATTCCTTGATTTTGTAACAAACAAATGACAAATGATATGCTGCACTTACTGTTTTTCATAAACGACACAGTGTGCAGCACAGTAGTGGTCATAATCATTGTATATAATTTATATGAAATAAATAATGTGGGGCAGTTATACATAATTGTTGAAAATAACTAATGCTTTTTACAGGAATCCATGGTGAACCTGGAATAAAGAGGTCCAAGGTACCCATCATGATATGAAATCCCCATGTACTGGCTAGTAGTAATGAATAAATGAATGAGGTAATCCATATGTCTTCCTGATAGAATGTTTGCCTAAGCACTGATTTCTTACTTGCAATAACTTGGATTGACCCATAGGTGGCCCCAGCAGATGAGGTGGTGAAGACCGTGATAGACCACATGACTGATCCTAGCAGCCAGACCCATTTGGCAATGAAATCAGGTACACTGGTGGTGGTGACAGTCTTGTTTTAGGATTAGTAACTTTGGCAAAAATGGGAGGAGAGGTGCCTATGCATACTTGAGTGTTTGTTTGTTTTCATGTTTGATCCAGGTGACAGCGTGGTGATATGTGTGAATAATCTTGGCGCTTTGTCTAGCCTGGAGATGGCAGTGGTCACCAGGGCTGCCATCAGTTCCCTTGGTAAGATTGACCAACAGGTGCAGAGGTTGTTCTTGTGGATAGAAAGCACTTTATATAGCAGTGCAGTATCACTATCATTCTACTTAGCAAATGGCTGTGGTGGTAATGTTGGCAGACGGTCACTTTATTGGCGACCACTTTTCTGGTTACAGAGGATCGTGGCATCATTGTTGCCAGGGTGATGTCAGGCTTGTTTATGACCTCACTGGAAATGGCAGGCATGTCACTGACCATCATGAAGTCAGACCAGGAGATCCTTAGGCTTTTTGGTAAGTTCACCCTGATTATTTCGACCATGTGGAATATACTGTAGGCATCGCAGTATACCACTTCATGCACCCATGGTAAAAAAATTGATGATTATCATAACATTTGCATAATACCAGTGTTGGTGCAACCAAGCAGACACAAAGTAGCAGCCAAAGGATAAAACACCTCAAACATGTTCTCACATCTTCTACAAATAGCAACAGAGTTTGAATAAATAACCTTTTGATGTAATGTCAACAAACATGTTCTCACATCTTCTACAAATAGCAACAGAATATTAATAAACAACCATTTTGACGTAATGTCTACAGCAACTACCAGTATTCTCTGTCGCAGAGAGAGTCAAATGCAATGCAAGTCAATAAAGCAGTGCTGTCATCGCAATACTACATGGTGGATTCAGACTCGAATCCTACAGAATTCCACACATATCCCTGTAAAAGTCATAACTAATATAATCAATGGTTGTGAAATACCATGAAACCATGATATTTTCTGAGATGGTTATCATAACATGAGCAACTGCAGAGTGGCAGCAATGCAAATGTTGTGAACTTGTTCTGTGAAGATTCTTAGGATCTTAGAATCTTAAGATGACTTAGGGCCCATGCCATTAGTTTTGCAGACTTAAAAAGCACATGGATCACACAAGACGCTTAACATTCAGTTATTTCTCAGAAACATTACTTAGTGTGTCTGTTAACTGTATGCATGTACTGTATATTTTCACTCACAGACACTCTTGCCTGCCATCTCCCTCTCAGTCTCTCCCTCCCACACTTAAAGAAGCTGTTTGATTTCCACCCTTGTTCCTCTTAGACGCTAAAACCTCAGC
Source organism: Alosa pseudoharengus (assembly GCF_046254945.1). NCBI lineage: Eukaryota > Metazoa > Chordata > Actinopteri > Clupeiformes > Clupeidae > Alosa > Alosa pseudoharengus. The sequence goes on from NW_027468640.1 coordinate 25,900,414, forward strand.
TCCAGCCTGGCCTAACCTCAGCTCTGAACTTGTGAGCGGGCGTAAGTGGAGCGTTGAGCCCCCGCAGCAGAATGCATCCCATGAGGTCACACACAGTCCGGGTACGGAAACACAACGGAATCGCTCACCATACACTTCCTTCTCTCTATCTCCTATTCTATATATGATCATTACCACCGGAACAGGAATTGAGGTTCTTACCCATTCCAGTTCAAAAACCTGATCATTTTTACTCTTCCACAATTTTCTTTACTTCAGTTACATTTAAGGCCGAGTAAGGCTTTATAATGTTTAAATGGTTAGTTGTATATTCAGTAGGCATCAGGTAACACTATTAGATGACTTCATTCTTGTTAATTCGTGCATTACTGTAAAACGTTACCCAAACGTTACCCAAAGCGCCCACAGCATACGCTCTACTGTTTTCAGTTCTCCAATAGTCACTTACTCATGCAAGTATGAAGACTTCCTGTGTGAAAAACTATGTTCGTCACTTTATTTCTGCACCATATTATAAGCTCTTCTGTGTTAGCGTGCATCACTGTTTACGTCATTTACGTCATTTGCATGTGGAAAGTGTGTTTAATGAAATTGAGCCGGAGGATGCAATGTGTCAGTGTTGGTGCTGAGTGAGTGTGTGATGGTGGTCGGTAGGCCCTCTGAGTGACGTGATGCGGAAGGCGCTGGAGGCCGTGTGTGAGGTGCTGCTGCAGCACCAGGAGGAGCTCAACATGCTGGATCGCGCCGCTGGGGATGGAGACTGTGGAAATACCCATGCCTGTGCAGCTAAGGGTGTGACCCGCGCGCACACACACAGGCACATCACACACACACACGCACGTAAACATCACACACACACACGCACGTAAACATCACACACACACATACACGTATACACACACACACACACACACACACACACACACACACACACACACACACACACACACACACACGCACACATCACGCCCACACACACAAATATGTGCACTCCAGCACACACACACACACACACACACACACACATGCACGCACGCAACCACACTAGCACACACACACACACATGCACGCACGCAAGCACACTAGCACACACACACACACATCACGCCCACACACATACACGCACTCAAGCACATGCGCACACACACATTACGCCCACACACATACATGCAAACACACACACACATGCACACACACACATGCACACACACACACGCACGCCACACACACATACATGCAAACACACACACATATGCACACATGCACACACACGCCACACACACATACATGCAAACACACACACATATGCACACATGCACACACACACACACATTCATAGAGAATACTGAATACCACGTCCCTCCCCATCCTCACCCAGAAACACACACGCAGTTCAAACCACATACTTGGTAAATCACCGAGAGATGAAACCATGAACTTCACTCCACTAAGAATGTTAGATTGAGGTTAAAGGAGATCACACTGCATATGCTAGATACACTACATATGGTGGAAAGGGATCTGAAAAGTTTAACACATCTGATATGGAAAGAGTTTGATTTGTCCTAAAGGGTAACTGTTCTGAAAGTGCCCGGTCTTCATCACTGTTTTTTGATTCTTTTTTGCGTCTTCTTTCCTCACAGCCATTCAGGAGTGGCTTCTAGGCCACACGGTTCCTGGTTGTCCGGGGCAACTGCTTAGCGTTCTGGCAAGCTTGGTACAGGAAAGGATGGGTGGATCATCTGGAGCGGTGTGTGTTGTCTTTGATTGGTCAGTTCTATTAAGGCAGAGAGAATGGTGAACTGTAGTAGCAGGAGATGTGTGTACCCCTTCTTTGTCAGTTGGAAGTATGTGTTCTAAAATGGCTAGATTTCAAGGCAGACAAAAGGCAAGGCAGTTTTATTTGTGTAGTGCATTTCATAAACAAGGCAGGTCAATGCGCAATACATCCTGCAGGAACAGAGAGCAGCAGATGAGTAATGAATAAAAGCATGAATAATAAAAGAAGTAGCAGATCATACAGTTATACAGTTTCCTGTAAAAGCCAACGCAGCGGGTGCATGCTCAATGTTTGTTTTTGTTGTGTAGTTGTACAGTTATACAGTTTCCTGTAAAAGGCATCGCAGCGGATGCATGCTCACTGTTTTTGTTTTTGTTTTGTAGTTGTACAGCCTCTTTCTGGCCGCTGCAGCGCTGCCACTGATGGGACAGAGTGATGCTGCATCTTGGGCCAAAGCAATGCATTCTGGGACGGAGGCCATGAAGAGGTACATTGGGAATGTATTGTACACAGACCCTTTAATTAGCGTGACTGCTCAAGCACACATCATCTTTATCTGATCCAGTTACTGGTAGTGACCCTGTTGATCAATTACACTTTGCATTTCTTTGCATCACTTTGCAAGTTCTACACTAAGTACTAAGGATTTGTTCTCGAAAAGTCACTGAGTTGTTTCATGTTCAACATGACCTTCATAGCTTGATATTGTTGAACAAAGTCCTATTTTATACTTTCTGTCATTTCTGTAATGGACAGGGGCTAAATCACATTATTTCATCCCTATTGTGGTCCTGCAGGTATGGAGGTGCAGAGCCTGGCGACAGGACTATGGTAAGGCCGAGCTAAATCTTTTGTGGTTAATGTTGTACTGCTAATGAACTCCATGACATTTTAACCTGACTCCACCCCCCCACCCCCCCTTTCCCTCTCTACAGCTGGATGCCCTTTGTCCTGCCGTGGAGGAATTGCAGAAGTTGTCGTCATCGCCTCCTACTGGTGTGATGGCGGTATTACAGGCAGCCGTGGAGGTAAAATACAACTGTTGAAAAATCGGGAAATTAGTAGAAAAATGACTTGAAATAATTGCATGTGTTTTGATTGACAGAGAGCTAAGGCAGGAGCGGACTCCACAAAGAGCCTTTCTGCGCAGGCAGGGCGAGCCAGCTACATCGCCGCGGAACACCTGACTCAGCCTGACCCTGGTGCTGTAGCAGTGGCGGCCATTCTGAGAGCGGTGTATGAGGCCTTGTGTGGTGAATACCCATAAATAGATACAGTAAATGGCAACAACTACTTGAGATCCACTGAGCATAGAAGCATAATTTGACTGCCATTACAAATCAAGTAATTAGAGAAGATGAACATAGACAAATGTCAGTTATTGTTGGATTTCTTAACTCTCAGTAGCTCAAGTTTGTGGTATGCCTGAATGAATTATGTATTGATAATGTGAGGCTGCTACCTGTCTAGGGACCATTACTAAGATGAAATCAAGTATTACTTTATGCGTTTCTTAATTCTGTTTAATCTGCAAACTTTGCTGTAATTTGTGAATTTGTACATTGTAAAATGTACTAGATATATTACTCTAATGGTATTGCTATAGGTGACTACTGACTGGTAAAAGAACCAGTATAATCTTGCACTTTAATAATATAGAAATTGTCTTTTTTGAAACTAATTAATAAAGTATTTTATACATTTTTCGTTTTAACGCATTCTGTGAGTTCTTAGCAGGCGGCTTTTTGTTCATGAAATTAATTAGATGACTTATCAAGTCATAAAGTAGGTTTATTTGTCATTTCAACCATACAGTATACACTGTACACAGTAAAAAAACAAAAACGAAACAGTATGTCACCAGGACCATGGTGCTACATAGAAAACACAGTGCTGACAGGACAACATGAAGTGCACACATAGAGCATAACACACTTATTCATAAGTGGCTATAAATAGGTATATGCAGTGACACTTTTAAGTAGCAGGAAAAGAGAAAAAGTGACTGTCTTTCATGGTGACTATATCTGAGGCTGTTCACTGTGTGTGTGTTCTCATTGCTGCTTGATATGCTCACTGAAGAAAAAACACTCCAAGTCATGAAGTATTTGAAATGTATGTATGCCATAAATTATTTGAAATTTGGACTCCCGTCTATAATGAATGTAACAAATTGTATTAAACTGCACAATTGTGTTACAGTTGTGGAGTTGAAACGACACTTGAAAATCAGTTGTTTTTCTCTCACCCTTCTTATCAGTTTCCCTTGGCAACCTTCTCTTAGCCTGATCTTAGGTGAAGGCCTATTATAGGGAGAAAGTGGGTGGGGTTAAGGAGTAAATGAACAAGTCAGGAAGTCAGTGAAGTCACCCTGCTGCTCAAAAACAACAGCTAAAACAGAGGATCACACTTGGTTTCGTTTCTCTTCAGTTTTTTCTCTCTCATAAACCACACTCTCCTTACTTCCTGCCTTGTGTGGATGTGTGTGTGTGTGTGTGTGTCTGAGTGTGTGCGTGACAGCAGAAAGAAGCTCTATGACAGAATCCAACATGCTTACTTAATGGTCCGAGAGCAACCAGGTACTGTGTTTACTTTGACTTTCTCCATTAACATTATCCTAATTTGTCTGTTGTGATTGCTGTTGTAACAAGTGTTGTGTGTATAAAGGGAAGATTATACAGGTTGGATTTTTGAATTTCATTTTTTTTGTTCTTTCACCCAGCAGATCATGTGACATAACACAAGTAGATTAAAATGTATGAAAGAAGTAAAAATGACATAAATAAATTGTAGGCCTACTTGTGTATAATTTGTTTTTTAGTCATGGACACCTGAAGTTACATAATTGACTGACTATCATCTGAGTCTGAACTATCAGCACGATCAGAAGGTATGTTACACAAGAAACCTTTTTCTGACAATATTTGCTGATTTTAGTGTTTCTTATTCTGAGTTGTATGTTTAGCAATGAAACTATTATTTAATGTTAATGTATTGTTTAGGCCTACTTGTTTATTGACTGGTAAAAGAACCAGTATAATCTTGCACTTTAATAATATAGAAATTGTCTTTTTTGAAACTAATTAATAAAGTATTTTATACATTTTTCCAGTATAAAAATGTATAAAATAGAACCAGTATAATCTTGCACTGTAATATTTGCTGATTTTAGTGTTTCTTATTCTGAGTTGTATGTTTAGCAATGAAACTATTATTTAATGTTAATGTATTGTTTAGGCCTACTTGTATATTGTTATTATGTATTACTTTGGATAAAAGCGTTTGTTAAGAAAACTGTAGCCATAATCTATTCCAATAGACAACATAAATTAAATCTTTTCCTCCAGATTACTGTCAGATTAACTCCATAAAGAAGTGTGCAGACCTGTTTAACAGTTTACATAAACTACAGCAGGAAATGAGCAGCTTTTAGAAACATTAAAGTAACAGGTTGTGCGGATGACAACATAACACCACCTCGAGCAGTTCTGTATGTGTAGTTTTAAGTTTCATGTGGGATTATATCTCAGTCTTTTGTAGAACATCAGATCTATTCTTGTAATGAACTTTTCTTTTTCTTGTTTTTCTCTGTTTGGCTTTGTGTCCTTTTGTCTTTTTCTCTCTGTCTCTCTGTCTCTCGATGTCCCTTTGCCATGACCAGATGGAGTTTGCCTGTAGTCATGTTGTGTGCAACTGGACGTCTGGTACTATGGTAACAGGTGACCGCACACTACTTGAAACTGTTTCAGCCTGAACAACATTTCTGATGACACTGGACACTCTTGGCATGGAATGTCTAACACTGAACGACCAACCTAAAGTCCCTAAAGTCACAAAGATCCTTAGGAGGGTTAAATGCAAAGTCCAGATGGCCACAACTAACCTACCACAACAACTTTTAAACATGCAGGCTTTAGTTTTCACCCACAGTAAATTGAAATTCACTATTTTGAAATGTCAGTTGTGAAAAAGACATCTTCCTTTGAGTTTGGCAATATGGAAGTCCTGTTTCAGAAGCATTGGTGTGTAAGTCATGTTGACAGTTATTCTTCCACTTGTGTACAGACCACTGTGTGGTCTCATATCAAAAGAGAAAGAAATGTAGTACATTTCAAAGTGGGTTGTGTCACAGTTCGTTTGTCCATACCAAGGTGTTATCAGTGGTGTGCTGACCTCTATTCTGCAAAGCCATTTTGTTTCTGCAAACATATGTGACTTGGGTGTTTGTGGTCTGAGCTCGTCTTGTTTCGTGTTTGCACTTCAGGTCTTTCTTCCACATTGCCTGGCACTACACGTGACGCCAGCATCCCTGTTCCTCTCCCGAGAACACGCTCCATCAACGACCATGACTACGACAACCGTATCTCGGTCATTCCAAAACCAGGTAATATCTTTGTTCCCGTGCCTCCCTATGTAACTATACTATATGTATACTATAACACCTTGTCTTGCTGAAATAGGCAAGCAATTAATGGCAGTACTAAATGATAAAAAGCATAGAAAATAGAAAAGATAAAAGCTTTTCAGTTCCTATTTCTCATATGCTTGGACCATTTTAGAATTCCCCTTATTCTTTCTTATTGCTGGATGCTGAAGTATTGAAAGTTGACGTCAGTTACTGCTAAAAGCGTGGACACCTTAAGTTCATTTGAATAATGAAGCACCCAGAGGGAACTACAGCATGGTGCAGTTTTAACCAAATATGAGCAGACTTGTAGTTTTGTATATTTTTTGCATTGGGAATGAAGAATTTCTTGTATAATGACTTTTTAGCCAGAGGCACTCTGAACCTTCTTCCTGATTGTAATAGCTCAAAGGTTTGGTGGAGGGGGTGGGAGGCATAAGACAGCGAGGTAACCAAAGCTGGCAATTACTGTGCTCATCCATGTTGCTACTAGTGACTGTTTTTATGGACAGTCACACAGCTGTAGTTCTTTTCGTCCAGGAAAGGGTCCTAAAGGGTTCTTCCGAGAAGAATCATGTGATGAGAGAATGCATAATCATTTCATTTCATTTAATTGTTAATTTACCTGTTTATTTGTTCATTGTTTTCAAATGTTTGTGGAACTCCCTGTCCATGTTAAAATGTGAAGTCAGAGCTACTGTAATGCCAACAGCATTTCCAGAGCATCCTATTTCAGTGGTTTGATAATGCCAGGGTAGTGTTGATGAGGGGCATCTTCGTCACAAAAGCGTTTCGGATTCGAACGAATCTGGTGTAGTGTAGACATTTCAGGAGTCAACTACCTCTTTAAGGGCCCTGAGGGCTTCATCTTGACCTTTCACCTTTCACCACACATGGATACCTATACTGTGAAAATGACCCCCGTTTGACCCTGTTTCTGCCACAGCGCAGGCCTTGGCACCCCCACCTGTGCCCCCTCGCCTGTTTGATGCTCCAGCACCAAAACAGCCGCATGCCACCCCAGACCCACCCCGAGTGCCCCCCCCAGTGCCCCCTCGCGGTAAGCCAGCCCTGTCCTTTAAGCTCATCGCCCTCACTTCTTTAAACTGATATCATAGTGTCATTGTGGTTAATGTTTTTGTAACAAATTGAAATGTTTGTTTGTGTGCGTGCGCGATTGTGTGCGTGTGTGTGTGTGTGTATATGTGTGTTTTATTTTATAATCACTCATATTGTTTTATGATTCTATGGGCCCTATCATGACATTCTAAAGTGCATCGTCACTCGTCAAAAGTCTATTCAAATTTAGTAGGATGTCCAGTTCACATTGGGAGGGGTTTCGTTCTCAAAAGTGGAGCGCATGGCGTAACAAGGTGTTCCTAGGTCTTTTAATCAGTCATATGGGTGTGTTTGGGGCGTAACATCATTTTAAACCAATGAGAATGACATCTGTCATTCCCTTTAACGGCGCAACGCGCGATATGTCAAATAAATGCATCGGTATTTTGGCATTCAACGGCGCATTTGAAGGAGGCTGCTTGCAAGACCGTATGGAATAGTCATTCTTAAACCATGCTTTACTAAAACCTAGCATAGCCTTCACGCATTTGCACTCGTCTATTATTTGAACTCATTGGCAAAGTGAAACTAACTTCACCAAGGAGTCAGTCAACGACAAGACAGTTATATGCAGTTACTTTCACTATTGACTGACAATGGGTTACCATAGAAAACATAGGCTGGAAAAAGCAACACTTACCCTAATGTTGCTCAAATGACTAAATAAAACAACATTTATCCTGCAGAGGAGTTGCTTATATCTCGTGACAGTGCGTCTTCAGCTGTGCTCCATACTTGTCTCTCGCCTCTCCCCTAATCACTTTTAACCGTCATTACCAATTTGCAAATGATGGTGAATAACTACTCATCATGAGATGTACAGTATTTCGTAATATCTTTATTCTAATTATTTTTACCATTGTAATCGTGCAATTTGTAATGCTTTGCATGGACGTGCGCTGGTGTGCGTTCATGAATGATAGAAGGATGGTGCGTGCACCTGCCAATATGACTGTTGACATGCGCTCTTAAAATAGCATATGAACAACTCGCCATTGACTTCTGACCAGGTTTAGGTGGTGTATGATAGCGATTTTTAGACAATGCGCCAGGTCCCTCCCTAGGTTGTTAATTGCCACACCCCTGGGCGCAATGCTTAAAAAATAAAGGTGCAAAATAACGAATTCAACTTCGCGCCGGTGAATAACGAACTTTACGCCATGCGCTGGTGACCGAAAATACAGCCCTATGTGATTTTGGGTGGGTTGCACCAACAAGGAGTAAATTAATCTTGGTTTAGGCCCAATCAATGATTTGTAGATCAATTGAATTTAAACTCTTGTGCACCACTTAATTTTAAGCATGGTTTAACAAATCCACGATTAAAACCTTAACCTGTGATTAAGACCTTGACCTGGATTAGTTAGGTTTATCCATTAAACCTAGTTTAAAGATAATCAGGTCGCTACCATGTTTAATTGCGTACATGATACATGATTTGTTAATTTAATCTTATTATAGATTCCTTGTTGAATCGGTACGTCTTTCAAAATTCCTCATCATAAAACTCCATAGGGAAATCCATCTAATATAATGCAGCCATTCCAGAAACCACCTCAGCACCAGGTTTAAATCTGAGTTTAAAGCAGTTGAGCAACAGAATTAGAATAAATTCAGGTTTATGTGAACATTTAAACCAAGATAAAAAAAGGATGGTGTAATTGTAAACCTGATTACCTTTAAACTAGTGTTAAAGTTCCGTGCAACTGGTTTAATGGATAACCCTTGATTAAATCCAGGTTAAAACTTAATCCCTGTTGGTGCAACCCACCCTTTATGTTTTTTAGACATATAGTATGCTTTGGCAACACTTTCCCTATGAATCTTCATGCCAATAAAGCTTTTCTGAATTTGAATTTGTGTCTCCAAGACAATAAGCTGAATTTTCTTTTCTCTAATCTCCAAGTCTCAAAGACCTTATGTGAACTTTCAGAAGTAGAGTCAGTGCAGAGATGAGGTGCTGATAGGTGTTATGTGTCGTGTGCTCTCAGGCGTAGAGGGGAGTGGGGAGAGCCCCATTAAAGCCAATGTCAATGTGCTTTTACTCAACGTGGGGCAACTAGTAGACATCAGTAAAGGTATGGCCTCCCCCACACATTCACACTCTCACCTACACACATTCAAGATGGTGTCTCACATAAATTCTCCATGACAACACTCTTCGTGGTTTTATAAATACTTCATTTGTTTTTGCAGCAAGTGGTATCCAGAGCAACCAAAAGCCAGTGTACTGCCACGCATGTAAAGCTGTCATGTCAACAGTTAGCTCCTTGCAAGGCCGACAGAATACAAATGTGAGTCCTTCCAAAGGACCTTCCTTTTCATGCTAATGTGTATTTGTAAGGGTTTTTTATTTATGTAATATAGTTTTTAAATTATTCATTGTTACCTCACTATTTTTCATAACACTCCTTCATAAAACTTCAATCTCAGCGGCTAGATTTAAGCATTTGCTGTGAAATATAAAACATAAAAACAAAAGCTATTCTCCTCTCTCTCTCTCTCTCTCCTTCTTTCTGCCCCATAAAAAGGTGTGGTGCTGTGAGTTCTGTGGGACAGAGAACCCACTCTCAGGCCCTGGGAACAAGCTCAGTCGCCCCCCCCAGCTCCAGCGCCCCTGTCCTGGTCGGGACGTTATGTACGTGCACGAAGAACTGGATGCAGATTATGAGAACTTGGAGGACATGCTAGTGGTCTTCTGCGTGGATGTTTCTGGAAGCATGAGCGTCACCTCAGAGGTCAATGTCATCCGGGCTTCCTTGATTTGCTGAAATCATGTCTCCAGCGTCTTTATATATCAACCCCTCTCTTCTTTTCATTTTTGTAGACCTCACCTGGAAATGCCATGAGGTCTCCTACATATGTATCACGACTACAGGTGAGTTTTACAACTTCAGGGTGCCTGGCATCAATAAGGACAGATCAGCTAAATCAGCCTTTAGTTTATAGTTTATATATCATCTTATATATCATCCATGCCCCATTGATAGTACTCATGAGTGACCATGTCATTATGATATACGCGAGGTGTGAAAACTTTACAGACCATGTACAGCTTTCTTGTTGACGTCCTCAGTGACTGTGCTGTTTTCTTGTGACAGAGCTGTTTGGTTCCTCATTTTTTAACCACTGGTCCTCTGAAACCTTGTTATAATTGCCACTAAGGCAGACAAAGTTAAGGAGTCTCTTCATTAAACATGTTTTTTTTTTTTTTTAAACTATCATTGATGATTTCATAACCAAAGTTGTAATTATAACCAACCAAAGTGTGCAACCTCTACTGATGTCCGCAGGGTGTTCAGGATGCCCTTCATAAGGCCTTATCGTCCCTGCTCCAGAAGTCTCCACGTCGGAGAGTTGCTCTGGTTACATTTAACAATGAGGTAAATGGAAGGACTGGCTTTTATATCTCAGAGGAGCTTTTGTGATAAAACAGCATTTCTTTGGAAATCTTTGATCTTATGTCTTTGGTGGCCTATGCTCTGAAAATATCATGACTTTTGCCCGGTTTAATGTGACTCATAGTTTCCCTCTGTGACCTCCTCACTCATTGATGCACCTCTGAAATCTGAAAAATGTGAGAAGCAGGATGTTCTTTCAACGGTTACGAACACCTACTTTCCCGGAAAAGCTCTTAGTATATTTTGCTGACCTACTTTTGTACATTTTGTTGTAGAACAGGGTTAAGCATAATACATTTTGCCCGACTTCTAGAATGGAGAGTAAGACCAGCAAGTCAAGCAATACAACAAATATGATCGCCCACGACAAAAAAACATTTAGATGGGCTATTATTAACTAATTATTCTGTTATTATTCTGACTTTCATTCATTCCTTGTGTCTTCGTGATCATAATAAAGAATATATCTGATTCGCTTGTTGAAATCGTAATTAAAAACACGTTGTCTGTATATTTCAGGTGACTGTGTACGGCGATGGTACAGGTGTTCCACTCACGATAAGCGACTGGGCACTTCTGGACTATGACCACCTACGGGAACAAGGAGAGACATTCTCTACCCCACACTGCATCGCCGAGAGCCTCCTGTTCCTCACCAAGAGGGTGAAAGAGTGAGTTTGTCTTCCTGCCAGCAGAGACGTCTGCTGACTGTCTGGCTGCCCCAAAGCCATGTCTTGTATTGCTGCCTTTTCTTAATCGGGGATTTTTTTTGCATTGAGAATTGCACCGTAGAAAATAATGAAGAGTTCAGATGCAAAAGCCTCTAAACACCGCCTCTGTCAAAAATGAGATAACGATGGTGAGTGAATGCTCTCCACACATAGTATACATTAATCAAATAATGTTTTTCGCAAATAATACCACTCTCGTCCTGTTCTGAAATATCGATTTGTAGGCAAAAACCTATAGGAGCCTGATATAAAAAATGCTAATTTAAAAGAAAAGCGGTGAGACGGATTTAGAGGGGTTTGCATCTGAACTCTTCTTATGAATGTGAGCTTACGGACAGCAGAGCTGTGGTAATGGAGTGAATGTTGCACTTATTTCCTGTTTTGCCCCCAGACTGAGAGAGGATGGAGCCACGGCGCTGGGCCCTGCTGCCCTTCTCTCTGTAGCAATGGCCGCACAGTACCCGGGATCAAAGGTCAGTGTTGCTGTGACTGTGACCAATTTTTTGCCTGAAGAAGACCTAGCAGGGTCGAAATGTTGCCTTTGTACATTAAATATGGGAGTCTAAAGCAGTGTTGCGGACATTATTTTTTTTTTCATTGAAGTACGTTTTTTTGTCCTGTACCTGCCAGAAGGTGGGATGTGCACACAATAACTCTTTTTTTGAACTGTGACCAATAGACCCTTTGAAACGTGCATTCCTAAGGCATTTCTGGTGGCACAGAAAACAACATTGAGCTAATGACAACTTAGGGACAAAAGTCAAAAATGTTTAAAGCATTATAATAAAAGTCCATCTCATTTTCATTTAATTTCTTATCTGCGTTTGTTTTCGACATTTGAACCAGAAACCATCTAGAACAGATCAAAAGGGCCTTTATCAGCATACAATCATCAAGTGGTTATGAGAAAAGCATGACAATGTTTTCCCTAATGCAGGTGATTATCTGTACAGACGGATGCGCTAACATTGGGTTAGGTCAGCTGGAGCAAGAGCAAGGCCATAGCGCAGCCCCTTCACCCTACTTCTACAGCCAGCTAGCAAACTATGCCACTGAAAAGGGGTAAGTGAGAGCAGCGCACACTCTTCTCTTTTTAGAAAGTTTCCACAAATGGCTTCTATATATTTTTTTTAATGCAGGAAAAACTGAAATAGCTATAAAATTATAAAAACGAACTGTTTTGAAACTTAGTGCCTCTACCAGATACAAATCTGCCTACACAGAACTTTCTGAGAACTTTGTCCGTATATAATGGAACTTCCTAATGATATGTCCATCTGTAGGGTGATTGTATCAGTGATGACATTTGAAGGCGAGGATTGCCGCCTTGCAGAGGTGGGCAGGCTGGCAGATCTGACTGGGGGAAGGGTGAGTCACTCTTTCCTGTAGACACACTATTGTCTGAGGAGTCTCGTTATTGTGGGAAGTCCTGTTTGTTTGAAGTTATCAGCTTCTGTTGTGTAGGCTGTAGTAGGCTAGGAGACTGTATTTACGAAAAGAAGCTGATCTCATCATCAGTGGAAAGTCCACCATCTGTTTCAAGGTGACCACTTCGTGCAAACATCCTGAACGCTGCCAATCAGATTAGCTTTGCCATGCTTGACCGTTTACCTGAGGTGTTTTTGACTGGTCTAAATTGCTGCAACAGTGGTCTTGATAGAATCGTTTCACAGACAAAAATAGGCTAAGAGGCAAACAACAATGAAACAAAACTCAGTGAGATAGATGTGGTATCTGAATTGGCACCAGGTGGAACAATGATTTTTTTGTTGGTGATGTGTGTGTCTATATGTGTGGCGTGTGATTTCTTTGTTAGTGATGAGTCTGTCTATATGTGTGGCGTGTGCATGAGTGTGTCTATATGTGTTGGTGATGAGTGCGTCTATATGTGTGGGTGATGAGTGTGTCTATATGTGTGGTGTGTGCATGAGTGTGTCTATATGTGTGGCGTGTGCATGAGTGTGTTTATATGTGTGGCGTGTGCATGAGTGTGTCTGTATGTGTTCCATGTGCATGAGTGTACATTTATATGTGTCTGAGTCCACATGGAAGCACTTGATAAAACTTCTACATTCTTGTCTCTGTCTAGATCAACATTGTCAACATTGGCACTGTGGCTACAGAAATTCAGTCTGCTTTAGCAGACAATGTCATGGCAACTGGGGTCATGGCAACACTATTGGCACCTGATGGCGTGTACGCTTCTGTTTTTTTCTTTCCTTCTTTCTTATGAATTAAAATTATTTTTCTAGTAGTAAGATTCTCTTATCTCATGGTTACTGTGGTTTCTATTAATTTTGTGGCTTTAGCCTGTTAATGTCTCCCTCCCTCCCTCCCTCCCTCTCTCTCTCTCTCTCTCTCTCCCTCCCTCTCTCTCTCTCTCTGATGTAGGTATTTCCCCTTTGAAGATGATGATGCGCACAAACTGGTGAGAGAGATTGGAAATGTGACTGAAGGCTTAGAGATCACGTTCCAGTTTGCTGTGAAACCGGACAAAGTGGAGAGTGAGTAACCTGATTCAGATACAATAATAGTTCAGGGTTCCATTTGATCATCATGGAAAGTTGCTTTCGACCACCGGCACTTCCTGTGTTTTATGTCCTAGTGCAGGAAGTGAGCCCCTCCAGTACGTGTAGAGGTGTGAGAAACGTGACCACTGTTGAGAACCATTCAAGATGATTTGTGACTGTACGGCATGCTTCTATGCAATGCCATCTCATTGACTAAAGGAAAGACAAAAATGTAAAATGTGTACATGTTCATTACCTACATATAGAATGTAGCTCAGCGTCTGTTCTCGGATATCAGTGATTTGTGCTTCATGTACAGGTGCAACTCAAATTAGAATATAGTGGAAAAGCTCTGCACAGACTGAGATATTAAATGCTCAGGAAAACATTGTCGGCATTTTGACTTAATTAGCTGATTAGAATCCAGAAATGGAGCTAATTATAATATTTAATTCATGCCTGTCAGCAACTGCTACTAGGGCTGCATGATTTGGCGAAAATATCAGAATTTCCGTGCCCCTCACGCACTATGCACACCCACCAACTAGAAGTGGCACATTTAAGGAGGATGACAAGAATATAAAAGTCAGAAATGTGACAAAATGAACTGTGCACGATTATTTGTAGCTTTTGCGATCAGGTAATTGCATTGGCTCATATTGCAGCTACTGCTGCAGAATCGTGTCTGAATTGAAGCGTGATTCTGTAGTTGTGGCGAGGTGATGGTCAGTTCTGTGTGTCCTCTGTAGGTTTTCAGAGGAGGGACAGGATCCCCTTCCAGCTGCAGCTGGACTTCAGGACGCGCGACCTGCAGAGGGTCACCCGAGTCATCACTCAGCAGAGACGGGTGACGACCAGCAGGTAACGTAACCTCTACATATCTCCCTGGTAACGTAACCTCTACACATCTCCCTGGTAACGTAACCTCTACACATCTCCCTGCCTCAACAAGCGCTTAACCAGTACAGAGCTCCAGGCAACAGTAAGACAATGCTACACAGCACACAATAGCAGTCATGAACATACACTACTTCCTTATACAGCACCACAACCCACAACACAGGCTAGTGGTATACAGCAGAGAGCCCACATACAACTTTAACATTACAGTGCACTGCGCAAGTCCAAGGCACACTGTTACAACCCAGGCTCGTATGGGCAGCAAACATGAAAGGCCACGCCAACACCAGATGGATTTCCACCTGTACACCTACAACCAGAAGCCCTATCATATTCCCTAAAGACATTTTCTCTTTTCATCAGTACATTTGTGTGTTGAAATGTCATCATGCATTGGTGTCCCTCTTTGTGGCCATGTAGCTGGGTGTGGGCGGGCAGTCTGAACATGGGCGTGCTCGGAGTTCACTGTGCACAGCTGTGTGCCAGACTCACTATGGAGGGAAGAGTGCTGGAGGCTCAGAATCAACTGCGCGCCCAGCAGGACTTGCTCAAAGACATCAGGTGTGTGTGTGTGTGTGTGTGTGTGTGAGAGAGAGAGAGAGAGAGAGAGAGAGAGAGAGTGTGTGTGTGTGTGTGTGAGAGTGTGAGAGAGAGTGTGTGTGTGTGTGTGTGAGAGAGAGAGAGGAGAGAGAGAGAGTGTTTGTGTGTGTGTGTGTGTCTGACCTAATGAATTCCATAGTTCTGTGAGTTGTACTTATGTGTACTGTTGTCCCAGTCAGCAGAAGCCGAGCCCTAGAGAGGAGAGTGTGTATGGCAACTGGATCAGCACCATGAGCATGATCTGTGAGGACCTCACAGACAACAAGGTCAGGAGACACACGTAGCCCTGTGATGGAACCTGCAAATAAAACAGCAGATTACTGATTTATTTATTAGCGTTTATTTAATAGGGACAGATGCAGTGTTCTAGCCTGGGAACACCCAGACCTTCACAATTGTACAATTGGGAGTGGGTCTGGAAAAGGTTCATTGACTTACGACTTAGCAATCTTGTAAACAAAGGTTTTAAATGCAGTTGTTTACTCAGTTCCAAAGAAATACACTTCCATGCTGGATTAGCGATTGTATTTGCGTGCCAGTGTTTTAGGGACATTGGAAATGGGCAGGATGGACCTGCAGAGCAAATGCCAAATTTGCCGAAAGTTCGTATGTGTATTCCCAGACTAACCGTATACATAGACAAACTGAAAACAGCTATCTGATGCTAGTATCTTAGTGTTTATAGCTAATGCTAATTTACAACACTTGTCCCTAGAACAAATAAAGACAGAAATTGATGAGGATTTTTTTTTTTAAGATTATGGTATGGAATATGATACTTTATAAATGTGCCTTTTGTAAAGCTGTTAGAATACCACAGGTTTGGAAGCACTGCCTTCCTGAGTAACACAGGTTGAATGTTACTGAGGTGATAATCATCTGTTGCAGGAGAGTAGAGAGACCAAAGCTGACCATGCCCTGCCATCCTCCCCAGTCACGGTCAGTCCAGTAAAGACGAAGACTCATATTCACATTTATTTTCTCTATGTACAATACTAGGAATACTCATTGTAACCACAAGCACAAATAAACACTTGCATCAGAGCACAGGCCTATTAGGCCCTACTTCTTCAAAGTCTGCTTCTCGTAAGACCTGATGCTTGATCATGATAATTGATGCTAGTAGCCCTAACAGCTGAGCATGCTTAATCTAGCACTTACCTTTTTCCCTATCCTGACTACCCCTCTTCTCCCTCCCTTGACTTCACTTGAACTCTTATAATATTCTATGCGAGCAGCACTTATTGCTGCACTAACAATATCCTAGTGGCACTGTACTCGTTTTTTGTACCTTGGTTTTTGTAAGTCACTTTGGTTAAAAGCTAAAGACTAAATGTAAATGTAAACGTGAGTGCTTGAGGAGACCCACATGACTCACACCACTTGTTGTCCAGCCTCAGGAGCTCTCAGACGAAGCTGCTAAAGTGGTTTATCAAATGAAGAGGGCGAAAAGTGTCGGAAGTCTAAAGAAACCAGAAGCAAGGAAGAGTTGATCAAACAAGCCCACAAAGAATTCATCCAGCCACGCCAACAAGCCATGGCACTGAGGACTCGAGAAGATCAGCCCTTAAAGACATTTCAGCTGTCGCCAGGATATGATTCACGTGACCAATGGGCAGAGGATGTAATTTGTAAATGTCCTGCGTTGGTCCAGCTTGCTGTAATTATGGAATAGCAGTGTCAAGTTGTGGATATGATGTTTTGGAGTGGACCATGCTAAGTGATGAAACTGTGAAGTTACTAAAGCAGCACTAAAGAAGATTTGCTCTCAGGGTCCCCCTACAGTTGAGAAGCACAATGATAAATGAACTTGTTAATGTAATAAATGTGCTTTTTTGTAACAAACTAAAAACATAACTCAGATACAACATAGAGGGAATGCACGGACAGCACAGTGTGTAGAAGGAAAGCTCCGAATTCCTGTAAGTAGCCTATCTATTTGCACTCTACAGTCTCGAAGGCTGTTCTGTTGGTGATTTTTGTTGCCCACAAAGGTTGCTTTGTTGGTGATTTTGTTTTTTTATGGTACACAGGCTAGGTTGTTGATTGGTCACTGAGGCCCCTACTTAAAGCACTAGGAATTGTTGTGCAAAGTATGAAAATATTTTCAGACTTACAGTAATGATATAGTTCTGAAGTAACCGTGACAAAATGTTGTCTTGAATATAATTCTTTGTTTCAGGGTCTCTCTCATGCATTTATTTGCATTGCTTGAAATGTGCAATAATGCACCTGGAACGGAAGCACATTGAATGCAGTTTTGCTTTCAGGCTTATATTAATATTAGGTCTTATCTTTTTAAAAAATAAAAAACCAAGCACATTTAGTGTCATGAGCAAACCAAGTGTTTCGTCTTTATCTAACAGCTGGAGCTACAGTATGTTAGAACTGGGTCATTAGCAACAACTCCCCTCTGCTTACACTGTCACAGTCCTGAGGACGTCACAACTCATCTCCGTCACACACACAAACACACACACACAAACACACACACACACACACACACACACAGGCACATAATCATAGTGAATGCTGATGAATACTAGCCTAAAAATCTAGACGCACCCCAGCGGAAGTGGGTCTGGCTCATCAGGCTAGATGAATACAGCACATCTGACATGTTTGAGTTCCACGTATTTTCATATTCAATTTGTAAAGAATCCAATGTATCCACTTAAGGTTGTATGAAGGATACAAGAAGGATACAAGGAAGTTTATTGTCACATGCATATAGTTACTGGAAGTAAGAAATGCAGTGAAATTATGTCTGGTGTCAGCCTATTTGTGCATTTATGGGGGGGGAGGGGGTAAAAAGTGCAGTAGAAGAGGGGTTTAGTAGATTAAGTGGCAAGGGCTGCATAAGAAAGGTGGGGGAGGATTGGGATTGGGGGGGGGCACCAACAAGGAGCACCCAAGAGCAACAGGGGCAAGGAAAAACTCCCTTACCAAGGAAGAAACCTTGGGCAGATCCACGGCTCAAGGGGCTAACCCAACTGCCAGGGGTCTTGGTGTGTGTGTTGGGGGGATGACAAGGGAGATGGGATAGTGTGCTGTGTATGTGGGGAGAGGGCAGTGTGCAATATGTGTGTTGGAGAAGCTTCCTCATTAGACAATGTGCTGTGTATGTAGGGGAGAGGGGGGGGGGCAGTGTACTACAAGTATGGTGAAGGGACTTACTATTGCAAGCAGAGTACTGTATGTATGATGTATGTGAGTGATGACAGTGAAGATGTGTGTGTGGGCGGGAGGGGAGTGGAGCAGTGACAGTGTGTGTGTGTATGAAGCACATATGGGTAAAATGAGAAGCTGGTTTTGTGGTTCCTCAAACTGAACAGTATTAGAATAAATAACTTTGAGACAGACGAAGACTCTTGTATTGTTCAGCCCCTGCTTTTGGTGAACCCAAAGGTTTTAGGACCAATGTAACACCAAATGCAACAAAGGTGTCCCATTTATATAAAAATACAAAACACACAAACTCACATGCACACATGTAAAAATCTACATGAGCCTGTCTCTTTAAGGTCAGAGCTAACATTAAATAATCTTGTGCATGCTGGCATCCTCATCTCCCCAACTCTTCCAATTTGCATACTTCTGTACTTACAATACATAATATGAGTACACAAGCACAGTGCAGAAGTATGCGAATTGGAACACAGCCTTATTCTCCTCTCTTATCTGGCTATTTGTGTGTCACATTCCTGAATGTGTTCACCAGATGCATATGTGCTTCTACCACTCTCCAAATGAGCCGGTACTATCAATGATAAATCTTCTCAGACGGAATGTACCCACTGCACGTCCGGATGGAACCTGTTCTTGCTCAATTGTTTTTTTCCATGGTGCTGCAGTTGTTGACCAACAAATCTAACCTACAAGATAAAATTCTTTATTGTAAACTCCAAAACAGGCCAATTTCATCTTGTGCTGAACCTTGATCTGGATGAAGCCCTCTCACTTCAGAACACAGAACTTAACTTAAAGCAATGGTTCTGAGTAATTTCACCTTAGGGTCCTTTGCACCATGACCCCGAGCCAAACACCCTCCCAGAACCTGTTTTCCTTTGGTCGAACCCTGGTCGAGTAGCCCTGTCAGAAACTAATTCGTTTCTGCAGGCGTAATGGAAACAACTTTTATCTCGTACATTACCCCACTAATAATGCCCTGAATGGTACGAAACTTCTACAGTATGTTCTTTACTCATAAAACGAGGCATTGAAAAGTTTGTAAGTACACCAGGAGTTTATTTAAATAATACTTGCCTGATGGATGCTATTATCTGTTACTAAACCGCTGCGTCGACGTTACTTCCGTGATTTGGGAAAAGCCCGTAAAAGTCCTGGCAGGAAGCATGCATAAGGATGTAGATCCAGGAATGCACTAATATTTTGTTCGTAGTACCAGTTTGCAACAATTATTAGTTAACACTGAGTTGTAAACACTTCGGAAAAAAATATATTAAAAACTGGATATACCAAAAACGTTGATGTAATCGCTTCCTGCCAGGACTTTTACATGCTTTTCCCAAATCACGAAAGTAACGACGACGCAGCGGTATAGTAGCAGATAGTAGCATCCATCAGGCAACTGAGGCAAGTGTTATTTAAATAAACTCCTGGTGTACCTACAAACTTTCCAATGCCTCGTTTTATGAGTAAAGAACATACTGTAGAAGTTTCGTAATGTAAAATAGCCACACATGCAGTGTAACCTCTTGCAAAAAAAAGATGATGTCCACTAGTAAGCTCCTGTCCTGTCTGACAGGTTAGTTTGCATTGTCCATTTGTAGTGCGGGAAGGAGGGGCTGAGTAGAACCACAGCCCAGATGACAAAAACCAATCTGTGTAGTGACTGACATCAGTCGTGCCGTCTTCTCTTAGAGTAACACCATTAAGCTCAGAGGATACACCCTCATCCACACGTGTCTGAACAGAGGACAGACCACATACATTCGACCTCATACATACAGAATTGGTGACTAAAGCAGTGGTCTTGAGAGGTGAAGGGCTACTTGCACAGGTAAGATGCAGATGAATGTATCAATAGGTAGAAATCATGCAAAGCATGATTATAGGTAGAATAGGTAGAAATCATGCAAAGCATGCTGTGTGTGTGTGTGTGTGTGTGCATGCGTGTTTGAATGCATGTCATATGAAAGTGCATAGCTTAGTTACCAATACCAATAGTTACCAATACAAATTAGTCTTTTGACATAGTTTTATGTAAAATATTAAATGTAAAATATTAAATGTATTAAATAAAAAATAACAGTGAGTAAATTAACAGTGCACGTCTTTTAAGGGCTTCAAACTGCACATCTCATGGCTCAATGTTTTACATACTATCCTTCATGATCACCAGCATCTTCCATAGAAATGTATTTGAGCACAATTTAAAGAGATGTTCCAAGTAGCCTGGGGGATTTTTATGTGATTTTGCAATGATGATTGCAATAATCATTTGACAGCCCCACAATGCAATTTACTTTTTAATTTTAGTATTTTTAAATTTTCAATAAGAACATGGTTAATGCAGTAACGAAATGGTAGGCCTATTATTATAGGCTATTGCAATGACTTGCCATGCTCGATCTAAATGTGTCCATTCAATTCACCGTACACAATGACCACTGTATACATGCAGGGAATATTCGGGCTTTAAATGTAGCAGCGATATTCGGTTTGCGCCAAATACCGGATTAAATTGATTGATGCCATCAGAATGAGTTTACACAACTCGCGCGCAAAACGAATATTGCTGTTGAAAACCGGGTTACTCCCTGCATGTAACTGCGGTCAATGACGCACTCCTTTTCGGCGATATCTGTATCTCTGTCGTTCGGTCGTTGTATGCATTGTTCGCAATTTTAAGACGTCTTTTCATCTGCAATGACTCCTATAAATTTGGCGCAAGTGGCATTCCTGTACGTCGGGTTTAGCCTACGTTCAAACTATTTTATGGTGAATAATTATTTCGGACTGAACTTGGTGAAGGGAAGTTTCAATAGGCCTATCGTAGGCAACGATAAACTTGATCATCATCTCGGGCTCGTCTGATCGGTTTGCTGCTGCCAGCCGCTGAAAGGCAGTGGGGAGAGGGGACATTTATCTCGGCCTATGTGACCGTAATGCAACTACATCCACTCTGTTTATCTGACGGGTCTCTGACCTCCCTCGCTCTCTCTCTCTCTCTCTCTCTCTCTGCAGCACACGCATTTTAAAATTTACTCACAGGCACTGGGCCACGGCCAATCAGAGGGGAGGTCCCGCCCTTCACTATCTGTGATTTGTTTAAACCACGATATTGGCCAAATTTGTGTCTGTTATTGAACCAAAGGTAGAGTTTCAATGCGGACACTTTTTCCTCTCTCGAATAGGGCGCACCGGTGCGACCTCCGATTTTTTTTAGTCGCACTTTTGAAAAATTAGGTCGCATATGCGACCAAATTGGTCGCACTCTGGAGCCCTGTCAGGGCTTTATCAGTATGTCTCTAAATGCACTCTTTTATGAAATTATGCTGTATTAAGAATGCAGAATATTTTTGTGCAATTAATATACATATGTACAAACTAGGGCTGTCAAAATAACTGATTAATTTCGATTAATTCATTTGAGAAAAAATAACTGATTAAAAAAAAATAACGCAGATTAATCGATTCCGTATGACCTTTGACCCCGAGCCGTTCTAGTTAGTAACCATTACTGTAAAATGAAGGAGGAAAGAAGAAAATGTGCTGCCTAGATCATTGATTGGACCATTTACTTAAAAAAAAACGGCCTGATGGTGTTGACAAAAATAAGGTGTTGATTAAAATAAAGTCCTCTGCAATGTCTGCAGCAAGGAATTTGCATATCACCGGAGTTTGTCAACTCTAAAGTCGCACATTAATGGAAAAAAATAGTGTTGACATTGAAGGGAGTGAGGGGAGTGCATTTATTTTCATTGTGTCCCCTAGGTTATATCTGTGGAATGAAATGCCTTCTATGTGAAAAAAACTTCTTCCCGAAGCACTTTTGAATTTATTTCCTCAGCATATTATATCATATCATAGATTATTATGGCCATTATTTGAACAGTGAAAATAATAATAAAAGAGTTTTTGAACTTTAATGTCACTAATGCTGATTATTCAATGATTCATTTGAATTTAAATATTTAAAATACTTTCTCAGCAAAAATGATATATGCGATTAATTTAGATTAATTAATCACAGAGTATGTAATTAATTAGATTTTTTTTTTAATCGATTGACAGCCCTAGTACAAACTTAAGCCCTTGGATCTGACCTGTTAGAACTGTGACACTGTATCATGCATTGATGAAAAAGAGACCAGCACGAATGTAGCGGACCATATGAATATTTGTGCTCCCAGTGACTAAGCAGTCTGATAAGCACATTGTTGTTGAGTTACAAAATAGTTTTGCTACGGTGATTCCAGTCAGGTTTCATTCCAGTTGAAGATGGATTGATAGAAGGACTAGTTTGAAATGTACAAGATCTTATTTTTTTTCCTCTGGCACACATTCGAGCTCACACAATGCTTATCTCCTGGGAGCTGTCAAAAACTGATGGTAATTTTGATACCATAGATTTATTAGAGACCCAGTCAGACCAATAGTATGAAAAATCAGGAACAGAGTTTATTTACAATGATGCGCATCAAGGGAGAGACAGCATGACTTCACCTAAAGATCCATCAGCTGCTCTAACTAGACAAGGAAATAGTTAGGGTTTAAGTATCCTTCCAGGCTGACAGGAGATGGCGTTGGTCATCCCATCTCACGTGCATGGGCGGATTATGAACTTTCGGGCCCTGGGCCCAGATGTATTAAGGGCCCCCCACTTATTGTCGTACTGTATATGTGGGAGGGGGGGGTTTGGGGGTCCTCCCCCAGAACATTTTTAATTTGTTTTTTGTGATTTCCTGTATTCTGGTGCATTTTGGGGATGGTCAATACTAAATTCAATCAGATTTATAGCCTACATCGTGATTTGTTGATATTGAGGCAATGATTCCATGAAAAAGGCTTGGGCTTCAGGGCCCCCTGACCCCTTGGGCCCCTGGGCTTGGGCCCAGTAGGCCCGTGCAGTAATCCATCCCTGCTCACGTGGACTACACTGAATAGGACTCTGATTAGTGGCAACCTGGCAATCCGGAGCAGATAGCTACTGACGCAGCCATGCAGAACAGTAAAACACTGCAAAGTCAAAATATTTCCGCTTATCTTTAAATACAGTCAAAGACTATCATGTTTTGTGCCCTAAACTAACTTTGCAGCAAGAGGTACCTGAACATGAGACTGATAGCAGTTGCTTTAATGTCATTGAGGCTGAACAAATTATGTTATATCTCTATCCTAATCAGGAAGAAAGATCCTTTTATTCAGTTCATTTGTCAAAATATCTCAACGCCACATTAAAACATGTAGGATTAGTTATTTAGATATTTCTTATCTAATATAAAGCATCCTGTTTCATGTTTTTTTCCCCATTATTCTTACACTCTACTTAACCTTCTACATCTGGCCACTGTCCTCCCCTCCAACTCTTGCTCACCTGCGCCTCCTCTCCCTCCATCTTTCTCCCTTCTCTCTCTCCCTTCCTCCTCTCCCTCCACCTCCCTAATCTCGGTCCCTCATCTCTCTCCCTCCACCTCCCTCCATCTCCATCATCTCTCTCCCTCCTCTCCTCTCCCTCCATGTCCCTCCCTCCTCTCCCTTCATCTTCTCTCCTATCTCTCCCTCCTCTCCTTCCCTCCCTCTACCTTCATCTTCTCTCCTATCTCTCCCTCCTCTTCTCTCTCTCCATGTCCCTCCCTCCTCTCCCTTCATCATTTCTCCTATCTCTCCCACCTCTCCCTCCCTCCTCTACCTTCATCTTCTCTCCTATCTCACGCTTCTCTCTTTCCCTCCCTCTGCTTTCATCTTCTTTCCCTTCCACCTCCCTCCCTTCTCCTCTCCCTCCACCTCTTTTCTCTCCTACCACCTCCTCTCCCTCCACCTCTTTTCTCTCCTACCACCTCCTCTCCCTCCACCTCTTTTCTCTCCTAACACCTCCTCTTCTCTCCTCTCCTTCCATCTTCATCCCTTCTCTCCTTCCTCCTCTCCTCTCCTCCCACCTCCTTCCTCTTCTCTCCTCTCCTCATCCCTAGACATGTCTTTCTCTCGCAGCTTCCTGTCCGAGGAGCAGTTCCAGTGTTCCATCTGTCTGGACGTGTTCGACAACCCCGTGTCCACCCCGTGCGGACACAGCTTCTGCATGACCTGCATCGGCCGCTACTGGGAGGGCGCCAAGCTGTGCCAGTGTCCCCTCTGCAAAGAGAGCTTCCAGAAGAAGCCGCCGCTGCACATCAACCGTACGCTGCGCGAGATCACGGAGCAGTTTAAGAGGATGTCGGGTGGCGAGGGGGCCTGCGGGGGTCAGGGGAAAGAAGCCTGCAGCAGAGGAGAGGAACGGCTGACCAAACGCGAGGAGATCCCGGGGGATCTGATCACACAGGTGAGAATCAAGATCCCCAAGAACTCTCATCGAGAGAACGCCCCAGGCACCGTTGCGGTGATGCCGCCGCCTCCGGACAATTCCCAAGACGCCACTGACCCCTCGTCGTTCACCCGCCGGGTGTCCTACCGGAGGTACACATTCAGCGGGGCAGCCGACGCCAAAAGGGTGGCGCTCTGCGCCAAACACCAGCAGCAGCTGGACATGTTCTGCAGGACCGACCAGCAGTGCATCTGTGTCGAGTGCGCTGAACATGGCCATGAGTCTCACAGCGTCGTCTCAGCAGAGAGTCACTGGCATGAAAGTAAGGTGGGTCAGAGGGATCTGTAACTTCATGTGTCCACTGGAGAAAGATTTATTTTTTATTTATTTAGAATTATTTTGATATTATATTATTATATTCATATTGCATTTTGTCATTTTATTTGGCTGAGGTTTCTACCCAAAGCAACTTATGGTGCATAATAACTTGCTTTGAATATTAACTTAGAGCTATCATCTATCAGTGTGTGTTCTTGGAATCAAACCCATGATCTTGTCTTATGTTGGGAGCAGTGGGGTCTACCATTTGATTTACAGGGATTTCATAGGGTTTTGTGAAAGACTCCTCAGATTTCTTGTTGTCAAAATGAATCATTTCTTTCGCATCTCCAATGCTACAAAGAGTTGCCATTTCCTGTTTATCGTCTCTGTGTACCACCTTAGTCACAGATAAGCATCAGGGAGCATGAGATACAGGAAATGATCAGTGAGAGACTACGAAAGGTGGAGGAGATCAAATCATCCCTGGTGGATATCAAGGTAAGCTGACATCTGACATGAGCATTTTCATGCTGTTTTTACTAGCAGTGTCACTTACACAGTATGTCCCTTATGTACAATATTCAATACATAAACAGTGAGAGTACATTTACATGTATTCATTTAGCAGACACTTTTATCCAAAGCTACTTACACATATAAATTATATTACAAGGGCTATTGTCATAGAATCCCATAGCAACATGGGGTTAAAGCTGCAGTTGGCAAGTCTGACAGATTGAGGGGACTTAGCCAAAATGTTGAACAACTCTCATGCCCCTCCCCCACTACCACCGAGCACCCTCTCATCGAGTTTGTGCTCGTCAGTGCGCACCAGACTGCACCAGACTGTGATTGATGGTCAGATCTCACACAGCCCTGCTCTCATTGGACCAGAAGGGGTTGCTAGGTTACGGGGACGCTGGCGAGACACGCCGCTCCGTCTGGCATCATGTTTTTGTTTGTATTTATGTAATGTTCTTAATTTTATGTAATGTTCTGTTAATTTTTTGTATTTATTTTTCTAGTTAAATGTAATCACTCTTTATTCATGTTATTTTCGATCGTTTTTGTGTTATTCTTAGTCCTTTTTTCTGTTTAACAAACTCGGCTGACACCATCAACGTCAAGTTAACGTTAACGTTAACCAGCTTCCATTGGGCTGATGAGCGCCTTGGCTAGCCTGCCTTATGTCTCTGAAGTCCCTCATCCATCCGTGACGATGCACATCCAATGTCTGGACGGAGGGATTGCTCAGCAAGGGGGCCTAACGTCAATCTGCAAGAGATCTGCAGCTGCCACGACCACCGAGCTGCGGCTGACTTGCGAGCTGCCATGCTAGCATCTACCGGTGCCTGGAGTCTGGATTGAGTGCTAAGAAACTCTGATGACAGCGTCAACCATGAAACAACAAATGGTCACTGTCTAGGACCACCGAGCTGACAATCAGCAGGGTCGCCCATCACAAATTCGGACTGTCTTGTCCTCCCAGTGCTCTCCAGACTGCCAGTGAATTCTCCGGGTTGGTCAGTTATAAAGAACTTTGTTGGTGTTGCATCGTGAAGACACAGCTGTGCGCAGTTTTCACGCGGGTCATCTTTGCCCTTGGACATTTTCAGCCGGTTGGAAATTGGACTAATTTTATTTTTAATTTTTATTTATTTTATTTATTAATTTGTTTGTTGTATGTCTTGTATGTCTTGGTGTCACGGGTACGCTGGCGACTACGCCGCTCCGTCCGGCATCTATTGTCTTTGTTAGTCTGTGTCAATGACAATGTCTTATATGTGGAGCGCTTTGGGTTGCACTCTGTGCATGTTAAATGCGCTATACAAATAAATCTGACTTGACTTGACTTGACAGAAGAACTGGGAGCTGTGGATTTTTGCAAAACAAATAACAGGCTCTAGGTGGAGGTTTTTTTCTAAAACCGGCTGATTTATGTTATTCTGTATTCTGTATTCATATTCCGGAGCATAGTGTCGGTTTCAGTGAATATGATCAAAAAAATCTTGCCAACTGCAGCTTTAAGTGCCTTGCACAACGGTGGAAGCCGCAACCACAACTTTTCATGCTACTATCCAAGTGATAACTCTATTACTGGGTTTACCCATTCCCCTCCCTTACCCCCATCATAAAATTCAAGATGTCCGCCGAGCGGGAGACTCAAGGGAGCGTACGAGTGTTCTCCACGCTGATGGCGTCCATCGAGCAGAGCCAGGCTGAGCTGCTGGAGGTGATCGAGATGAACAAGTGCTCGGCGGAGCACCAGGCCGAGGGGATGATCCGCGAGCTGGAGCAGGAGGTGCTGGAGCTGAAGAAGAGGAGCAGCACGCTGGGGAACCTGCTCCATGCTGACGACTACGTCAAGTGTCTGAAGGTCAGTACTCCAATAGGAGTTTAGGCCCAAATATGTTCTAGAATACTCATGCTTGAGAAGCCCAGTCAAATGCTCTCGAAGGCTGCTCTGCTGGTGATGGTTTTGCCCACAAAGGTTGCTTTGTTGGTGATTTTGTTTTGGATGGTACATAGGCTTGGTGGTTGATTGTGGGAAACCCCTTATCTATAGCACTAGGAATTAAACACCTGTCCTGTGTATATCCAGTATGTATGTCCAGTAGGTAGATTTACTGACATAACAAACGATCATATCTAAAGAACAAGATAACTGCATATTATTATCATGTATCTTGACTGTTTAGCTCCTGAACTTGGATGTAAATTCCCTAACAAAAATCTATAGGAATCTTGGGACAAAATGTTATAATAATCTTATAGGAATACTATAGATATTATATTATTTAAAAGAAAGAAAGATAGAACACGATAGCTGCATATTAATATCCTGTACCTTGACTGTGTAGCTCCTGAGCTTGGCTGTAAGGTGCTGAGATAGTGACCACTGATATGCCTGTATAAGAGTTCAAGACTCCTCTCTCGTTTCCTGTGCTTAGAGCTACTACTCGGCCATTTCCAGTCCTCCACCAATCAAAGACTGGTCTGAGGTCTCTGTGACCTCTGACCTCGGGACCAGGAGAGTGTACCAGAGTGTGTGTCAGCTACTGGAGCGCTTCCAGGAGGAGTTACAGAGACTTCCAGAAGTAGGTGAGTATGAGTGACCTTTCTGTTGCCTCAGAGATGCCTAGATCAGTGGCAGAGGTGCATATACAGCTTCTCAGACAACCTTGACAGAAAAGTGAATATTGACATACTCTTATCAGCAAGCAACATCAGCCATTTGTATTATTCTATAAGATACTGTAAGAGATGTGCCATAGCGCAGCGGTAGCATCGGCATCTCTACCTCGAAGATACTCAGTGACCCACAGGGACCCAGGCTCAAGGTCAACCTGAGGTCATTTCCTGAACCCACTCCCCATCTCTCCCTCACTCATGTCCTGCCCTCTCTTCACTGTCCTGTCAAATAAAGGCTCGGAATATTGCCTGTATGCCATTATGTAAAAGTACATTTGACATTGTTCTGGTTATCCTATAAAATATAGTGTAAACCATTCCCCATGTCTGAGCTGTGTGTGCTTTAAATGATTAATGATTAACTCAAGCGGTAAGAAGTATTTACGATGGCAAGGTAAAATATAAATATTTCACAACTCTAGGGGGCGCTCTAGAGTCGCCAAAACACCCAAAACTACATTGGATTATTTTGAGCTACAGTGAGGTGAGGGAGCACTGCTCCTGATCCACAGATGTTTGAACTGAGGATCATGCTCTTTGTGTGACATTAGCAAAAAGCTTCTTGCCTCATTATTATATTAGCTTTAGCCTTTAGCCTACACTTTGCCCACCTTTGGAATTAGAAACACTATTAGAAACACTTGTTGTAGACTGTAAAACAAAAAAAGAATATTAAAACAATATTAAGATATTTCTCCATAATGATTACTCCACACACTGGATTACAGTTAATTGAGTAAATTATGAAAGCTTTGGTATACATTTTGGTTATTCCTAAATATGATCTTTTATTCAAAATGTTGACAACATAATCCTGTTGTAGTGTGTTGTAGTGCCACCATGTGGTGGTTCATGGAAGTACTCTGTCACAGCTTAGATGGTGATGAATGAGTCAAATATGCATTTTTTCAGGACATTCCTTTTTGGTATGGCAATAATACAGTGCTTAAAATATGAAATTGAGAAGTAAGAAGTTGTATATAGTATGTATAATTAAGAAATGTTATGTATGACAAAAAATTATTGACTCCCACAACTGACTTGAGAAAACGTCTGAACTGTCTTTTAGGTTGTCATTACAAGGCCTTTATCTTTTTTTCTTTAAAAAATAAATTGGGGTTTTATGATTGAACACTTTGTATTCTTAAGAATATTAGCTACAATGTAGTGAATTATCATTCCAACTTTATGGACTCCCTTTACTCAAATAATGTGCATTATATACTGTGCTTAGAAATGTCTGTTCAAGCGATTTCTGTTTCTGATGCTTTTAATTTAAATTTTTTCATAGGTATCCAGAATCACATGGAATCTTCTTTGATGAAGTTCCAACCAAGTAAGTACCATTTTTCTAATTTAATTTCACCTTTAAATTTCCACTATGTTTTAAGATCCAATGACAATGGTTGTCTATGTTTCAGAACAAAAGAGGATACAAGACTATGCAGGTATGAACTAAGGGTTTGCGCACAGCCAATGGAGAAATGATTGGCGACCTATGGTCATTGTGTTTTAATAGCATTTCCCTGCATAAAAAATATAAAAGTAAAATAAAGTATATTTATAGTTATATATATATATATATATAACTTTGAAACAAATGAAGAGACCACTGCACATTTTTCTGATACCATCCTGGTTGCTGAGTGACATTTGAATGATATGACTGTCAACTCATTCAAATGTCACTGTAGGAAATGTGCAGTGGTCTCTTAATTTTTTCCAGAGCAGTATATATATACACTATATTGCCAAAAGTATTGCTTCACATGCCTTGACTCGCATATGAACTTAAGTGACATCCCATTCTTAATCCATAGGGTTTAATATGACGTCGGTCAACCATTTGCAGCTATAGCAGCTTCAACTCTTCTAGGAAGGCTTTCCACAAGGTTTAGGAGTGTGACCATTCTTCCATAACCGCATTTGTAAGGTCACACACTGATGTTGGACGAGAAGGCCTGGCTTTCAGTCTCCGCTCTAATTCCACCCAAAGGTGTTCTGGTTCAGGTCAGGACTCTGTGCAGGCCAGTCAAGTTCATCCACACCAAACTCTGTCGTACTTGTCTGACTGCATTGTGCCAAGTGTAAAGTTTGGTGGAGGGGGGATTATGGTGTGGGGTTGTCAGGAGCTGGGCTTGGCTCCTTAGTTCCAGTGAAAGGAACTCTGAATGCTTCAGCATACCAAGAGATCTTGGACAATTCCATGCTCCCAACTTTTTGGGAACAGTTTGGGGACGGCCCTTTCCTGTTCCAACATAGTAGTATAGAGTCTTTATTGTCCCATAAGGATATTCTTTTTCACACATGTCATTGTTACATTCCATGCAGGATGTACACAGCCTCATACATATAACATATAACATATAACATGACTGTGAACCAGTGCACAAAGCAAGGTCCAAAAAGCCATGGATGGTTTGGTGTGGATGAACTTGACTGGCCTGCACAGAGTCCTGACCTCAACCCTGTAGAACACCTTTGGGATGAATTAGAGCGGAGACTGAGAGCCAGGCCTTCTCGTCCAACATCAGTGTGTAACCTCACAAATGCGCTTCTGGAAGAATATGTCAAAAAATCCTATAAATACAGTCCTAAACCTTGTGGAAAGCCTTCCCAGAAGAGTTGAAGCTGCTATAGCTGCAAAGGGTGGACTGACGTCACATTACAAAATGGGATGTCACTTAAGTTCATATGCAAGTCAAGGCAGGTGACCCAATACTTTTGGCAATATAGTGTGTGTGTGTGTGTGTGTGTGTGTGTGTATATACAGTTAAGAACAAAATTATTCATACCCCTGGCAAATATTGATTTAATGTTGATTTTCTCTTGACCAATATGTTTGTTCTGACTGAAAATGACACTGCCACATGGCTAAAGGTTATAGGACAATGTGGTAGAAACATGGAATAAAAAAAGAAGCGTTTTCATCTTTTTTTTAACATTTTTATGGAAAATGGCAAGTCCAAAATTATTCATATCCTTTTTAAATAATCAGTGGAAACATCTTTATTTGCATTCACAGCTCTCAAAATGCTTCTTTTAATACCTACCAATCCTCTCCATGTCTCCACAATGATTC
Organism: Alosa pseudoharengus; assembly: GCF_046254945.1. Classification (NCBI taxonomy): domain Eukaryota; kingdom Metazoa; phylum Chordata; class Actinopteri; order Clupeiformes; family Clupeidae; genus Alosa; species Alosa pseudoharengus. Next base: position 25,931,942 of record NW_027468640.1, read on the forward strand.
TAGACCGCACCTTTTTAGCAGAAATCTGGGTTTTGAAGCAGGAACAATTCTTTGCCATCACTCTGGCCTTGTACTCACTTTTTTGACAGATTGAGATCTGGACTCTGGCTGGGCCACTCTAAAATGTTAATATTGTTCTCTGTTAACCATTATTTCTTACCTTGTTTGGCTGTATGTTTTGGATCATTGTGTGGTTTAATGGTCCAATGCCGTCTATTGGGGTAGGTCTCTCGGCACACTGCCTGATCTTTTCCTCCAGAATCTTAATGTAGCCCCTTTTTTAGTGTTAGTGTTTTAGTGTTACCCTTTACTTTGAGAAGGTCACCAGGTCCCCCTGGTTGAAAATATATATATTTGCCAGGGGTATGAATATTTTTGTTCTTAACTATGTACTGATATATATATATATATATATATATATATATATATATATATATGTGTGTGTGTGTGTGTGTGTGTGTGTGTGTGTATAGCTGATTTAATAAATCATATTGCATTTAGTTAGTATATCATTTAATCTGTAAGGCCAGCACATAACCCCCATTCACTTCTTCATTGCTCTCCACTACCAGCGGACATCACTCTGGATCCAAACACTGCCCACCCTCGACTCATCCTCTCAGAAGACAGAAAGAGGGTGAAGTGCGGAGACCGGCACCAGCCACTACCAGACAACCCAGAGCGGTTTGACCGTGTGGTGTGTGTGCTCGGCCGAGAGGGCTTTGACTCTGGCCGGCACTACTGGGAGGTGGAGGTAGGGGGCAAAACCGACTGGGACGTGGGCGTGGCCAGGCGCTCCATTAACAGGAAGGGCAAAATCACCGTGAACCCCAGTAATGGATACTGGTTTCTGAGCCTGCGGGACAAGTCCAACTACGCCTTCCGCACAGAGCCTTCCACCAGCTTGTCCGTCAGCCTGCGGCCACAAAAAGTTGGGGTGTTTGTGGATTATGAAAAGGGCCAGGTGTCCTTCTATAATGTGGAAGCAAAGGTCCACATTTACACCTTTCAAGACACGTTCTCTGACACCATCCACCCTTTCTTCAGCCCTTGTACCAACAAGTCAGGCAAGAACGAGGCACCACTTATCATCACCCCTGTGCCGTTGGACTAATCTGTTTACACGGTGTGTGTGTGTGTGTGTGTACATGTGTGTGTGTATGTGTGTGTGTGTGTGTACATGGGTTTGTGCCAGCCACAGGTGTATGATGAAATGATTTGGTAATGTGTGGTTTCTGTTGTACAGTGTATGTGCTGGAATATATTGTGATGACTAGAGTTATGCAAGGATTTGTGGGGATGGAACAGTTAACTGGATTTTTTTTTACACTTGAACTCAACTGGGAAATGACAACTCCAGTCTAGAAAAATGTCAGTCCATTCCCACAACAAAATGGCCTGTGCACTCATAACATTGTAAACTGTTGAACTTTGTTGTTTGTTATTTCTAATATCTGAGATGATGTAAAATATGTGTAGGGTCTTTGTAAAAACTAAATATTTTAAATGTTTCTATAAATATTATGTTGTAATTCATAAGAATCGTACACATTTTCTTTATATGTCTGTATATTCCAAAGCCATCAGATTTGTATGTGTTGGCAATCAAAGTAATGTAAGGGAGGTCGACTTACAAATAAATGCATTCAAGCCTGATGTTAACCTCTCAACTGCGTTGACTGTCTTTTTAATCCAATCTTGCAATGAGGTAACGCATTGTCTCTCCACCAGGGGGCAGGATCTCTCTCTTTCTCTCTCTTTGTTTGTGTGTGTGCGTACGTGTGTGTGTGTGTGTTAAAATCGAAATACCTCGTTCCATCGTACATCTAGCCTATCCACTCATAATTCGCTGCAGCCCCAACATTACAGCTAGACCTACATCTTAGCCTAGTGTTTGGAATGTCCTTAGGTTATTTTTTATAATGGAGTTAGTCTACAGTCTCTCCCGCTACAGACCTCCCAAACCACACTAAAATCCTAACGGTATTTTAGCTCTGCAAACCATACTGTACCTGTCTCAGCATGTCCAGAGTAACTGTCGATGGTATTTTTCCTTACGACATCGCTTTAAATCTCCCCTAGGTGGCAGCTCCCTCGTTGCACCTAGGTTTAAGTGAGGCGTTATACTGTATTTTATGCAGTGTTGAAAAGTGTTAGGTATCGTTTTTTTTTTTTTTTTTATGTCCGTATTGTTTAACAATGTCAAGCGCTAGGCTACTGAGTTAATTTGGGATAATTGGAAAACGAAACCACCAACCGCAAAATCTCAACATTATTCAATGAACCGCTTTAATGTCATCTTGCCTCCTGAGTAACAAGATTAACAGGGAGCCATATGCATAACAACTGTAACTGATGCGGAAATGTTTATCCTGGGCGTGTAGGCCACTGTGTGATGCATGCAGCCTATGGGTATTTATCGCGTGCCAAAAAGGATAATACAATGTGGACCTGTCCTCTCCTTACACATTCGCTGAGATAAAGCTCTATTTTTATCCTGTGGTAGTGTAAACCTGGGCTACTTGCAACAGCTTTTTTACAGTTTCTTAACAGTAGGCCTATTTCATTGTCCCTAATGATACACATAGGAATGTGGAAGAGCAGGACCTGGTGCACCTTTGTTTGTGACCTTTTTTTCCATCTTACAGTTTTTTCTGATTGCTTAAGCACATTTTTTGTAACTATTGGCTATTTTTGCAAAACCCTAAACACAAATAAGAAAACCTTTCACCAAATCAGCAAAACATTGTAGTTCTCTTGCAAAAGCTAACACACCTTGCTTAACTCTTCACACCTTCGTAAAAATTGTGTTTTCGTATCAAACAGTAAACACAAGCCATCACAATAATAAGCACACAATGTGCCAACTACACACTGATGGTATGAATAGAAAACACATCTGGCTTTTGCTTTCTCTGTGCACAAGGTAGGCTATGTCAGTTTTCAATTTCACTGAGAAAAAAAATCAGCCTACATCGTGTTGTCTCTCTCAAAATTTTGTCTACATCACATGCAATGTCCTCTAGTCCAAGGCACCGGGGAAAATATATTCTGGAATGCCGTATCCAGGCCTGACATGATGCCTGGTCAACTGATTTTTTTTTTTGCCTGTAAAAGGGCTATTTCTTACTCTTCTTACCCTTCCTCTTCCCCCCCTCTTCCTCCTCCTTGTCCTTTTCCTCTAACTTCACCTCCTTGTCCTTGTCGTCCTCTCCCTCTCGCTTCTTCACCTCCGCATCCTCTTCCTCCTACTTCTTCACCTCCACGTCCTATTCTTCGGCCTGCTCTAATTCTTACTCTTCTCACTCTTCCTGCTCCCTCCATTGTACCCATTGTACATTACCTGTGGCTTATATAGTGCTTAGGCTGATTGCCTAACAGTTTTCACATGAGAAAGTGTGCCAGAGAGTTGTCAAAATAGTGTAAATAATAGACACATGTGTATAGTTTTGCTAGGAGTGTGTTGATCATTTGGAAATAGAGTGTAAAGCAGTGAGTTGTGTTTACACTTCCACAAAAAGAGTGCTGTGCAGTGTTTGTGCTTTTAGTTTTGCAAACTCAGTGAGTGGTTTTGCTATACGTATTAATACTTTTAGTTTTAATTGTTCTATAAGAATCAATTAGAGTTTAAGCATTCAGAAAAAAACTGTAAATGGTTCAAAAACAGAAATGTGACTGACACATAACAGTTTCAGTATGGCTTCCACATCATGTTAGCACAAAGACAGGTAACCGCTCCTGCCAGGGTAGCTCCCTGTATTTGCAGTATTTGTCAGTTCTGGAGAGATTAGTGGAATGTGTGTGTGTGCGGGGGGGGGGGGGGCAGTGGGGTAATTGTTGGAAAATAATAACAGACTGTTTCAGTTTTTCCTTAAGGTATTCGTATTCACTTTCCCGCTACCATACCACTTAGAAGTTTGTCTCAGATGAATCCCAATAAATAGGTGAAATCAAAAGCTTGACATGAAAAGTGTGTGTGTGTGTGTGTGTGTGTGTGTGCTCGTGTGTGTTTGTGTGTGTGTGTGTGCGTGTGTGTGTGTGGGTGGGTGGGTGTGCATCTGCCATTGTGTCTGCGCATCTGTGTCTGTGTGTGAATACAGTCCTTTCACAGAAAATAAAAATTGTCATGTTCAATGGTTCCATTGAAAAGATTCCTTCAAACATAGTGGTTCATCAGTCTGCAAAATCTGTCATCGTCAAACAAACACTATAATGTCACGGAACAGGAAAAAAGAAAGCAGACAACCAAAACATGTTTGCTTGTCTTTGTCTATAAGTGTAGAAAAGATTGTGAATGAGGCATTTACATACATGTATTATTTGCATTTAAATTTGCTAGAATGATTTTCTAGAGTGAGGAAATGGCTTATGAGGAAGGCAGGGAGAAATACAGGGTAGATTTTCTGCCTCAACCACTCAAACAGCCCAAACCACATACCGTTCATTCTGAATGTACATACTCCCACTTTCTTTTTATTCATATCTTCCTTGTGCATTGTGCACCTCACCCTAAACTTCATCCCTTGTTTTAAAACAAATATCGCCTCTGCCTCTACCATTCAAGATCAAGCACGTTTACATTCACATTTCACTGTAGATACATACAGTAGCTTATGCCTACTTGTATTCATTGTGTTGATCAAATGAAGTGGATGTAATATGCAGATTGTTGCTTATAATGTCATTTGAAGTGGTGGCACAACTTTTGCGGTGATACTGTGATTTGTGATTAAATAGTTTAAAGTAATTTTTGAATTTAAATCTTTTAAATCTTTCAGGATATGGTTGACAATGTGGATATGGTTGATAATGACGTTTCTGAAAACAATTTCCATGGAAACTTCCTCTTATGTTGTTTAATTATACTCATACAGGCAACTTATTTCAGACGTAGTTCATTGAAATGTACTTGGCCAATGTCAATCCATTCCAGCCTGGCCTGTCATGTCTGAAACTCATCTTGGCCTGGCCTGTCATGTCATGTCTGAAACTCATCTTGCTGTAGGTCACTTTGGATAAAAGTGTCTGCTAAATGAATACATACAAATTTAAATGTACAAAAAGTGGGGGAGTATTTTCAAAAGTGTGCGTGTGGAGGGGGGGGGTCAAATCTGTCCTGGGGGAGTCTGACCTGGAGGAACAGGGTGTGGCAAGCAATAGGGTAGGCTAATTAAAAAGACAAACAAATGATTGATGAAGTGATTTAAATAATGTGCTTAGAAGCTGCTTTTGTCTGCAGATATTTAGATGCAACTGTAGATTTGGTTTCACGTGCTGTGTAGTTTCATTTCTAATGCCTTGCTAAGCCTATGACTGCCACTGCAACCATGCAAATGACACAGGCTCAACCAGTAGGCCTAGATTACACACCCTAACAGAGAATCTCCTCCATCAAAATTTTTTGGTTTGGTTTATTTCCATTTTCAAATTGTTTAAATGCTATGGCCTGAATAATTGAGTCCGATTTGACTACATATACTTGCACATATTTGACCAATATGGTCCTCAAAAGAGTTAAAAAAAACACTTCGACAGCTGCTAACCAAACATGTCTCTAGCCTTGTGCAAACATGGGCCTGTGTTCATCTTTTATAAAGTTACACTCTAGAGATAATCTCAGACGAAATAACTTCATAAAAGTAATTGATTTAAACATTTTAATTGAAATAGGTCTGCTCTATCTAACCCTTGTTCAGCTAGACGCGGAGTGGTAAAGACGGGAACGGAAAGAAAAGAAAACCGGTCGAACAGGTAAAACGTAGAGAGCAGCCTGGATCAGGTTTGTTGTCACCGTTATTTCCACACGCATGCGCGCTGTTACCTGTTTCCTGCTGAAATGAGTACCTGCGCTTAGGTCAACCTTTGAATTCGTCTTGTCTTTGGGTGTATATGACACGGAATTTTCATCCAGCATCCGCTCGTTTCTCCATTAATATTTTGAGTACATTGACCTACCTGAGTTCACCTGAGACGCACCTTTGCTACACATCCACTAAGCTTAGGAGGAAGCACACGAAGTCGAAGGAGCGTAGTCTGGAAAACGGCGAAATAGTGGGAGGACAGAGTACCTGCGTAGGTATAGCCAACTTTGAAGAGAGCGGAAAAGGAGCTCGTCGAGTAGGAAAACAGTTATGAGCTAGGCTACTGAAGACTTCTCTTCACTTTTCATCGTCTAACGTCTCGTAACCTACAAATTCGTTTCCCTATTTCTTAATTGCGACCTACGATAGTGAGCTCGTGGAGATAACGGGTGACCAAGAGTAGACCATGCCGCGAGCCTTCCTTGTGAAAAAGTCGAGTAATTCTTCAGGCAAACGGAACTGGAGCGAGCTGCCCGACCATGAGCGTGGAGATATCTATATTCCAGGTGAGACCCGTTAACGTGACGGGAAAGTCTTTCTTTTACGCATAACGGTGGGGAATGATCAAACAAACATAGGTGGTGAATGTTAGTATATATTTTGTGTTGGCCTGCTGGTCATGGTACTGCAACTTAAAATAACATTTTCATTTGTAGCATTTAACAAATTCGCCTAAGCTAGGCTGATGTAAGACTATTGTTGAACTTAGTTCTAGTCCTGGTTGTTGTGGGTAATGAAAAAAATAACTTGAGATCGTTTTGAGACGACGTAGGTCTGTCTACCTTATCCCACATTTGTAACTCTAGCCTGTTGTTTCCGTTATTATAATAACTATTAAGTAATTAAATAATATCTATTATAACATGGATGAAACATGTTATGAAAACGAGGGAGCCGTTACAACCCTTTAAGTTGACCTTCAGACCCAAATGGCTTCCTTATAACTTGAGTCCCGTTGGTTGCAACATTGTCGCCTCAATTATGCTCGTCTTAACTGTATGTTTGCCCAATAGTGTTTTAGTAACAGCCTACTTATATTGGTGAACCTGTCAAAAATGTAGGACAATTTGCCAAAAATCGGATAACCAAGGTGATACGAAAAATATTATGTTTAGTAGCAGGCATGTTAAACCTCAAGACGCCTAGATATGTGCCAAATGTTATCTCGTGCATTATCAGAAAAAGGCTGAGCATATGCAAAGTAGTGTAGCAAACTCGGGTATCCGATAACGCACATGGTCACCTAACGGAATAGTCTTCTGTTTATTGCTTACTCGAACCGTCCATCCGAGGGTTGCCATAGCTAAACTTTTCGCCCGTGAAAATAAATAAAAAAATAAATGAATGAATCTGTTGACTTGTCAATTATATAATTTTGGAGCGGTTTGGTGCGGCTATAGTCATTTGTCAGTGGTGTAGGTTAAGCTATGCCATTGCCCATATTAATAGTCTGTTTAGCTTGAAAGTAATTATTTCAAGGCTTGTGATTTATATTTTGACATAGTATGGCCTTGCTTAATTTTGTACCTTTGATTTTGTTTAGGTCAATGCGTAATTACGCGTTGTAGAATGAACAATAGGTCTATCGAATTAGTAAATTAGAAGTCATAACTTACCAACAGAGCTTACCAATATAATTCAAAAGGGAACCTGATAATATGGGCCTATTTATAATTTCTTCTTTAATAATAGACTTTTATAATAGACGTTTGGACTACACGCGGCACCCAAAAATGTGCCTTTGGTAGATAGTGTATTTTGCTGGTTTAATGTTTAGCCTACATTTGATGTACATTTGATTTTGGAAATTATTCTGAAATCGATTGTAGACTAGAGTAGGCTAAAATGTAAAACAATCACGACATCGCTATTGATTCAGGGAATAAACGAAGGTAAAGAGAGGAGGCAAAAACAGGGTAGAGGCTACAAGCTTCAGATTTGCGCCTGACTTTACTTGGTTAATGTTTAGTGTATAGGGAAGGAAATAACGGACTCTACCGCGTTGGCACCCCTTCCCGCTACACCCTTAGTAAACAGGGCACGGCCCGCTGATGTTTCAACTCAGTGCTCCTTGCCTTTATATGCCTGTTCACCGAATTACACATCCATTGTCCTAATCCTATTTTCTTGCGCCTGTGTTATCGTGCATATCAATTGTACCACTGCGCGAAAATAGACCACTGTTGAGCCTCGGTCTAATTTTTTGATCACCACGCCAGGGAGTCGTCATTGACTATGGTCATTAGCCTACCACGAACAAAAATGTAGGCTAACAAACCTTAAGGTCTAAGGTCTACGGAATAAATAATATGTGTTATTTGAGTGGGTTCTGGTCTGAAAAAACAAAAGGCCTACTTGTTCCTGAATATTTAAGAGCACCTTTAATGTTTAAATAGAGCCCCGTATAGTGTCGGAAAACTCTTAAACTATTTTCTTATTTATATAGTCAAAATAATAAATGAAAACTTGAAATTAATGCTATAACACTGAACATAACCCCAGTTTATAGTCTCCATTGTCCCACTGTGACTGAGAGCACAGTCCAGGTGTAGATAAAGGGAGGGGTAAGCAAACAGCTAACGTTACAGATTAGCCTGCACTAAAGGGAAAGCCATATCAAGCCATGTTTCTCTCTGAGAGAGAAACCTTAAGGGTAGAAACTATTAAAGCTTGCCGTTGTTTTTATGTAGGCTGGGCTACTACAGGGGTTTTGTGTCGTTTTCTCCGCTACACCGATCGATTGCTGTCGCCACGCCCCGCTGGGATCAACCCCTAAAAACCTTCGTAAAGGTGGGCGCGCTGGTGCGCAGGCACTAACTTGAATCGAAGGGCGTAGTCTCCCATTTACTCAAGTTAAAAAGACCGACGTAGTAGCCCTAACGGTAATGCATATCGGCCCATCCCATGGCTGCTGCGTAAACCGATACTCTATTTATTAGGTTCCTGCTCACACCGGTAGCCTGTTATACATTTTCGCTGCGAGCCTGCGACTAGGCCTACCTTTTACCCAGTGAATAGTAAACAAAGTAAATAGTTGGATATGTCCAATATTAATATTTCTAATTAAAAGGTGTTGTGTAACAATGGCACAACTAAAATATGTCTGTAGGCCTATGCCAGTTGCATACTCTGCTAGAGGGACTGAGCTGAAGCATCTCAAAAGCAAACCAGTGCCTCAAGCCTGGCTGGTCCAACTGGTAGAGCTGTAACTGGAGTGTCTGTCTCCAGTGAAAGACAATGCATTTACTAACAGCACATACGCACACACCTGCCTTTCAGGATTTTTAAAGTACACACACACACACAATGCATACACTTGCCTTATGGGTACACCTGGCCTATACGTGTTAGCTGCTTCGTTGTTCCCAGAAAAACAGCTTGTTTTGCAGATTTGCTGGTGTTTCTTTTTATGTGTAATACTCTTTCATGACCAATTGTACACTGTAGGATATCTGTATAAAAAAGGTTCATGTTGATTCACTCGGAGAGCAAAAGTTACTGTTTTGATTGAAAGGGCCAAGACTTGGTGATTAAACAACCTTTAATCCAGTCACATTGTAGAAAAGGGACTTAACCTATAGTGTAGCTGTAACCATATTAATGTTGCTACATTTGAATGTTTTTGCATGTTTCTGTTATAACATCTTTTTTTCTGTCCCTTCCTCTTTCTCTCTAGCACCTATGATACCTACCGTGTTCAGTGAGGAGACGGAAGCCAGTCCTGCCGAGTTTGCCTCATTTCTTTCCACACAAAAAGATCACAACTTGCCGACACAAACTCAGATCCATACCCATGAGTCCTATCCTGTGGTTCCTTCGGCTGAACTACCCTCCTCAACTGCATTAGGTCGGCCTTCTAGCCCAGGACCTGAGAGCAGTAAAAGGCCCACCAGCAGCAATTATATACGCTCAAAGATTAAGGTTAGTTTCTGGCAACTGTTCTATCTGATTTGAATGCATAATATCTAAGAGAAGGCTGGATCATGTGCAGAAAAAAAACATCTGCCAGAAATACTTTCACTATGAAGCTCTGACTCACTGTCTTTGCCTCTTTCTTTGTTTCTGCCCATCCACAGGTGACTACAGGTGAGCTTCCTGGTGAGTTTCAGGGTCAGGACAGCACAGATCCAGTTATTCCTTTTGTCCCCCCTGGTGTAACTACAACTACAACAACAACAACAACAACAACAACCTCAGGTGGCCCTGGCACATCCACAACGCCGATCTTTGTGTGTCATGTATGTCAGAAGACATTCCAGTATCAACGTATGCTGAACAGGCACCTAAAGTGCCATAACGACACTAAAAGGCACCCTTGCAATTTCTGCGGGAAGGGATTCAATGACACCTTTGATCTCAAACGGCATGTTCGGACTCACACAGGTATATGCCAAAATATATTGTTTTCTGATTTTCTGGAAACTCATTTTGTGTTGGAGAAATGTAAGAAGAACCCATGATCTCATTTATATATTTGATTTTTTTTGCCATCTGCAGGTGTTCGCCCATACAAGTGCAACGCGTGCGATAAGGCATTCACACAACGCTGCTCGCTAGAGTCCCACATGAAGAAGATCCACGGAGTGACGCAGCAGTACGCCTACAAAGAACGGCGCAACAAACTCTACGTCTGTGAGGAGTGCGGCCACACGGCGCCAACACAGGATGCCCTGATCGACCATCTCCACACCCTGCATCCTAACAGCACGTTCCTCCGCAACAAGGCAGCGCGTAAAATGGCAAGTCCAGGCGGGAGGCCGATAGGCTCGCCATCAGACGCTCCTATGGCAGAGGAGATGTCGCTACCAGGGTCCCCACTTTCTCTACATAGTGATGATACTACAGGATCCGGTGGCAGTTAGAGAAGAGCTACTCTGTGATAAACGGAAACATGTAGGGCTTTAGTGGAGACATACTGATGGAGAAGCCTAGGTGGTGTTTGATCATCTCCTGGCTCAGTTTGTCAACAAAGGACTTCAAGAAGGAAACTAACAATCAATAGACAAATGGATCTTTGAAGTAGCATTTATATATTTTTTTACTTCACTGTGGTTTTTGGTTACAATTAAGGTATCACATGAATTCTATGTACTTTTGCATATACATTACACATTAACCTTATATTAAAGAAGGTTTGAGATGGGTAGACAGTTGACTTAATGTGTTTTAAAGTGTAACATTATATTCTGTAACTAGAAATTGGCACAAGTAAGCTGCCACATGCACTCAGGATGGGAACTCTCTAAATGCAATCACTACTGTATGCTTAAAATAGCCTATATTATTTCCCCTGTCTTTGATGTAAAGGCACACATGAAATAAGTTCGGACCAGCAGTCCAGTGTCGATGTATGGTTGAGGTATGTTCTAATAGAGCTGTTTACGGCTACGGTATTCATACTTAAGGTGTGTTGCTGGTATGGCCATGGGTAATGGAATTCAAGCAGACTTGTACAAATCTGTGCTTGTTTTTCAAAATGGATTTTCTCAACTAATATATTCAGAAAAATATTGTTGTATAAAGAGAGCTTTATATTTATCTTTATATGTCTGTACTGTTGTTGATGTTTTTTTCTGCCTTTTTTATTTTTACAAATTTCTATTGTGATTGTGCAACTTTTGCTTGTAAATATTGTAGTATACCCTGAAAGGGAAGGCAGTGGTTGAAGCCTTACCAAGCAATTAGGCCTATGGTCCTTTTTGCCATTTTTGACTACAACCCCCCTTTCAGCATGTTTTCCCCATGAAACACATTACATTACTGATACTGATCCTGTGTCTTTTGGGGGGAATTGACACCTTGCATAAATCACATAAAGTATGCCAAGAACTTGCTGCAGCTTTATGCTGTTTGGAGAAGAAAACATTATATAGGTTATAGCTTCATTTTTGAAATTGTAAATGAAAGTAAGGCACCAAACATTTTAGATCACTAATGGCATCATATGTTGTATCTTGTCTTTGCCAAAGATGTGAGATTTTTTGGGGGGAATCACTACACTCATCATTAAATCATGTTTTCCAGAGGTCTTGTTTTGCAAGAATAATGAGCATTATTTCCTGTTAAGTGCATGGGAGCGCAGTGTGTGTATGGGTGAATGTGTGAGCGCAGCAGGAAGACATAGCCTAGCCTATGTACTGGATTCCAGACCCCTGTTGGGTCTTGTCAGATTCCAAAATAAACGCTCATCTCCTGAAGGGTTCCAGGGCTTTAACAGTACTCGGGCAGTGCAACTACAGATATTAGGCTACTACCTTGTAAGAATATATTGACTTTTGCTTGTAGGCAAAGCTTAGCTTAAGACCTGTACCCATAGAATACCAAGTTCTTAAAGCTACTTCACCTTGATTTACCCTTTAATTGAGGTGGGTCTCTGGCAATTTAATAACAAGCATCTCCATCTATACACAACATTCATGCCTCTATACAGTACTTAGTGGCCTATCCTGAAATAGGATAGATTATAGGGCTTTTTCTTGGATTTGGGGGTGGGGGTATTTTTTTTGTATGCTATTTAGTTTTTATAGACCTGCGGATCCAACACAAGCCATCATGTGTGACAAGGTCTGCCGAATGTGGAAACAATTGCCTAAAGGCGTCAAAGGGTTATCATTCAACATATTTGCTTTTGTGAAATATTCAAGCTATGGTGATTTTGTTTTCATTATGCAAAGGTTAATAAAATAACGCAAAACGTTTACACGTTAAGGACTGAAGATGGCGCTGTTTAGTTAAATGATTGGTCCATCAATTTCCATTGCACATGCGCAATGTTTCAAAAACAGTGACGGCGTGCAAGTACCAGACAAATATAGACCACTTTCTACTCAATGAATGAATGAAGCTTGAAACGCATTTGGTAAAGTTTTTACGATGTCCCATGACGTAAAACAGCGTTTAGTAAGATTAGGAAATTAAATTGTACATCCCCTTGGCTTGTTGTTAGCTAATTTGTATACTTTGGAAACATAAGCTAATCAACCAGCCAGATAGCAGCTTAGCTTAACGTTATGTTACCTTTTTGAAGAGTTAACGTTATAGTTTGATTGCATGAACTTGTCAAAACATGCATCAGCTTAACAAGTGAGCGCTGTGGATATCGCAAATAGGCAGACTAAAAAAGACAGGGCATTTTGTGCACCTAAACTTAGCAATGAGTGCAATGATGCTAGCTGTTGTTCAACGTAGTGTTGTTTCGTTGAATGTCTTGCACCTTTCATAGCAGGTAGAGGAATGCCATCTGAACCAGTGCGTCTGGGTCGGAAACGGGCCCTACCCCCCTGTCCAAATCCCCTGTTCCTTCAGTGGCTAACCGAGCTGCGAGATCAGGCAGCAGAGAAAGGCCTTAAAACTCAATACGTGTATCAGAAGGTGAGGCCAATCCTTGGATCTGAAGCTGTCGAATTACAAACTAGTGTATCTAGTTTAGATGTGTATTTCAAAATTTACTTTCCTCAGGCACTAAGTTCTTTGAAAAAGTACCCTCTCCCACTGAAGAACGGGAAAGAAGCAAAGATATTACAGAATTTCGGGGACGGTATCTGTAAGATCTTGGATGATCGACTTGAGAAGTATTATAAAGAAAATGGTGAGCTCATTCAAAGTAGCCTACAGCCTATACACATTACACACTCCCATCTATCTCCTATCACCTCTATCACTCAGGTATTATAAAACATATCATATTTCTGGCCTTGTCTGATATCGTTCCTAATGTGTTACTAGAAGTGCTGTGTCTGTTTCCCCTATCTTTCACCCCACCTCTTCCATGTCAGGTCCAGACGCACCCATACATTCCCTCCCCAGTGAAGTAAAGGCTTCAGGTCAGTGCAGCAGTAACCAGGACCCGTCAAAAGCTTCCTCAAACACTCAGGAACCCTCTGCAACGAGTGGTGGACCCCACAAGGTGGAGATGCGCTGTCTCACTTCAACCTAGTGGTTTATGTCATGTAAACATATTTGCAGTTTTTAAATGGAAATGGTCATCTCTTGTTTGTTTTTTATCTGTTGGCAGAGGACCAAAAAAGTAGATGCAGGGAAAGCGAAAGGGGGCCAAAAGAAAAGGGGATATGTTCCTCAGAAGAGGTCTGGAGGTTATGCAGTGCTGCTCACACTCTACAGGCACACTCAGGTACATGCATGCACACGTACTCCCCGACCACATCATATTCAAAGCATTTACAGCCGCATTGAGTCACGGAGTTGCGCCAGCTCACTCTCTCCTTTTTATTATTTCTATGGTCCAAAGGTCCCAGGCAATAAAGGCTTCATGTTCAAAAATGAGCTGCAGGCGGAGTCTCAACCTCTTTGTGACAAATCGTTCACTGTGGTTAGTGCAAGTGACCGACTTTATCATTTCAGAATAATATGATATGTGACAGTGTTTTATAGTCTTTCTCATATCAGATGGCAAATGGAAAAGGAGTTGTGCTAACTGTGCTCTCTTCGTCTGGTGCATGTACAGCCAGATCTGGGGAGTAAGTACACAGCCTGGTCCTCTGTCAGCACTCTCGTTCAGAGGGACTTGGTGCTGAAGACTCACAACCCAGCCAGGTAAATCCCATAATTCCTCATGTTTGAAAATAACTTTATCCTGAGACTTAATCTATGTCGTGAGACTGGATTTCCCACTAAAAAATCATGCAGTCCAAAAATAGTATTTTGAGTTTATCTTTCCCCCACTCACATTTTGCCCCCCCCTTTTGTCATCGCTTTTCTATCATCCTGTCTCAGATACGCTTTGACTGAGCTGGGCCTGGCTGTCGCAGAACAACTAGAATCAGGAGATAAGGAGGAGAGGAGTGAACAAGACGTGGAAGACACGGGTGAAGCAGGAGAACCAGTGGCCTGTCCAGACACAGTGGATCTGACCCAGGGTGATGATGATGATGATGATGGTGAAGATGAAAGAGAGGGCAGGTGAGGGGTGACCCACTTGAAAGAAACTTCTTAAGGGGGGCATTTTTATTAAAGTGTAATTACAGCGAATTATGCCGTTTTTCTGCATTAAAACAAATAAGCTGTGGAGACAGTATTTTTCGTTGATCAACCACTACCGAGCTTGCTCCGGTATATGCTATAGCCCCAAATCGCAAACAGTGGATTAAGTATATAGTATATATACTCTTTTGGCCCCGTGAGGGAAATTTGGTCTCTGCATTTATCCCAATCCATGAATTAGTGAAACACACACAGCACACAGTGAACACACAGTGAGGTGAAGCACACACTAATCCCGGCGCAGTGAGCTGCCTGCAACAACAGCGGCGCTCGGGGAGCAGTGAGGGGTTAGGTGCCTTGCTCAAGGGCACTTCAGCCGTGCCTACTGGTCGGGGTTCGAACCGGCAACCCTCCGGTTACAAGTCCGAAGCGCTAACCAGTAAGTAGGCCATGGCTGCCCTAGCTAAGGGCCATGAGCGAAATGCTTCCCAAATAGCATTTTTTTAACCAGTAATATTGCTCAAAACAGCATCAAACCTCGTCAGTAGCTTGCTCAAGGTCCCGACACCTAAAACAAAGCACCAACAAGCAAAATTAGCAATATTATGAACAATATTACTGGTTAAAAAATGGCAGGTCAAACTCTGTGAATAATCGGAAATCAGAATCGGCCCAGAAAATTGCACCTGATATATCATATAGGATCATATAGAGGGGTCTGCAGGGACCTGACTGCTCTTGAGTGTGGTGATTGTTTTTGAACAGGTTGGCAAAGAGGGCGCCCCCTGCTGCTTGTTTGGATGATGAAGTGGACCTGACAGAAGAGTGCCTGGCTGTGGAACAAAGAGAGGCAGCAGCAAATGGCATTCTTCTGCCTGGCTGCTATGACATCATTCTCTGTATTGACTTCATAGAAACAACTGGGTGAGACCATAAGTCTAGGAGCCTAGTATTATGCACTTGTGCATGCACTTGACTGTGGAAAAAAAGGTTTAAGAACCCTCTGAATACTTAACGGTTAACTTAACAGTTTCCTCTTCAGAGAGGAGTTGATCAATGCTTGTTTATGTATCACAGGGGCAATACTGTCAAGAAGCAAGACCTGGTTAAGGAGTTGCAGAAGAATGGAGTGACCTTTGACATTAGGAAGCTAAATGTGGGGGACTTCCTTTGGGTTGCCCGAGAACGAGTTGCCCCTGATCAAGGTAATGTAGCACCGTATATGCACAACTTTAATCATGTACACACAGGCACTTCTATCTCCAGTACTTCTTCACAACATGTGACGTTTTAATTATGCTTTACCAGATTTGAAATGCTTACCAAAGATTGTGATAGTGTTGGTCCCTCTGGCGAAAATGATACCCTAAAACTTCTGTATTTCCTATAAACAAAATAGATGACTGAATAGAGTGCCTGGTGTCTGAATATTCATAAACCTTCATCACAGAGCAACTACGGCCACCTCCGGTCAAAGAGTTGGTCCTGGATTACATCGTCGAGAGAAAACGAATGGATGACCTGTGTGGCAGCATTATAGACGGGCGCTTTCGGGAACAGAAGGTAAAATCAATGGCTCAGCCAAGTGAAATGTACCTGAAATGACCTCTTAGTTAGTAGCATCCATGTTAGTTGTGTAACTGAAGCGTTCCCTTTACATACCGTCTGCTGCATCAATTAGCTTCCACTATAATCAATGGAACTGGCTACACCAGACGTGATGGCGGCACATACGTTAAAAACAAATTAGACCAGTCTTTTAAAACTGTTTTTATGCTACACAAACAGAGCGCTTCAATTAAGGGGCCGGTGTAGCCCGGGCCTTACTTAGCTTGGTAGTCTGGAGGAGTAACCTATATAAAACCTGAACACTCATGGATGTTGCCTTTTCCTCACAGTTCCGTCTTAAAAGGTGCGGCCTGTTCAAGCCCATTTACCTGGTGGAGGAGCACGGGTCAGCTGCTGCTCACTTAAGTTTACCGGAGAGCACCTTGCAGCAGGCTATAGCCAATACACAGGTGTGACACACACACTTACTTACGCACATACACTCTTTCACTTCAGGTGTCTGCTTAAACTGCTTAAACTTGAAATTATGAAAAATGATTGATATTATTGATAAAGGCTGTGTGCCGAAAACATCGGTTATAAATAAATAATGCATTAAAAGATCAGAGTGTGTGGTTAGTTACTCTTTTTTTTAAACGTTAAATTTTACTATAACACAGTATAACTGGCATGTTTTCACGCTTTCAAACTGTTTTCTGAGGAAGAATAAAAATAATTGGTAACAGTTAAAGATGTTAATACAATGATTCCCCACACTCAATTAAATAATAGAGTTAATAGCGTTATTGCCAGTATTAAATAACTTCTCATACTGTGTGCGTGCTAGGTGGTGGATGGCTTCTTTGTGAAAAGAGTACAGGATGTGATGGAATCTGCTGCCTACCTCACCATTATGACCAGATACCTACAGAAGCTGTACCAAGTGAGATGCAAATTCTTGTGACAATGACCTTTTGGGCTCTGCTGTAGACATAATTCTAATTATCGGTACTGAATATTTAGGATGAGGTACAGTCCACCATTCTGGCAAAAGGTTGGTGAGATTTGAGCTCAACAGCCTATCAGATTATACCTCTGCTCTTCAGGCTCCTAATTTGACATATTGATTGGCTGTGAGAGTGTATGGCTTGGTTGAAGCCACGGTTCTTGAACCAGTTCCATTAAAAAGAATTGAGCCTTGGTGCTTTCTAGTGAGTCAGCCCACAACCGTGCCACCAGTCCTAAATGCAACCTAGGATGTGTCATCAACAGGGAGGGCGTTGCCTGTTAA
This sequence comes from Alosa pseudoharengus, assembly GCF_046254945.1. Classification (NCBI taxonomy): domain Eukaryota; kingdom Metazoa; phylum Chordata; class Actinopteri; order Clupeiformes; family Clupeidae; genus Alosa; species Alosa pseudoharengus. The sequence goes on from NW_027468640.1 coordinate 25,949,582, forward strand.
CTATAAAATGATGCACCCACTCCGGTTCACAGGAACAACTATTTTTGGTGCCAGCTCCGAACCAAATTTCCAGGTTCTGATCAGATTTACTTTTGATCAAAATTCTGTGAATGGTCCAATGTCAGGAATATGAACCAGACATTGTCAGTTCTCTGTTGGTGGAAGAGGCCTGTTGGTTTTCCATTCACAGATCCAGGACCGTGTGTGAACATCAGTGTTTCTTGTGCATGTGTAACGGATGCCAGCTAGCTTAGCTGTGCTTGTGGAACGTTGGTAAACCTCACTCCCCGACGCCTCAAGAGTGCTGCTGTCATGCGAGCTAGTAGCCTGGGATTTTAGCTCAACTGTCTCGCTCGCCGTGCGTGCAGGTTCAACACAACGCAGGTTACACATGTACACAGAACAGATCGCTAGAGGGCCAGAAAGTTTAGCCAAATGTACTGTATATTGGATTAGGCTCATAGACCATTTCAGATGAAACCTATGCTTATGCTGCATGCTTTACTATGATATCTGAATATGATATGAAGGTCTGAATGATTTGGTACATTTTGTGAAGTTTGGGCTTGTTGTGGGTAATGTGGTTTATGTTTTCGGTTCATTCTGTCAAAAGTCTAGTGTGCCAGTCTGTGTCTAAGCCCAGCCTAAGTCATTGCTTGGGCTTTTTTTTTTCAGAACCGGACACTGTACTGTCGCTCCAGAGAGCTGGAGGGAGACGGCCCAAGAGATGCCAGCGTCTCTTGTTCTCTAATGTCCTTTGCTGAATTCAACCATGGAGCAGTCAAAAATAAGGTAATGTGCATATTAGGGCTGCAACAATTAATGGATTATTCTAGTAGTTGTCTATTAAATTAATCGCTAACTATTGGTAATCGGTTTATTAGTTTGTTTAATTTTCTAAGGAAAGTACCTCAAAATTCACTGATTTCAACTTTTTAAACTTGAATATTTTCCCATTTACTTACTTAACTTTACAGTAAACTAAATGTCTTCGGTGTGTGGACATTTTTCACCATTTTCGGACATGTTATCGGTCAAACAACTAATTGATTAATTGAGAAAATAATCGACAAATGAATCCACTACAGAAATAATCATTAGCTGCTGCCCAGGCACATAGTAAGTCTGTGTGGTAAGAGGTTAAAATTCAGGTTATTTTCATCTCTGCTGCATGTCTTCATTTCCTGAAGTGTCAGACCGTGAGGGAGGTGTTTGCCCGCCAGCTAATGCAGATCAGTGGACTCTCTGGGGACAAAGCGGCAGCCATATTGGATCGCTACAACACAGTGAACAGGTACACACTCTCTACACTCTGTACTTTGGTTTAAGCACAGTCACAAAAAACAGAAACAAAGATCCTCCATTTTGTTTCTTCTCCAGCCTTGTGCAGGCCTATGACCGATGCTCTAGTGAAGCAGAGAAAGAGAAACTTCTCTCCTCCATCAAATATGGAAAACTTAAAAGGTTTGCCCCATTTTAATTTACCCTGCCGTCATCATCCATCTTGATTACCCATCAAGTAAATATTTCCCAGGCTAATTGTTTTGGCTGGTGTTCAACTGTATTGATGTAGCCTGTCCCTGTTTTTGCAACCACAAGATTGTCCATATATGTCCATCACATTACTGGAGTCTTCACTATTTAAAATTAGTAATCTACCATGGCTAATTGCCTATAGATAGCTAGCCTACCATGTAAATGTTTACACCATTTTGTGGAATTAATGAGATGACACTTGTTTTTTTGCCATTGATATTTCCCCACAGGAACCTGGGTCCAGCTCTCAGCCGTACTGTTTACCAGCTCTATTGTACTAAAGGTCCACTGTCATAGTGTCCCACATAGGGTCATATTTTTGTTCAGCAGAATTTGTTCTTTGCCATGTTTGTTTTCATGTATCAATTGATCTGTAAAATAATAAACTAAGGATTTAATAAAGTTTATAAATTAAATAAAATGAAAATAACTTTTTTCCTGAAAGGTGGGTTCCCAAGATCGATACATATTAATTAACTTAAAGGGTTGTTCTGTAACAAGTCCGAATATTGCAATGCTTTACCAATGTGCGTGTGCGCATGTTTAATAGGCTACATCGTGTAAACCGCTGTGACAAATGTTTAGGTCTGCCCGATTGTTTATGTACAGGTGGGTGACGTCAGTGGGGGGGGGAAGACACGGAAGGTGAAAGGCATCGTTCCTGAAAGACGGGATTGGAAGGAACCTCCGATGACGTGCGCTATTTTTTCGTGCAGATAAAATCCAACTCGTGAAAAGACAGCATTTTACTCATTTGCCTGGTTAAGGTGTTTCGTTTTGGAAATGTCCTTAACTCACTGATCTGTTAGCCTAAGCTCTGGAAGCATCTTCCGCTCATTCCTGCATCCGCGTTACCGCCTCTGCACCGACGAATCGCATCCAACCTACCTGCGCATCCTTGAATTAGTTGCCAAAATGGCATCGGCAGCGTCGGGAACAGGCTAGCAGGCGACGTGCCCTGATGTGATGAAATGGACCGTGTATGTCCAATATATTTGAGTTCAACAGCTTGGGAGTGACTGGATGCTAGTTTTTGAAAATAATGCCAGAATGCCGCAGGCACTGCTGTTGTGAAACTGGATCCGGTCAAGCGACGAATGGGGTGACTTCTCCGGCAAGAAGGTCCCAGGCGCGGGCCATCGGATTCAGCGCCTCCCGGGCGGACCCCCGGCTCTAACGGGGTCGTCTGGGGGGCAATCGGAGAAAATGCAGGAGGTGACGGTGGAGGGGGGTGATCCCATTTTAGACGGGACTAACAGAGAGGTGGTAAGACGTTTTGGTTTGGATCAATTTTTGTTAGAAGCAGTCCTCCAAATTAAGTCAAATTCTAGGGAGTAGCTAATGGCTATGGCGAATATGCTACACTCAAGTTATAGGCCTATCATAATTGCTCATTAATTTAAATTATATTTTACAAATATGATGGGGCCTAGGCCAGATCTGAAGATGTTGGTCTCCTTTTCCCACGTCCGGTAGGCTTGTTTTCTTTCATGTAGTGGGCCATGAAGCTTCACCACATGCAAAGGAAACTTTAGAGAATCTTGTAAGCATGTGGACATGGTTAGACTGTAGAATAGGCCTATCTTCCAAAGTATGGACATCTTCAAACGCTTGAAGGCCTGTTCAATTTTTATATCAGTGTACATTCACTTAGTATACCCATATCTGCCTTTTCACCATTTTTAAATGGCTGCACTGCATTGTAGGTTTCTACAGTAGACATAATTTCATAGACCATGGTCATATACACTCACCTAATCTTTGACACACTGGTAATGTGCAAATTCTTAATGTCATGCTTGTATCTTAACAGAGGGGACAAAAGCTACAGGGAATTTTTATGTAGCCTGTGTTTTCACCTTATATTTGAGATTGTGTTGGGAGATCAGTTTCAAAGAATAGCGAGAATACCTGCTGTGGCATCGTCATATCCATGCTTGTGTGTCCATACAGTACATTTTGTTCTATACATTACAGTAGTTGCCATGCATAGAGTGATCCAGGTTTGTGCTGAGTATAGACTGTGTCTGACAGATCAAGCAGCAACACTGATGCAGTTAGATGCACATTCATACACTAGTTGGAAAAGAGTGAAAACAAAGAACATTCTAGATTCTTGCAGTTTCCCCGAGATGACCTTGTCAAGTTTTATTTGATCAATGGCTTTAAGTCGTTTATGTTCGAAAACATTTCCTCATTTTGTATTACCATACTGACACATCACCATAACGCATACAAATCTTGCTGGGTCTATCATTGTCATTCTCTTTCTCTGCCAATCTGAGGTGCTGAGTTAACTTTCTGTCTCTTGTTACATGCAGATCAATGCTGATAGAGACAGGCAGAGAGGAGAGGGATGGGACGACAAAGAGAGAAACTGGGACTGTTCAGCGCTAAGCTCCTGTGTGTGTGTGTCAGTGGTGCAGTCAGTGTGCCGTGTTTTCCTCGGCTCTCACGGCAGTTTGCCCTTCACACAGATGGCCCAGTCCATATGGGTGCATGTCTCTCAGACTCCAATTCCTCTTCACTGGGTGACAGAGATGCAGCAGGGTGTATGGGCAGTGCTCTAACAAACAGTGCATTGCAGGCCAAGGCAGGGATGAAGGCATCCTTTGATTATATGCCAAACTTATGTTGGAGAACAACGGAGTCAGTCGGAAAAGGTTATGCTGAGAATACCCTGCGTTTGGCTTTTCTGGACAACTGTCCATCACATTATTTCAATGGCCAGGACCTTTTTGCTGGCTATAGCTGAAACTCTAAAGAATCACAAGCCAGCATACTCTTTCTCTTTTTCCTTTCCCTGTACGTAAGGCCTACTAAAGTATATTTAGCCTTTAACATAGTGTTTCTTTGCATCAGTTGCCACCTCACTAAGATTGTCCATTGTTATAATGAATAATCTAATAACCAAATACCCTCAGAGTATACACAAACTGAATATGAAATGAGCGTGTCATTGCGACCTTCTGCACAACCCTAGCCCTGTGGCTCTTCACTAGAAAGGAGCTGATGAACAGTCATTGGAATTCCCACACCTGTATTAGTATATTATTGTTGGAGAGAATCACTAACTAGGACTACTTCCTTCTCTAATTTCCTGCATCCCACATTCCAATCCTGCTCATTTCCCTTTCCCTAATTTCCTGCTCATTTCCCATTTTCAACAACTTTTTGTTAACCAGGGTTCCTACACATTTTCCATTTCAAAATTCCATACTTTTTCCATACTCAAATTTTCAAACTTCTCAGTAGATTTTTCTGACCATATTCTAGACATTGTCAATGGAGCGTTCTATTAGCATTTGAAGAGCTGTATAATAATGTTTATTATTAACTTGTTAGCCCTCAGAAAACACTTGCCCATTGTTGGATACTTTTCGTTGGGGAAGAGCTGTGTTGGAAGGTGCACTCACATTTTTAGTTCTTTGTAGATACAGCATAGCCTACATATGTTGGAGACTAGCACACTGCTGGCAGAGGCCTCACCGTAAACAGTATTATTTGTTTGCAATAACAGTTTATCAGATAATGCAGTATCCATGTCTTGGTAACTTTTACAAAATCAAAAAAGTATACCAGTTTTTTAGCCGAAAATAGCAAAGCTACGCAAACATACCAGTGCACAATGGTATAGGGCATGTGCATAGAACAGGGGTTTTCGATTTGGTTTTAATACCAGAGTCCCCTTGTGGGAGAGATTTTTTTCTGAGGACCCCTATTCAATTGTATCTTGATGTGGACTGACAGTTAAGCTACACAATACTTAGTTCCTACTCAATAGGAATGGTTCGTTATGACCTGAGTGAAGTGATTAGTACTGTAGATGCAATAGTCTGGAAACACAAATATTTCTCCATACCCTTGTTTCTTTTTTCCATACTTATCCAGACCTGGAAATTACTAAAGTCAAATTCCATACTTTTCCAGGTTTTCCATACTGCGTAGGAACCCTGGTTAACTAATAATAACCATTCTGTATTAGTTTCAGTGATGTATTAATAGTAATTTGTTTATTAGTACGCCTATCTGCTAGACACTTCCTGGAAGGCTTTTCAGCCACCACGAACATTTCCAATTGACCATCACACAGACCCAGTTGGGTGTTACACCTAGTGAATGAGCAGGTTAAAATGCTTAAGGATTCATGCGTGTGTAGAAGTTGAATAAAGAGTTGCACTGTTAGGCATAAACAAGATGTGTAGTGTAGGAGTGAACATGAAAGGAGCAAAATAGAGGATGCCGTTGCTGATGCTCCACCGGATATAAATGTGCTGGCTGAAACAGTTTTCCGTGGCATATAGTCCATTGAAGCTGATGAGGATTTTCCATTTGATGAGGATAACTACATCATTTAACTGCATTATTTAAGAGATGTTGGTGATAGCCGTTGTTAATGGTTGGCTGATGGGATGAACTACCAGTGAATATGCAAAAGAAATAAGCTTTAATACAAACTAATGTCTTTTTGCTCTGTCAGAATCAGATTTATTCTGACCAGTTTCGTGATATCTGCCTTCCATCTATTTAATGGTCATTATAAGTCCACCCCTGCTCCACTCACGTCTGTTTCCCTTTCTCTCCCCTGCAGCAACGTCCGGTAAGGCAGTCCCTTCTAGCGTCTCTGTGTCGCGAGTCGCACTGGAAGTGCCTGCTGCTGACCTTGCTCATGTACGGCTGCTTCGGCACTCTGGGCTGGTGTGCCTTCTGCACCGTGCCCGTCCTCCCTTCTTCCTCGTCCTCCTCGTCCTTGTTCTCCTTCGCCGCCGCCCCCTTTGACCACTCCAACGATCCCACGGAGCCGCCCTACGCCTACGGCGACCTCGGGATGACCAGCCCGTGCTCCAGCGGCTACGTTTACATCCCGCTGGCCTTCCTGGCCATGCTGTACGTGGTGTACCTGGTGGAGTGCTGGCACTGCTACTCCAAGACGGCCACGCTGGCGCAGGCGGAGACGGCCGAGGTGTACGAGCGCGTGCAGAGGCTCCAGCAGGCCACGCCCTGCATCTGGTGGAAGGCCATCAGCTACCACTACGTGCGGCGCACGCGGCAGGTGACGCGCTACCGCAACGGCGACGCCTACACCAGCACGCAGGTGTACCACGAGCGCGTCAACACGCACGCCGCTGCCTCGGAGTTCGACTACGGCCGCTACGGCGTCAACGACGTGTCCAGGGACCTGCGGGGCCTGATGGAGCACCCGGCCGTGCGCCTTCGCTTCACCAAGTGCTTCAGTTTCGCCAGCGCGCGGGCGGAGGCCGCCTACCTCACGCAGCGCGCTCGCTTCTTCGGCGACAACGAGGGCCTGGACGACTACATGGAGGCGCGCGAGGGCATGCACCTGAAGAACGTGGACTTCCGCGAGCACATGCTGGCCTTCCTGGACCCGGCGCGGCAGCCGTGGTTCGCGCGGCACGCCGTCTTCTGGCTGGCCTCCGCCGTGCTGCTGTCGTGGCCGCTGCGCGTCGTGGCCGAGTACCGCACCGCCTACGTGCATTACCACGTGGAGAAGCTGTTCGGCGACCGCGACGAGACCCGGTCGGGCGACGGCGGCGACGGAGGGGGAAGCGAGGCGGCCAACAACGAGAGGAACGGTAGCGTCGGAGGTGGAGGCTCCAGCTACAGAGCCATCTCTCGCGTCAACACCGTGGACATGACCGAGCTGGAGTGGCACATCCGCTGCAATCAGCAGATGGTGCCCAGCTACTCGGAGGCCCTGCTGATGGACCTGGACACCGGTGGCCCCAACCCGGCCGTGGCCCAAACCGGAGCCCCAACGCTGGCGGGAGGAGGAGGAGGGAACGGAGCCCCGGCCGCCCCGGTGGCGTTCGCCTCGGCCTACCTGCTGCAGAGCTGCCCCCGCTGCAGGCGTTCCACCAGCAGCGCCTCCCTGCCCTCCAGGCTGCGGGGCCCGACGGCGGCCCTGCTCACGGGCACCATGGCTGGGATGAGGGCCAGCGTGGCAGCGGCGGGGGGGGGCGGCGCGCCGGGAGCTGGGCCCGGGAGGCTGGTGCTCAGCCGCAGCGGCTTCTCCCTCGGCCGGCTGCAGGCCTCGCGGCCGGCGTCCCTGTTCCACTCGCGCAGCGTGGGCGGGGGGCTGGGGGGACGAGGAGAGGACGGAGGAGGAGGAGGAGGAGGAGGAGGAGGGGGCTTCCTCGGTTTGGGATCCAGGCAGGACGAGGAGAGTAGGGGAGTGCTCGAGGGCGACGGCGACGAAGAAGAGGAAGAGGAGGGGGAAGTGAATGAGGTGAGCGAAGAGAATGAAGAGCGACAGGAGAATGAGCAGGAAGAGGAGGATAGAGAGGATGGGAGGGAGGGAGAGAGGGAGAGACCACCAGCCTATCAGGACGCATTCTTCTTCCCCGTGCTGATTGTCCATGGAGAGGAGAGCTGCCATTCTGGAGAAGATATTTCATAAAGCAGTTGAGACAGAGAGTAACATGGATAGAAACAATGAAATATAAAAGAAAAACATGTATTTGAAAATGAACATAGTAAAAAAAAACTTTAGTATGTACATAAGAAAGGGCAGATAGATATTTTGATGTAAGAATATTGTAGGCTAGGGAATTTTGAGCATAAGGAGAGTGCAGGTTAAAAAGGACCAAATGGCACATTTACAGTATGTGAGCTGAAGTCAGAAAAAAAATACTCAGATTGTTGGATAACTATGCAATGACAAGGGGACGTGAGGAGACAGTCAGAATGGATGTTAGGCCTATCCCTGCAATTCCTTTAATGCTTAACTAAAGAAGAACAGGACCCAGGGCAGGACGGTGTGGACATATTTTGTCTTCCAAGACCAATAAGAAATAATCACCGTGAACACAAAGAAAGAAAACATGTCTGTCACATTCAGCCATTTTGTCTAATGAGGGTCTAAGAGCATCTGTCTTGTGGATCAGACGTCAAATGAATCTCAAGCCGATGGGTCTGTATACATCAGGATTTCTCATTTTCTTATTTCAATCAAAATGATCTCAGCTTTTGTATTTCAGCCTTTTTCCTGATTCATTTGACCTTCTGTTCCAAGTTCAGTGATAACAGGTAACTTTTGAAAATGCCTCAGCAAAGGAAATGTACCATTGACATTTTTTTTTTTTTTGTCAAAGTGGGGGAGACCTGTGGAAGTTTTTGTTCACCCCTGCCTGTAACCTCAAGTCCTTATGGGAATTCAGCCTGAGGCTATATTTTCAGTAGGTCTGGAAGCCCAATCACCCCTCTGCCTTTTTTGTCTTTTCGACTGATCTCTGGTTTTCTTTTTAGCCATGTGAGCCTTTCAAAGGCTTCCGAAATAAACAGAAAGTATACATTAGATCAATAATTATGCTAAAGATTAAGCAACTCTGTTGGCTGTTGGATAAGAATTTCAGTGCAAAGACTATTATAGACCATTTTTTCATTCCCCCTCATAAAGGGTCATCTCTTTATTTTTGAACACGACTCACTTTATTTGCACTACAACAAGTTTTTGTATCATTTTGAGCTCAAGCTTCTCACCAACTTTGCCTCACAAATATTGTTGCTCTTTGTCGTAATAACTCGGCATCACTTTGATTCGTGAGAAAAGATATTCTTGCAGCATGTTGCCTTTCATCCACATACAGTGTGTAATGCTGACCTTAACAGATGCTGAAGCATCATATTATATCTGTGCAATTGGTATCGGGATATAGCCTTTTGTGCCATTATACAACCTCTGACTTCCTGGTGATATTGTACATGACAAGTCACATGCCTCCATCTGCTTGAAGTCTACATCACGTTGAGTCAGACTATATGCAGCAAGCAAATACTCCACAACTATACTTTGTCTCCAGTATAGCTTTTTCTTGTAAGTGATCAACTTTGTGCATCATATAAAGAGCACCACACCTCATGCCAAAGCTGAACCAGTCATGTACACATGTATGAATGAAAGTCACATTCACACAAACAGTTATACTCGCTTCCACATTATATTACACCATTTAAATTAGAAAGGAAGAAACTGAAGAAAAAGAACATATTAAATCTTACCGTAATGTTGTCAGAATGTCTTGTGTTGCAACCTGAATGTTGACTATGATCTACTAAGAGTACACAGCGAACGTTCCGTGTGTCACAGATGTGTGTGATTCTCATGTAGCCCAGTTGTGTTTTGCACTGTATGTGATCTAGACGAATAATCTGACTATAACTATGTTGGAGTCTTTTTGTAAGGGTTTTTAGCCTGTAGTATTTTCGGCGGGGATATGTAACATAACCATGGCTAATTTTTTTAACATGCATTTTATTATCACTCCATTCAGTTAGTATGGCACAGAATCAAGGTACATTTACTTTGTGTTGGAGAAAAACATCTAAACATTGGTACAGATTCCCAAGTCACTGTTTAATTAATGGTTGTTGGTTCAATAGTTGAATTTCAATAGCTTCAATAGTTGAATTTTATTTGGAATGACCTGTCACTACCTCTACATATAAAGCTACAGTAACAGTGATCTTGCTTCAGTTCATTACAAATAACAGGCTGTTGTAATGTTAATTGTAAAGGCTAAGTTTATTCCCAATTTCGCCTCTGTCTGACAGCAACTGCATCTGCCCTTCAGATTTAAGTTGGCTGAAATAAAATGGTGGAGATAAAGACAGAATAAAGTGAAAGTGTTTTGTCAAATCACATTTTATATTGGTGTTGAGCTTGGAAATGTGACAGTGCCTACATTTGTTTATTTATCATAATGAACTTCTCCTAATGATTCTCTGAATTGTATTCTCCTTTAGCATCCAGTTTACACCTGCATTCATTTTCTTTGAAAAGCTTTAATAATGCTGTAATTAAAACTATGCTGAAAGGTCAATAGTTTTCAAAAGAGTGGGTCATGTGTTACTGTTACAAGCACATTATTCAGGTTGTTAGCTTCAAAATATTTTTAAAAAGAGACCAATTTTTTTAACAGTAATTTACAGCCTTGATATTTTAGTCAAAAAATAAGTATGCTCGTCTTGATTTTTTAAAACACTGCTGCTCACATGTAGCTGGATGCTTGATCACCTATGACAGACAATAATTCTACTATAAATATAGCTGCAAGCAGCAATGAGGGGGCCAAGCAGTCAGTTCAGCAGTCCAAATTTGCCATGTAACTCAATGCGGTTGCATCAGGTATATAGAGCATCACAGTCCCGCCCCTCCTCCGAGAGAGCTTAGTTTCCGGAAGTAAATTTCCCATTCATTTCTCCCATTGACGTTTTGGAAAAATCTGTATCTAAAGAGTTTTAGAGCATGTCTTAGGCTAATCAGCTACGGCGTAACTCATAAGCATACAACATATCATTTCGAGTGAAAAAACGAATAGAAAGTCAAAGGTATTTATATAGTTAATAGCAGTTATTTCAGGAGTAATCGTGTAAATAATAGTGTTTTGGTATTGAATGTTATATTTACCATCGTGTATTTTATATCGTGTGTGTGAAAGCGGTTAACGTTAACGTTAGCAACATTGTGCAGTGCTTCGTATCTGACTGCCATCCTGATGCATGGACCGGTGGTCTGCTCTTGGACCACCATATTCAGTTTATTAACTTGAATTATTACACAAAATGTTCATTAAATGTACGAAGAAGTATTTCTAGGTTAATGATTGATATAGCTCGTACAGTATGAAGGCTACAGTAGCCTAGCTAATGTTAACTAGCATTACCAACCTCCCTGCAAAACTCACCACACAACTTCGTAGGTTTGATAGGTCTTGTTCCTCATGCTGGCCCATACAAAACCCACAAGCTGACCCTTGACACACAACAGTCAATAATGTGACCCGATTTAAAGTGGTTTTCACCCCTTTGGACACTTGATTTCGTCCTTGAAACTGAAATATTCACGGGCCGGGGGCATGGACGGTTTGCTAACCATTTTACTGCAGTGTCTACCCGGTGGTAGCATCCAGCTTTGCTGTCAGCTAGCTAGCTAGTTCAAAGGTTTAAGTTCTTAATGGGGATATACAGGGCTTTTTATGCCTCGTCTAAGTTGATGTTTCATATAAACAACAAGTCATGTTCATAGAAAAGACAAGGTCACTAAAACATAATATATTTAATACCTGTGTTGCAGCATGTAGGCTAATGTTAGCAGCATTATAATGACATTCTAATGTCTGAAAGGCTAATGATTAGCTAGCCTATCGGCTACCTGAAAAGTTAAGTGTTCAAACTAGCATTTACAGTGTTCTATTTGATGGTGTATTGGCCCTGACTAAGTTTGTGTGATATATAAACCACAATCCTTGTTGATACAAGTACCAATGTTCGTCTAGAAAGTTTTTATTCACATTAAGATTTTCGCCATAGGCAGTAAAAGACTCCGCCATCTTGTCAATAATTTTCGCTGATTCAAGTTTCAAACTATGACTGAACGGCCTTTCCACCAATCAGAGGCATCACTGTGGGATTGTGGGATTGTTCAGGATTGTGGGTAATGAAGTACTTATCCAAGACATCGCGAATAAAAGACATTTATCTCAAAACGAGGTTAGTGCCCCGTGAACTTTTGGCGTCTATATGAGCGTACACAATCGCTTAGTACAGCCGTAGCTGGTTTTGAGTCTACCATGTGCAGTTAAGTTTTTATGCCTTATACCCGAATTGTCAATGGAGAAATTGCATTGAATTCTTACTTCCGGAAACTCCTGTGGGCGGGACTGTGATGCTCTATAGACCTCTCCAGAATAAGTCCCGCCTCCGTAACTTCCGTATCCATCCAACTTCCGGGCGTGGATTGTCTATGAGAAATAACATGGCGTTTCGAAATATCATACCGGTAAAACATCTGTAGGTAGCGAAGTTGAAAAAGCTGGTGGGCAGATTGGCCTACACACTTCTGCCATATAGTTTCCACTGGATTTTTTGATTGTCGGTGCCGTTTAAGTAGTATACTATAGACTATACTACTTAAACGGCACCGAAAATAAAAAAATCCAGTGGAAACTAGATCGCAGAAGTGTGTAGGCCAATCTGCCCAGCAGCTTTTTCTACTTTGTCACCTACAGAGTTTGACAGGTATGATCTTTCAAAACGCCATGTTATTTCCCATAGACAATCCACGCCCGGAAGTTGGATGGATACAGAAGTTAGGAGGCGGGATATATTCTGGAGAGGTCTATAGCATTAAGCATTCACAGCAAATTCCATGCCAAACAACCCAAGATTGACTGAGTTACAAGGTAATTTCCTGTTTGGCGGCTTCGCCACCAATTTCGATTGGCTGTTACGGGCGAATGCTTTTTAGCCTCGTGAGACCATCCTGATCTCGCGAGCTTCAGGGTTTCACTCGCAGATCAGTCTGGATACTTTCAGTTAAAGAAAATTTGGAGCAGTTCACCAAACGAACGTCCAATCAGCGTTGGCTTTGAGGCGGGTTGAGGTGTGACGCAACGAACAACATGACGGCATCCACAGAGAAGTTTTATTCAAATTAGAAAGTATTCCTGGGTAAACTGTGAAGCTATGAGTCTCAGCCATGCAGCTGGGAGGAATGAACGACACAGACATCCTCCACGGCTGATTCCAGTTCATAATGGAGGAATATACTTTCTTCAGAAGTGTAGGGCCTACCGTGAAAACTTGATGGGAATTGTCGTTGATTAGGTTCATAAATGGTAAGTTAAAACATCTTAACGTTTGTCACGTTACCTAACTTAATTGTATGTTAAACGGCATTAGAAGAATACTTTGTTCATCTAATTGGTTGATTTGGCCCGTCGATAACCAACAAAGGTGGTGATAGACAGATGGTTTATCCAATCAGCTAACCAGTATGTCCGCCCCTTCCCAAAAGTTCTTCAATGAAAAGTTCCCAGATGGATATGCGGAGCAAATCCATCTGGCGGAGTCAGGTTAAATGATTTTGTCAATCGTTCCAGAAAATTAAACACATAAGGCATGGTCTGAAAATGGTCTGTGCCAATTTTGGTGAAAATCAGATGAAATTTGTGACCTGTGAAAACTTTTTAGTGTTTTTGATTAAATCCAATATGGCGGCCGAATCAATTATGTTGACATCACAAGTTGGCCTGGGTCAGCCTAAGACATCCAAAAGTACTACCAGACACCACTAGTATGTTTTAATTCCAAACACATCAACAGCTACAGGCCAAAATGCATTTTCGCTAATTACAGCACCCCCTAGAGGTCAAAGGTCAACAGATTTTTTGAGTGCCCTACTGATGAGGTTATAAGTCATGTACTAAGTTTGGTTATGACAGATGAAAGGGTTGCTGAGATATGAGCTCACTTCCTGTTTGGCGGCTTTGCCGCATATTTCGATTGGCTGTTACGGGCAAACGGTTTTAGTTTCGAAGATGAAAATTGATAACTTTTGTGTGGCTTGGTCTGAAGATGTTATGTGCTAAGTTTCGTGAAAATCGGACAAACTATGTGAGGCGTGAAACTTTTTAAAGGTTTTTGAAAAAATCCAAAATGGCGGAAAATCCATCATGGCGGAAATTGACGTCATAGGGTGCGTTGAACTCGGCTTGGTCCAAGGATTTCAACGATACCTCATTTTGGGCATACGAGTCAAAAGTTACGCGCGTGAATGCACGGCCAACTTTGGCCTGTTGGTGGTGCTAGAGCGCTGGAGGTGCCGGCATGAAACTTGGGGAAATTAATTATTGGACTGTCCCCAATCAGTGTGCCAAATTTCACAACTTTTGACCAGTCGGTTCTATGGGCTGCCATAGACTTCAATGGCGGAAGCGTAATAATAGGGAAGAAAACATAGTCCGACAGCCAAATGCCATAATTTAGGTGAACCTGGTTTTGTCGTTTAAGGTTTTTTTTTTTGCTGTTTCTTGCTGTCAAGGGGTAACTCAATTAGATATCCCTTGGGCGATTCTCGATATTAAGCCTTTCTTGTCCAATGTGTTGAATATAAGGCGAGGCACCACAGGTAAAAAATAACTAGCAGATATCACTATGAAACTTTCCCAGTTGATTACCTACATTAATATGGAAAAGAAATGTATTACAAGTTATCTGTAATATAAAGTTTAAATATGCAAATTAAGCATAATCTAATTAAATATGTGCTGATTTGCATAAACTAAAAATAAACTAAATCGGAACATTGGATGATGCCAGGTTCAAAATTACTTTTTCATTGTGTTGACATATTAGATGAAAAGTCTTTTACACAGGGAATTTTAGATATCTCTTTTATTTATTCCTTAAATTAGAAAATACTGCCAATGGCCTTTTAAAAAAATACATTTTCGCCATGTTTTTAGGAATAAAATGTAATATAAAAAGGCTAGGAATAACATATCAACAAACCCCTCTGTAGAAGCCTTCTAAATATAGTTAGGTATAAGACTGGAAAGTTTGGTGTATGTAGGTGCTTCTGAAGTGCCGATTTCATTCTCAGAGTGGGAGAGGAAACTAATCCACGGGTGCTACGTGCTAGCATCTCTCAATAGCACGTCTCTTAGGTGTGGATGGAGGTTTACCAGAGACTTTCTAATGAGGAGTCATCACACTCAAAAAATCCTCCATAGAAATGCATGGGGTTAGTTTGTAACGCCAATATGGCAGTTGTCTACACATATCCGACCCCTTTCATGTGTTGTGATCTCACTGCTGGAGCAAGGTTGGTGTTGTGAAGTCTTGCGCACGCCGAAATAGATGCCCGATAAGTGCCCAAAAAGTGCTACAATATGGCTGCTGAGTGGAAGGACTTACTGCATGTATGCTATGTAAATGATTACTGTTAGCCTAAACTGCCCTCTTTTAGCTGATTTCTACAGGGTGTCTGTTCTACTGTTCTAATATGTATAAAATATACATTTATTTTTATTCTTTATTGCAGAAGTAGTCTATGCTCAGAGCCTAAACTCGTCATTCAAAAAGAGAATATATTTATTTTTAAGTAGGCTATTGAAGTATATGGAGCCTGAAGCGAAGGAAATTCAACTGCCATTTCAAGAAAGATTCATTGATTCGTTACTAAGCCCAACCAGTCTACCAGAAAATGTCAAAAACACCAAACTACATTTTGGAGATGATCAGATGTGGCTGCAAGAGTGAAAAACCTTGTAGCTCTAACAGATGCAGTTGCCAGGTTAATGGTGCCTTGCACAATATTCTCTGCATGTTTTAGGGTAGGATGAGCCAGAACTGGGCAATTATCAGAACTAATACTAGGGAAAGTGTACATATTCAGAATTATTACAGGCAATATCTGAAATTATAAATTCATTATTTGACATAGAAAAGGGTTACATTTTCCCAATTTGAATGCATGAAGTATTGTCTGAATAACTATCACACTGCAAACTGTATTTTAGTACATTCTATTTGAGTTGATTATTTGCTTTTCCTATTTTTTTTTCTTCATGATTTCGGCACATATGGCTTTAATGGTTAATGTAGGACATTGCGAAGGGATATCACACTGGGCACCCTCCTAAATATTAAAGAGCCACCCCAAGTCAACAAGTCTAAGCAAAAATGAATAAATAAATAACCCACAAAAACAGGTCTGACCCATAGACTGTATATTTAGAAAGTTCTATATACAGTCTATGGTCTGACCCCATGGCTCCCTGACTGGCATTATCTGAAATATAGAAATTCATTAATTCACTTAGTAAAGGGTTAAATTGTCCAAATTTGAATGTACTGTCTGAAAAACTATCACACAGAACATTGCATTTTAGTACATTTTAATTGAGTTGATTTGCATTTAATATGAGTATGCCTACTCATCTTGAAATTAGAGGTAGGCTATATCCTATTTCATGATTTTGGCACATTGGGCTTTTTCATATTTAAACATTAAATTACAGAAAACTTGTAATACAAATTTCCTGTGTAAAAGACTTTTCATCTAATATGTAAACACAATGAAAAAAGTAATTTTGAACCCGGCTTCATCTAATGTTCAGATTTTTTCTTTTTAAACTTTATGCAAATCAGCACATATTTAATTAGATTGTGCCTAATTTGCATATTCAAACATAAAATTTCAGATAACTTGTAATACATTTTTTTTCCATATTAATGTAAGTAATCAACTGGGGAAGTTTCATAGTGATATCTGCTAGTTATTTTTTTTACCCTATTCACCTGTAGTGTCTTACCTTGTATTCAATACATTGAACAAGAACGGGTTAATATACAAAATTGCCCAAGGGATATCACTGGGCACCCTCCTAAATCTTAAAGAGATACCCCTGGTCTACAAGATTCTGCAAAAAAAAAAACTTTAACCGACAAAACCAGGTCTGACCCCATGCTGCCGGACTAACATAGAATCACGGGGTGCCTCGCAGCTTTGCTGCTTGGCCCCCAATAGTGGCTACCTGAATACAAGGCCGTAATCATAATAGACTTAGATGCTGACATGTCCCCCCCAGTATTCAACTGCTCAAAATCTCTCCCCATATAAAGAAATAAATTGTTATGCTACAGTAGCCTGTCACTCACCACTGTCCAAAATTGAATCACTGGCCGCTGTAGCCTAATCACAAATTGTTAACTGGAATAAATTATATAGGCCTACATAACCACCAGCCCATTGTGTAAATTTAGGATCTGTTAACGTGTTAACGTTATTGTTGATGGGACATTTAATGTTGTAACACCATACCACTAATACTTATACAATAAAAACACAATAACGGTTTATCAATCTCTTGCCTTTTGTCTGTGAGGTTCACAGACACACGAGCTGGCATATGGCTCAAGTGACATATACTGGCTCATCATCTCTGTCATGTACATGAGTCAGTCATACTCTAGAAACTTCTATTATACTGAGGGGATGACAGGCACAATTAAAAACACCAACAAAACCATTCACACACACACACACACTATGGCAAGGCAATACTTGTGCAGCTTGAATGGGCGATAACGCCAACAAGCAAAACCCAATGAATGTTAACTATCTGCAACATTTTATTGTAAATTAACTTTTCTGTCAATGCTAAGGTGTCATCATGAAGATACATTTAAAAAATGCAAACATACTTAGATGGAATAACACAAAGAGGGAAAGAGCAGAGCTATATGGAACATTATTACTATTTTAAAATAGTAATGTTGACTCTATGGCTGCGGCCTTGCCTGAATACCTGTACGTTTGACGGTGCCCTCCTGCTGATCTCATTGGTTTAGAGCCAACTCACGTCTCCCCTTAGAAGGAGGAGGTGAATACAGGATAAGTGGCTGACCGTCAAATGACCATAGACGTCTTCTCAAGCTGGATTCGGAACGTTCGGAAGAGCGGTGAGTGGTTTTGGTCATCTCTTACTACTCAGTAGTCTGTAGATTTTATGTGGATATAAATATGAGTTTGTAATTATTTGGTGCTGATGTTTACTAATGGTGACAGTGAGGCCTAAATTGATTATTTATAATGTAATGCAGTTCAATGCAGAATCTTTTTCTCTAAATTAGCTTACTCACTCAGTCGCATGGACAAGGAGGTTACTATTTTTACATAGGCCCGGCTACTTGCCGCACCGTATGTGTAGGTCTGGTCAATCTAAGGATAAGCTGCTGTAAGCTGCTTTAAGTCACTTCAGACTCAAATCTAACAACCTTTTTCCCGTTTATCTTCAAGAAAACAATGCTATTTGCTCTTGAGGATATGTGGCTCTCAAGAGAATGGCCCTGGTCTGGATATTATCAAGCTAGTGGCTCCATTACCCATAGACCCTCATGTCTCTGAAATATTTTTTTTATTAATGAGGCTCTAGGTCTGGGGGATACTATGCCTTGTGATACTTTTTATATCAGTTCAAATTATTTTACATATAGGCATTGTGTATACAGGTTCTAAAATCTATTTCTATGTTTGCAGAAAAAACTTGGCCAAGTATTGGAGTGGTTAAATTTTAATTCAATTACCTCTGGTCTGTATTCTTTCGGGGGCTTTGCTTTTGCGAATTACCTTACCAAGAAAATGAATCAAGGACCAAGGAAGAACACTGGCATGGTGGAGGCAAGAGGCCCATGTGGCACAGTGGAAGTGGTGGAGAAAGGCTCAGCAGTTAGTGCAGAGTGAATGAATGTTGAATGTTAAACTAACTTTACCCCGGTCTACTCTAGAGGAGGATTTTGCAAGGGCAAAGGAGGACAAGGACAGCCCAGCTACAGGTGTGGGGATACGGATGGGAGGTGATGGCAGACAGGGTGGAGGCAATGAAATATGGTGCAGTGGCATTGGCAGCCACGAATGATGGAGATGATGATGGATTAGCTAGCTGCAGACACAGTGAAGGAAACGATGGAATGTGATGTGTGGTTCAGAATTGTGCTCAAATGGTCGGTAATGCAGGCTGGTGCGAAATCAGCATAACTGACCATTTTCTCTTTTGAAGCACCAAATCCCTGTGAACCTGAGTGCATTGCACATGCCACAGTGACAAGTATTCCAAGCTCTCCATAGTTTCACTGCCCCAACTTGCCTTTGGCTTCCTCTGGCAAGAACGTTCCCTGGATTCTGGACACTGTTGACACATCCAGATATCCTTGGCAGTGAAATGGACCTACAGTATTTCATTACCTAAACTCTAGAAGGTTAGGCCTATTGTTTTGCAATACTGACCTCAAATGAAATGTGCCCCTTCTGCGATGTGAAAAAAAAAAAAAAAAAAAAATATATATATATATATATATAAAATTGTATGTAGTCTTATAGCCCCACAGCCTTGCTGATTCGCCTGCATTTAGGACATCAGACGCATACCCCCTGCGATGAGTTGGCCAGTGCCCCAGCCAGACGGGATGGCTGATTGTGTCCTTCCTCCTAGGGCAACCCCAAGGCCTTACAAACGACCTAGTAAAGAGGTCTTCCATAATTTTAATGCCGATGACCCTTGGCTGACCAAGACACAGCAGAGGGATCCTCCATTAGCCTACATATTCCATAAAACGTTGTCCCTTACTTTTACCAACAGGTTGGCAACAACCATTTGCGAAGTGGCCTGCAGAACATGTATTAAAGTACTTTGTAATGCCAAGCCATTAAAATAATTGTCTAGTCTGAAAGCCAGACTCCAGATTTGAGTCGCGCTCTGGGTCTATGCACCACTTAAGCATTTGTCTTTTTTAGCTAATAACGTTGTTATTAGACGAAAGGCAAAATGAAGCTAGCTAGGATGAGCACGCCAATGCAGTTGAAATATACAGACATAGGATTTTAAACCACCACACCCATTAGTCCACTGTTGCTTTGTTATACAAATTCACAAAGAAACAATTACCTCTTTGTTTATGTGAGTTTAATACCAGTGTTTTTTTTAGTGGCTCAGGATACCCCTAAACCTAATTTTGATGGATTTGTAGTTGCATAGAAGCTTTATATTTTAAGTACAATTGTCTGAGCGCAAACAAGTTGCCTGAACCTGTCTTCAGATCCTAATGAAGGCACATTTCCATAAAGCTCCACATTAAATGTCGTTGTTGATCACACAAAAGCCTTCACTGTTGGAGCCTAATCTATTCCTAATCATTTCAGTGTAAACTTCAGTCTTTCTCGTCTGTGTGTCACTGCAGGGGATGTCTGCGTCTCAGGTGGAGTCCGTGGCGAGCAGCGTGGAGTCCCTGCTGGCAGAGGCGAGGCGTGTGCAGTCCCAGTGCGGCGATCGGGCCGAACATCTGTCTGCGGCCGCCGCACATCTGCGCGAGGAGATGGGGGAGCTGCGGGAAGAGTGCGAGACCGCTCAACTGGACATGGTCCGCATGAGGCGACTACTGGTCGAGATGCGCGACTCCAAAACTGCCTTTGAGGGGCGTGAGAGGCAGAGTCGCAAGCTGAGCAAACAGCTTTGAGTTGGAGTTATTGAGTGTGTGCGTGTGTGTGTGTTTGGGGGAGTGACACCAAAGAAGAGTGTGAGTCATTGTTCGCTTCTATCTGTATACATGGCTTGGTTGGGAGGGACCCTTACACCAATTTCCCCCTATGACATTGTGTTAATATTTCAATCAAATAAACAAACGTGTTGATGAAGCAGAAAAAGTATACTGTATAATTTGAGTTGCCGTTCTGACACCTTCAAATCCTAAAATGAAAGAATTGGCAGTTAGGATTGGGGTTCAGAATTCCCAAACATAATTCTTGATACTGGCACAAAACATCAGTTTTCATTCAGGATGTCAACAGTTGGATATTGCTGATAACATACATAAACTGAATTACATATCCTCTGACTCAGATATAGACTTCTGTGGCAAAATAAACTTCTACAGGTTTGTTCCCAACTACAACGCAGGTTATAAACTGCAGGAGGGCTTTCCACAAAGCAGATTTACTTAATAATCAGCAGACCCTTTGCCAGTATTCTAAAAAACATTTTAGCCATCTGGGAAAATCATAAACATCACTTGTGGTAAATGAATGAAATATGGCAAATGCCTTCACTATGAAGCACAGCACCATCCTGTGGTGATCTACAGCTAGAATAATAATAATAATAATAATAGTAATAAAATAAAAAAAAAACATCCAGTTTACTCTAACCACATCAGCCAGGAGGGGAAACCATTGGGATCTTCAGTAACAACTGTTCATCATGGTACAAACTCATTACTGGTACATGCCCTGGTTAAGTTCATATTCATATTTTAAATATAACAAGGTCATTTTTGCCTGTGTGCATCCTCAGACATCAAGGTCCTCATCAGGATCTTCTTGATCAAAGTCATCATTTTCATCTGGCTCATACAGAATTCGACCTGCTCCTTGTCCCGGATTGAGTAGAGCAGATTTCCTGTTTCAAAAAAGAAATTCATTAATTAGTAGGACATTTAAATATAAAACATATCCACAAGAGGTATTATGAACCCCCTGTAGTTATTAATCATTATTATTAATCTTTTTATAAATAAAATCAAGAAATAGACACAGTTTTGCACATCTTCTCACTTTTCTTGACTGAAGACAAAGGGTAAGGCCACTTTCTCTTTAGCCTCTCTCTCCATTTCTGACAGGTGAAGGTTAAAGGTGAGGTTGGCTGTCGGATCGGCCTGAAAGAAGAATTGGACAGAAGATGATCAGTTCAACCTAATCAGTTACTGTTCATTAAATCATTGGTGGAATTACAAGTGTTGCCATCTTAAAATGGCTGTGGTTTACCTCAGAGTCAGGCTCTGCCTGTGTCGGCACGGCGTGGCTGACTTTGCTGTGCACAGTGATGGTCAAATCTTCCTGGACACTAAAGAGCTCTTCCTGATTACACAAAAAATTACCAAGCTATCTTTTCAGAATGGGTATAATACAAAACAGAACTGTGAAATGATCGTAACAAGCAAGAAACATAACACAGACCTTGTCACAGTAACTGATTAAGTTAAGAAGGGTTTACCTCACCTAATTTGCTACATGCTCAACAGGTCATGTACAAAAAACTACACAGCTGAATACTAAATAAATCTGTGGGTGAAACACTGAGAAGAACCTGACAGAGAATCGACTACTTGCAAGGACAACATAGACTAATAAAAGTAATAGAAAGTCTAACCTCTTGAAGAACTTTTCCTGATTTTGTGCGTTTTGTTGTCTTGGCTAAAGCCCACGGCCCCTTCGTCCAGGGTGCCAGTGAGATGACTGTGGAGGCCAAGTGGCAGACACTTCCCACCACACTAGTCTGGTGCAGGTCAGAGTGCAGTAGCCCTATGATAGTTTTAACAGCACCCCCTGGTGATCAGGAGAAAAATAGTCATGCTTTCAAAACATGCCAATAGCTAGCCTGTAACTAAAAGGAGAAACGGTAGGATCACAAAACGGTACTGTACTGTGATTGGTGGCACGCGCCACCAACCAACGGCACTGACCTACTGTCTCGTGCCACTTTCCTACTGTCCTGCGAGACTGTCCCACGAGACTACTGTCTCACAACACTCACCTACTGTCTCACAGCACTCGCCTATTGTCTCATGGCACTTG
Source organism: Alosa pseudoharengus (assembly GCF_046254945.1). Lineage (NCBI taxonomy): Eukaryota > Metazoa > Chordata > Actinopteri > Clupeiformes > Clupeidae > Alosa > Alosa pseudoharengus. Next base: position 25,972,047 of record NW_027468640.1, read on the forward strand.
CCAACTGTCTTGTGCCACTTGCAAACTATACCAATCCTAACTCTAAACCTAACCCATGGAACAGTTGGCATGTGGCATGGGACAGTATTCACGGGTTTCATCAGGTCCCTTGTCACAGGTGTATAAAATCAAGCACCTAGCTTATGAATGCAGACTGCATGGTGGTTGATTTTATACACCTGTGGCAAGGGACCTGATGAAACCCATGAACAGGTAACAGTAGGCGAGTGGCGTGGGACAGAAGGCAAGTGGCACAAGACAGTAGGAGACAGTAGGGGTGCCACCAAGAAGAGTAAAGTTTTTGCTCCTACTGCTTCTGTAAATATGTTAAATAACAAGATAGTGCTAAAATATGCACACCTCTCTTTAGCTCTTGCAATCGTTGGCAGACAACTACAGGATCAAGGTGTCTCAGAAGCCATGAGAGGGAGTCAATGACCAAGACTGCAGATCTGGATTGCTGTGTTTGTGTAAGAAGGGTTGATAAATCCTGAGAGATGAATTGATGAACGTTGAATGATGAACGCTTCATCCAGCCCAAAGGGTCTGCAAATCCACCATGGAAATGCATCCTTGAAAGAAATATTAATAAGTAAAATTTATGACAAAGAAATGTATAAACATCAAAATAAAGGATAACAGTTTCTTCAGAATGGAGGGCTAAGTAACAATATGTCACCTTCGGCCACACTGAGTATCCAAGCCATCACGCAGTTCCTCCTCGCTCACTTCGAACTCAAGCACATTGACCACGTCTTCCCTGGAGCAAAACAGCAAACATAGCCTTTCACAAATCACAATTATAGGAACTTCTCCATTAATGAAGAGATTCGAATTAAAGCTTACCGTTTCAGTGCAGTATTTATATAACTCTTCAGTAGGCAGCGACCCGAAAAATTGGCAGTGTCTGAAATATGAGCATAACATTACTAACAATACGTTTGTCAACGTAATCTTCACTTTACAAGTAAGTTTTCTGAAAAAAGAATTTATAGGGTTGACATTTGTTTAATAACAAAATATGGGGGAAGACACACAGAAACGAAAATGATTAACAGTCCATGCAAACCCATATTTCGACAGTGAGGGAGAGAATGCCGTTTGGAAGTCCAAGTTAGCCTGCAGTTGAGTTGACGTAAATGCCATAAGCTCTCTCAAGTCGGAGGGTGCATATGTTTCAGCGTAAAGCGACACAGCTCTTATTCAACAATAACAGTTACCTAGAAATATAATGAAAGTTCCTGCATCTGCTCCTTGTAAAACATCCAACAACATTTTGTGATCGACGATGCTAGGTGCCTCACCAGCTAACTATGCCACTAACGTTACATCAAAGACAGCCTGTTTCTAAACTGAATTTGCATATAAGTCGGTATCTCTAAGGGACAATGTATAAAATAAGTTTAAATACAAGACTCAGCTGCCTCTTGTCATAAAACATTTTGTAAAGTCCATGTTAAAAATACTAATGGTAACCCTGCCTCATGGAAACGCTAAATGCATCCAGCGATAATAACATGGATATTGTAGTTTTTCAGTCTTATCGTTGCCCTAAAACCATAGTAAGTTGTTGCGTCATTAAACTACAAGTCCCGCAAGACACAAATGAAATGCCTAGTGGTAGGAACCACAAGGGCCCTCTTCTGCAGAGCACTTGACATCGTTAATGGTTTGCGTGAAGCGCGCCGAAGACGACACGCAGACGTATTTTCGAAGAACTTTGTAACTCGTAGCCTTCTGGTCACGTTTACGAAATCGAACAGTTTAAATACTACTTCACTGGTCATTTGTTATTTGTCGGACAGATGTCACGAGCGATAGTCGATGTGATTTCTGTATACTACGCGGGGCAGTAACGTTAGTTGTTCAGCTAGATTCTAGCAACCAAACTATCTCAGCAGGATTATTTATGCAACACTGTGACGAAGAAATTATTAGCTGGCTATGCTAGCTAGTTAGCCAAGGCTGTAATTGCAAGTTGGCAATTCCGGAGTGGAGAAGAAACAAACACTACGCATCTTAGTGCTGAAAAGTAAGATTATATACGATTCAACCGAAGAACTGAAGCTTTTATCCCCGGCCGGGGGTTGCTCCCACCAAGCCGGGTGAATTGCGAAGACACTGGCTGGTGCCAAAAGATCCCCGTGTCCTCGTTGATGAGGCGACAATGCTCGAAATTATGTCTGACCATCAAGGTATGTGGGTTAATCTGTTATTTTTATTTCAATCGTTGCTAGGGAGTGTATATTTAATTGCGATGTTTAAGTTAACAGATATGCAACGAAAGGCCAACAAGCTAACGTTACCCGTTAGCTTACCGATGGTGGGTTACGATACAAATCTTGTTAGTGAGACAACTTGGGCTGGGAGCTGATGTCATGAATCACATAAGTTATTACTTTCCAGTGCCATTAAACGATTGTTGATCCAAGCGTTTATGTCTGTTCAAACGTAGGGAGTCCCTGCAAAACATCAAATAACTTTTTATAATGCATTTTGGTTAGAAATGGTTGGTGCCTTGTTGGCTAACCAGCTCTGGTTTTTTTTTTTATAGCTATCTAGCTTCTTGTTAGCATGGCTAACATGGTTACAGTTAGCTGGACGGTGGAGACAACGCAACAGTTTGCTATTTATATGAAACGTTTACTGACAACATCTCAATCCGCCTCATGTTTACTGGCTAACATGGCCTTATTTGCTATTCAGAGAAGAACTTTATATGACTCCAGAAAGGACGGTGTTTTGCATCGATAGCATTGTTCAACGAAATTGAAGGACTTGGCATCTAAAATCAACTGGTCAAAAAAGTCGTGTTAGCTAACGCTAACTATGCTAGTAGCAAACGTTTTTTATATTTGCATAGCGCTTACTGAGCTAATGTTACATAGAGCTAACATTAACTTCGGTTGTCAAGTGACAGCAACACGGCCCAAATGTTAAGACAGTGGCCTTTACTTAGCCTGATAGCTTTTAGGTTGAAATCGGCTAATGTAGATTATGTATTTGCCAGTTATCGTCAATGTCAGTAACAGTAACATTAGCTAACGTTAGCTGTCGCTAACCTTAGGCGCACTTGGCTACCTTCTCTAAACCTGGTGCATATGGCTAACTTTACCATATGTAGACTTGTCTCATAACTTATTTATTTAAATTTAAGTGTTTAGTGGCCCTGAGTCAAACTAAAATCTGTACTGAAATCGAATAAACATATTTTGCAGCTGATCTGGGAGATATTGTCAGGTACCGTAACGTTAGCAGTAGAAAATCTGTTCGGACATGATTAGTGAACCTATGCCAGCTATGCTTGCTAAGTTAGCCAGCTAAGTAACATTATGGTGTGTTCACATGCGGTGTCTTAGTTTTAACCATTCGATGTTGCCGTGGATTGCTTTCGATAAAGCTAACGGTAGTTGTAAATGTGATTCTAGATCCAATTTAAGTATGTTGAAAGCATTTATTTGGGATTGCTAGTGTCCATGCTAAGCAGTCATGACAAGTAAAGCTGACAATGCTTATCTCGGACCACGCAATCTGCTAGCTTGCAAAGCTTGTAGGTATGTTTCTCTTCAATATGATCAAATTATTCCGCCTTCTTTTGTCAGTTGTGTTCCGAATTGTTATGTTTTCCCCCCGATCAAATATCTGAAGTCTAATTTTGATTTTTTTATTTGCTAAACGCTCTTGATCGTTGTTTTGGTCATGTGTAGCCATACGGTCGCCGTAGAAGCAGGATAGATATGCTGAGCTGCACGAATTGTCATCTATCAATCAGCTAATGTTATGTGAATTTTTCCATGTCATCACTGTGTTGTGTATTAAGTACAGCAGGCTTGCCTTTCTGTGGACTCTGGGTAGCTTTGTTTATCAGTGAGTTGGAGCTAATTTCTGATAGAAAAGTGTGTATCACAATGAATACGTGTTAAATGTGCTTATTTTCTATTTTTTGACAGATTCATTACTGAAGTGCAAATCGGAGCCTCTGGTAAGTCAAAATATAATATGTAAGAAAATAATCATTTAAAATAATGCTGCATAAATGTAACTAATGATTTATCCATCTAAAGCCCCCAGAGAGGAGGAAGAGAACGGTAGAGGACTTCAACAAGTTCTGCAGTTTTGTGCTTGCTTATGCAGGCTACATCCCCTCCCCGAAAGAGGTAAGATCCAAAATGTGTGCTTCTTTTAGTCTTGATTTTTTTTTTCTTTGCGATTTCTGTTCTCTGAACCTTTTCTCATCTTCATCATCTTGTCTTAGGAGAGCTCGTGGTCGCCGACCTCCTCCAGCTCCCCACACAGCTCAGGAGCATCGGGAGAAGGGGGGAGCACAGCGCTGGGGGGTAGTTGGCGGGAGGGCTCTTCAGACCTGCACACCATCCACACATTTGTGAGGAAGGCCCGCTCCAACAAGGGCTCCAGCAAGAGCATGCGCCGATTGCCGTCTGACAGCACCTTGCTAGACAAAATGCGTCTGAAGGACTCGCTATACGAGAGCCACGTCGCGACGGGCAAGACGGCCGAGCGCAAGAAGGACAAGAAGCTGAAGCGCGTGTCCGGCGGCGGAGGGCCAGAGAGCAGCAGCAGCGGCGGCGAGAAGCGCGCCCGCATCAAGCGCAGCCGCAACCCAAAGCAGTCCAAAGCACTGAAGAAAGTAAAGAGTCCGCCGCAGAGCGAGACCGACTCGGAGCAAGGGCTGGGCGAGGGGCGCGCACGGCGACCAGAGCTCGGTGAGAGAGGGAGTCCACCGTCCTCGGTGTCCGGAGGGTTGGTCAAGGCCGAGAGGGATGCAGAGATGAGCTCGAGTGAGGGCGAGACGTGGATTGCTGATGAGGATATCATGGTAGAGTCTGGTGAGTATTGCTGGAGTTGTGTGACAGGGCTGTACGTTAAGGTTTTGTTTTTTTGTTCATAGCGCTGGTGCTACAAAGGTTTTATATCAATCAATAGTTTTGTAGCACAATCCACATAGTCTTGTATGTAGTTACAAACACTTCATCTGTAGACTACACTCCATTAAACATTTTAAATAAGGTGTCACTGGTGCTAAGCTGGTAGATCATCCATAGCACAGACTGGGTTCTATGTAGCATTTAGCACTACGGTATACAGCCATGCTGTATTGCCTTTGTCTTTGCCTATAGCCTCACTGTCTCTAACTCTACTTTATTTTTAACCATCGTTGTCTATTTTCTGTTGCTTGCAGGTGATGACTCCTGGGACTTAATTACCTGCTATTGCGGAAAGCCTTTTGCCGGGCGGCCCATGATTGAGTGTAACCAGTGTGGGGTGTGGGTACACCTCTCTTGTGCTAAGATCAAGAAGTCCAATGTACCAGACATCTTTTACTGCCACAAGTGCAGGGACTGTCGACGGTCTGGACACAAGAAAGACCCTTAAATATTTAAGTGCTGAGAATGTCTTGAATATGGAAGTTTCATTGCATCTAAATCCTTGTTAGGAGAATGTTTTCTTTTTTTTTTTTTTTGAATGAATTCAACTGGTTGGTAACCCTAAACTGGTCCCTGGCTGACAACTTGAAAACAACAAAAATCACTTTAGGTTAAGATCCAGATAAGACAATCACTGTCCTCCCTAAGCTAATGAAGTTCACTTGTTTTTTTTGTTTGTGTTTTTTTTTTCCGTACAAAATTAGGAATTCAGTGCACAGAATGGTTCTCATGGACTTAGCTCCAAAGTTACAAACTACAATTTGCAGCTCATGTTCAGTCTTTTTCCGATGGCCCCACAACACAACTGATTTTGTTATGCACTAATATCAGACCCTGGTCCTAAAAGTACTCCTGAACATTTTTTAGATTCACCACAAGTCTGTCTGGATAAAATGCCAATTCAGGTTTCTGATGATGCCTTCATTCATTTGTCAGTCAATTCACATGTCTGTCTTAATATGGTGAAGTGGACAAGGGTTGCTACGGATGCAACTGTGTCTGAGGTAAATTGCAGGTGCATATAAGGGAAGTTGTATATTGTTATGTGGATAGTATTCATTAAATGTCAACATTCTTTTGAGGTGCACACAAATCCTCAATCTGCTACCATACATTTTTAAGTTCCCTTGCCTAAAAGGGAAGAGAACCAGTGATTTTCCAGAAGTGTATTTAATCAGTACTAAACTCTTCAGCATGTTTTGGTGTTTTTATTTTTTTTGTTTGATTTTTTTTTTTTTTTCTCTTGCAGCTGCTAACACGCAATACTGGCTACCAACCATTTTGATGCATTCTATTAACTTTTCTGTTTTGCTTTTGAACTGTTATAACTGTCTTGTATTACTGGTCTTCAGATGGCACTTACCAACTTGTAAAGCCTGTGGGACTTCTCAAAAAGAGGAGCTTTCGGTTTGGATATCTTCAATCTGTATGGGCAAGGCAGTCTGAATGACTGGCTGCAATGTATGACTGCACTGGTTGCGAGTTCTCACCTGGAGTTCAACCAGGCAAGCTGTTTAAATTGGTCCCTTTTTTTGTTTTAGGTTAAGACTCGGCAGGTTGTAGGAGATTCAGTGTTGTGTAATGGAGGACTAGGCCCTATATTGACGCCCTGTGGTCGTCGTTAGGCTGCTATTAAATCTCTGCATGGTTGGTTGTAATGAAGTTTTTTTTTTTTTTTTTTTAATTCTGTGTGAGGAATTGGCTCAGTCACCAACCCCAAACCCCCCCCCCCCCCCCAGTCACACCAAGCCCATCTCTCATGCTACGGGTTGTCTATTCTTAAAGCTAGTTTCAAGACTAGATATTTTTTTTTGTGTACAGTGAAAAGTAAAAGAGTTTATGGCACTCAAGAGTGTTGTGGCATTAAGTCCATCAAGTTTTTTTTCTTTTTTATCAGTTTTGTTCGTAGGTGGGGTTGTGGCTTCATTAGGATCCCCAAAGGCCGCTGCCCCCTCGACCCTGTGTATATATACCTTGTCCTATTGAGAACTGTACATACAAGAGTGAGAATAGAACAGATAGCCAAGCAAAGGTTATATTTTTGGCGTCTTATTTCTTTAAAGTAGCTTGGGAAATAATAAGACAAATAAATCTTTCTTTTCGATGCTCATAACCTGTTGTATTTTTCTGTCCCATTGTCAAAATTGAGACCATTGTATTTCAACAATTTTATGACTTTATTTGTTCAAAATGCCATAAAAACATCCAATTTTTACATTTTGGTAAGCACACTAGTTTGTGTTTGTCCATAGCCACCAGAGGGAGCCAATGTTGCATTATGAAACATCATAAATAGCAATAATTTACATATTAATGAGATTACAGAGTTGAAATTATGTACAATACTTAAGTAAGTCAAGATATACATCTGACAGTCAAGTGTGTTAATCAACAGGTGGAGGGATGAAAAGCTCTTCTGCATTTTTGTTCAGTCTGTGTAATCTTCCCAGATATCCATTGGCTCATCCTGCAACAAAGATTGTTTTTATGTTACACAGGGGTACACATCTGAAAAGTACATTAGGAAACAAATGTAATCTGGTGTGATGTGATGGATGGCACCAACAAAAACAAAAAAAAAGATGTGCACTGAAGTCATTCTCAGATGCGCTCACCTTTCTGCCGTGGTGGCTCGACAGGAGTCCCACACCGATGGAGTCCAAAGGGGCCGTCACCCGCTTGCTGTAGCAAAAGAGAGGGAAGGTACATATCCTTAATCTCCCTGGCACATGTCCTGATAAGTCCAGAGAAATTGATGGCTTGCATGAAATTAACTGGTAAAACATATATGGTAAAAAAAAAAAGCCTTGGTTACAAAGCAATATTACTTGATTAACTGTTGTTTGCTCCAAAGGTGGTGGAGAGGAAAAAATCAATCAAACAAACATACAAACAAAACAAAACGAATGTGGACGTTTGGGCTAGATGCCTCACATCGTGTGTGTCTTGCCCCACACTTACTGCTTGTGCCTGCGCCGATTGCGACCAACGTGCTGGGAGGCAGGCAGCCGCTCAAGTGGGGTCAAGAAGGGGGTCATCTGGTTATGGCGGGAGCCCCAGTCTTGAGTTGTCTCCCCCGAGTCACCTGGGAAGAGGTCAGTGAGGTCCGAGAGCTCGGACCAGTGGGGTGAGGACTCCTGGTCCATCCGATCTGCATTCTGAAATGAGAGTTGAGGAACAGTCAGTCTGATTTTATCTGCTAATTGTTCACACATACAAGGAATTTGGTGTCACTCGCAAAAAAGTTAATGGACAGCATAGACAATGTACATTTTATAAACAGTCAATATATAAATTCACAGACCCTATATTTAGACAGGACACAATAAACAAGCAACATATCAATTATATAAAAGCCAAAACAGTGTACATAAAGTGAAGTATCGAGTGCCAAAAAATAATGTGCATTGCAAATGGGACAGATGTATGATTATTTGTACAACACAGTACGATGTGAGTCAGGATGTTTTAGCTGTGGAAAGAAACAAGAGTTCGTAGATACAGATCTGCTGTTTATGCGGGTGATTGCAGTAGGAAAGAAGCTGTCTATGTGTGGTTGATTTTGTATATATATATATATATACTATGTATCTACGAGGATGTGGAAATGGCTGTGACAAAAATGTGTCAGATGATGGTTGTGGTATGCGTCTGAATGTGTGAAATGATGGTTGTTAAGTGGTGTGAGTGTGAATGTGGTTCTCATGGTCCTTACTCTGCGTATGCGATCAGGCAGCAGGAAGGCAGACAGCTCCTCTAGGAACAAGTAAAGAACCAGAGCAGGTAGCAAACACCTGGAGCAAAACATCTGCCAAGACAAGAATATACAATACCTCATTAATACATACAGACAGACATTTCTTTTTGCCGTTCAGAAGTTCATCTCTTCACTGCATTACATTTTGTTAAGTTTTGTCCAATAGATATGTGGCTAGACTACAAGTACCCTTATTAACCATATATAGCCACTGCATTAAATACAGAATGTATAGATGCTTAATCAGTCAGAAAAGTCCTACCATGATTCTTCACAGATCAAAGACAGTGGGTTGCTTCTGTAGGTCAGCTCTCTGTTAAGGGATTTTTGTCCTCTGTGTGCTGGACGAGGCTGCAATGGGTATTTGTAGACATGAAGCCGGGGTGGGTTTATATGTAAAAGGGATGTAAGGATGTGTGTGTGTGTGTGTAAGAGACTGACTTCCTCCACTTTCCTTTTTTTACAGAGGAAGAACACAGATGAGTGCATGATTACAACATCACTCTGGATCTGATGATTTATTGTTTACACGTCTGGGCCATATCTGGATAGAACTGGAAGGGACAACAGCAGATGAAGGTTTGACCCTTTAAGATAGGACTCTAAGATCTAAGATGTGCACGTTGGCATGGACTGGTCAGGCAGGGTCTGTGATCTGCTCTTGACACTTGTCATATAGCTGGGCACTCACAATTTGTGTACTTGTCATAGACTGTATAAAATAGGTGCTTGTGGATAAATGAAAATGGGTAAAACCACTTGCATGTAAAAAAAAAACACTGTCACTGCACTGGACTAATGTCTACATACTCATATAGTCTTTGTGACTGTGACTACACACACACTGTAATGTATGTAGATTTTAGGTGCTACATTGTGGCTGTGCCATATTCTGTATGTGTGGTCTCCTAGCCATTTTGATATATCTCGTTTCATTCAGTTTGAAAAGTAGATTGTTGTCTTACAACAGTTAAGCCCTGTTTATTATAATGAGCATCATGGGAGAGTACATGCACACACACACACACACACACGCACACACAGTAAGACAATTGGGGATGGAGGGAGGGCAGGAGCATGGAAGCCTCCTAGGATCGCTTACCAGCAGTCCGACACGTTTTCTCTTTTCCTGCCCTAATTAAGTCTATTTCTGGCTACCAGGACCACCAAACGCAGAGTGACTGCTGACAGATAAACCCCCACAAAAACAAATTGCTGACCAGCAGACCCCACTACACTGGGCCCACTACGCCGCCCAGGCGTCTGTCCACAGGGGCAGAGACCAGATAGGCTTTACTGATTACGCTAATTATCAGTGTGTCCCTGTGTGTGTGTGCTCGCTCCCTCAACTCACCCCCACCCCTGCATCTCGGCCCTATAAGTAGCCAGGGTGGTCACGACTCTAAATATAGACCCCATAAATCTCAACACATGCCTCGGACTACCACGCTACGCTGCCGCACAGTAAGGCTGATCAATCTGATACATGATACAGTTGCATCTGCCAATCAGTCTTTTTTTGTGATGTACATAAGCTTTGTGTCCCTACTCACGCCCCTTATGATGGCATCGTATTTTGAGCCACTGGTTTCATAGTCATGATTTAACTTAATCAGATTTTATTTTGTCTGCTCCATACTAATATAAGAACTATAAGAATCACAATCTTAATTTAGTATATACCATGTAAGTGCACCTCGTGCAATGTGTATGTTATGTTTAATTTTAGGACTCTGTTTTAGGATTTTGTAAAAATTTTGGTCAACAGACCAGCAGCAGAGAGTTGGAGGGATTCCTCTGTCAGAAATCCTGACTATTTTAAATGCTTTCAGAGATCCATCTTGTTAATGTAGAGTACCCTCCTGAATTATTGGTACTTTTGGTAAATTTGAGTAAAAGGGTCAATGACGTGACGCTCATTTTTTTGTGTACATATGGGTTACATACATTTAAAATTGTTAAAATAAATATAATTTTCATCAAACCCTAATCTTAAAGTTTTGGATTTATTTAATTTTGAAAGAGTATTAACTGAATTTGGGTAAAATTGTCCACAAGGTGTAACCACAAAAACATGAACCAAACATGAAAAAAATTGTGAATTTCTCTCCAAAATCCCTTCTAAAATAATCTGGCATGATCTTGCACAATAACTTTTCTATATTTAATACAAGTAATGAAACCCCATTGTTCTGAATGTTTGAATTAATATGGGGAATCGTGTCTGTCACATCAACCACTTAAAATGTCAAGTGGTGTAACCACCATTTAAAGGAGAATTCCGGTGTGATATTGACCTAAAGTGTGTTGAAACATGATACCGAGTGTGAACGTATGTCTCACCTCGGCTTGTCCCCTGCACTACAAAATCTGGCGCTAGTTAGCAGATGCTACCAACAGCTTTTTCAATGGTGGTGCTTCGGCATCGGGCTAGCCATGCAAATAAATCACTGTTTTACACCATTTATGAGGCTCAATGTATCTCCACACTTCATTGGTAGACTTCCGAGGGCCCTGACATTTAAAACGAGACATTGAGAACTTTGAAAAAGCACTGGTAGTTTACTTACAAGACGATTTATGCAGACAGTATCTTCACAAAGTTTAGCGTTTGCAGCCATCTTGAATTTAGTCACGATAAGTCGAGCGACGAGTAAGAATGAACAGGTATGATAAGGGATCAGATTCCAAAAATAATTCTGTGGAAATGCATGGATTCCAGTTGCTGCTACTGGAAGAAACTGGAATCCATGCATTTCCACTGAATTATTTTTGGAGGGGGGACAAGCCGAGATGGGCTATGAGACGTTCACACTCGGTAACATGTTTCAACACACTTTAGGTCAATATCACACCTGAATTCTCCTTTAAGGAGCAATTTTGTATGTATTATGTCAGAGAATCATGTGACAGGAAATTATGTCATAGATAAGGACCCTTCAAGACCCCAACTGCTATGAGTCAAGGTTAGCAACTCTCTTAAAGTAACATAATAGTGTTTTTAGGCCATGGCCAGGCAAGCTTAGGTTACATGTCAAATGGTATGACCTTTTAAAAATAAAATATTCAATTTAATGTAAAAACTGTGTTTGAATATTCACATAAAGGTGAAGTGTGTACATAGTTGTCCATAATAATGCCTGCAAATTTTGCTTTTAAATAGAAATGTCAAATGGTGTAACCGGTTACATCATTTGACTCTTTTCTGTTTGAGACCAGTTTGATCAGATTCAGGGCCAAGAGTATGTCATTTTAGGTGCCAATTATATTATTTTTATAATTTAAATAGTGACTAACTGTTTAGCATGAACAATAGCTTTAAAAGGGTTTAATTAGATTGCAATTTAAGCGATTTTTGAAATGTCAAAGCTTTTCATTTTAAATTTAAACTTCCATAATTATTTTTTAATATTTTATTATGATGTATGTAAACAGTATGTTCAAATTATAAATAAATAAATACATTTATTATATATAAAATGTGCCTCTTGTCCCCCAATGGATGCCACTTACAAGCAAGAAAAACTTGTCTCGCCACAGAGTGCATGTGAACGCAGATCCTGCTGTTGGTTGGTTGTTAATAAATTATCATACCCACTCTTTCACTCACTCTTATTCTCTCTCACACACACTTTGGGCCCTAATTTAACAATATAAAATGCATGGTCACTAGCAAATAGTGTAAATACATTTAGGGGTTTGTCCAGTCCACATTTGGGGTGGTTATGTTATCAAACGTCAGGTGCCTGGTGCAAAAAGGTGGCTCTTATGTTTCTTAATCAGTCATGGGTGTGTTTTGGGCTTAACATCCTTTAAACCAATGAGGAGGACATCTGTCATTCCCTTTAACAGCAAACAGGGCAACTTCAAACAGCGCATCAGTATTTTGATAGTCAGCGGTGTATTTGAAGGAATCTGCTTGTACACAAGACCGTATGGAACAGGTATTCCACTAAGCCATTCTTTACTAAAACCGAGTAGAGTATAGGCTACACACATCTGCACTTCTCTATTAATTGAACATATAGGCAAAGTGAAACTAACTTCACTGTGGTGTCATAGTCAACGACAAAACAGTTACCGGTATACACAGTTAATTACTTTCAATATTGACTGACAATGGGTTACCAGCAAAAACATAGCCTGAAATAAGCAAAACTTCCCCCTATAATGTTCGAATGACCGAATAAATAACCTAAGGACATTTATTCTGCAGAGGAATTGCTGCTTACATCTCGTGACAGTGACGTGTTTCATATGCGCCTTTCGCTATAAACCAGGCTTTTCTTGGTCAGTGGCATAATGCTTTTTAGACGGTATAAGATAGCGATTTTTAGATCATGTGCCAGACCACACCTTATGTCGGTAATTGCCACACCACTGGGCGCATTATTTAATAAAAGTGAAGTGTAAGATAGGAAAAAACTTTGCGTCAGAATAATAATACGCTTTGCGCCAGGTTTTGCATCGCGAAAATAGGGCCCTTTATCTCACTCTGTTTGAAAATAATGGGTATACTGTAGACTGAAATTGTATGAGAACTGAATTGAAATCAAATAGAACACAAGTTTCTTCATTGATGTTTGATATGGAATATGATGAATGACATGAAAAGATATCAAAATATCGAATTCAGTTTACCTTGATGCCTATTTTCTGTGTCAATTTCTTGTCCTATTGCTATAAACGTTTTATGGTCAATTGGTGTAACCAGTATTTTGTCTAAATTACTAATAATGTACAAAAAATTAATATGGATAATGATTTAATACTCTACTTTACTGTAATAATGGCTGTTTAGACCATTTTTACTCAAATGGTCAAAGAATAGACAGAAAACAAGATGTTTACAGCATATGGTCTTGCTCAGTACAATGAAAAACCCATATAATTTAAATTTAGAAATAAATATAATAAAACATATTCTCATAGGATATTACAAAATAAACTAATAATTTCATGAGAGCAATTGCATGAACTCTAGGAGGTGTGAAATATTAGATTTTTGTCATTTTTGTGGTTACACCATTTGACAATTTAACAGGCTGTTAGTTCTATCTTTTGTTAAAAAATAGTATACACGTCATATTAAATAATATAAATATACAACAGAAATACAAAGTATACACTTTAGCAAACCTCAGGCATGTTTTGTTTTAAAGGTTTAAACATATTTTTAATTTTCTCATCTTACCAACCCTTATTTGTCACTGACCCAAAAAACTAGTGTAAAAAAATAATATTTTGGTGATTTATTGTAATCACACAATGAAAACAATGAGGAAAAATACAACCTTGAAGGGAAGCAAATCTATTCTTAAAAAAAGGAATATCTCATAAAGAAATAAATATTTTTAACAAAAACACGACCACAAATATTGGCTCCCCTAGAAAATTTTGTATACAAAATGTAACAGAAGCATTTTCCTATTTATATTCAACTTTACGTTAATCAGAGTAGGCCTAACTTTCAGAAGTAGTTCATGACTTTCTTTTTCACTAACCTAAATCCCCTCATAATTTTTCAACATGAGAAAGACAAGAGAATACACAAAATTTAAATAAAAAGAAAGTGTGTTTACATTTTTACTTCAGGGAATGGCTATAAAAACTAGGTACTTCGTTGAAAATGCAGATATTTACAGTTAAAACAATAATTAAAAGGTTCTAATTGACTGAAAATGTTACAAACATGATTGGACAAAGACCCATGGTTATCTTGCCCCCACACACCGTATGGAGGATGATAAGAGAGGCAAAACAAAACACTGTTGGAGAGTTACGAAAAATTTGCCCTGGAAGGGGGTCACCAACCCCCAAAACATCTTCAAAAGTGACTGCCTGGAATTGTGGTCTATCACATTAAATGAAAATTGTGCTCTTTCAGGGGCGGAGCCAAAGGGGTGGCTCCGCGTGGCACAGGCCACCCTTGAGATTCGATTGGCCACCCCAGGTGCCACCCCCAAATCCTAGTCTAGGATTGGCCATTAACATGATCTAAGGCGGGACCTTTCTTCATGCACTTGCAGCAGTTTGAAGTGTCAGACGTTAGAAATGTAAGTAGCAAACACGCTTGCCTTTATTGGCCTACAGGCTACTGCTTGTTCTAACAGGCAAAGATATCTAAGATAAAGATATCCTGCCAGTGCCTATTTATCTAATCACACACCTAAGTCGCCGACATTTGCTAGGTCATTAAGTAGAAACTGTATATACATTTGTAAATGTGTTTAATGACAATAATGTCCTAATCTAATCGTGCCATCTAGGCTACAGGTAGTGATATTCTGATGACATGTATGACCATTCAACCAGTCAAGCATTTGTTGTAAAATATTGAAATTATGGGAAATTTACACAGCTTAGGCTAAACTGTATGTTTCTTTTGTCCCCCATGCCTGTTTTATTCGTCCCGATCAGGAGGGATAAGTGAAACATTGCGCACGTTCCATTTTTGCTTAAATAATTCCTGAACGCAGAGCTGGACTTGTCTAAAGCAAAACGTTGAACATTTTATTTAATTAATAATTTGCTCAGACTTGTGATCATATTAAGATTCAGGAAGATGATCCAGTGCAAGATGAGTAACTTGTAGGTTGCTCACACACACAATACACTCCCTAATACCAGCCTCAAGTTTCTTGAGAACTTTAATGATCAGTTTATTGAGAACTTTAATCATCCAATTGGAACACATGGAACCAGTTATGTGTTTGCTCTGCAACATTGCTCAATCTGGGCATGCATTGACGATGTCAGAGACTTGTCCCCACTTTGTACCACTTCACAAGTTCAGTTGTGACTTTTTGAGTGCATCTCTGATACAGTGTTTAGGCTATGAGATGTAACAGGCAGGTCAGCATAGTTGATCTGTTTGCAGGTTATGGCATGTCTCCTAGGCAGAGAAAAACTGAAAAACTCAAACACTGTCCACTTAATCAACAGAGTCAGTATACTGATAAAGGAATAGATTGGATAAATATGGAAGGTTTGCAAAGTGATATCATGCTCCTTTATTTTTGGTACTTTCAAAATAGAAAAACACAGTTGATTTTGATACATGGTGTGGCTATGTATTTTATAGTTTATTTTGATACATTTAAAATTAGGGTATATTTGATATTTTATTTTAATATACATTTTGATGTATTTTTGCCCATCCCTGCCAACAGCTAGATGAGCCAGGCAGCTACAGTGCTACACTCTGTTGGCTGCAGTGCTAGGGCTGGCCCTGACACAGTGTACTGTCAAGTAGTGAAGTGATATGCACGTAGCCAATGTTTACTGTAAGTCACCTAGCTGAGTTAGACAGAAGGCGAGCCCTGCTTTCTCTGTTAAGGTATTTCTGTCCCTCCCAAACCAAACTTCGTTAAAATGGTATGTTTAACAGCACCCCTGGAGCCTCATAGGCCAATATGATCCTCAATATTAATCAAAATAGTTATAATAACAATAATATCAATATAATATTAAATATTAATAACATAATAAACAAATAGACAAAAAGCAGGTCAAATTATTTTAACAGCTACAAAAATAGATGGCCATAGATAGCATAAGTTATTGTGGGGGGAAATGTCTTGGATGTGTATATTTGTATATCTTCATTTAATAGAATAGAATAGAATGGAATATATATTGAATATCCCCATGATGGAATTTGTTTTAGCACAGCATAGCCCAGTGACAGACAACTTAGATAATTAACTTTAATACGTTTGTTTATTTGTATTTGCATTTTATTCAAATACAAAGATATTTTATGTGAGACTAAGGTATTTGTATTTTTTTGTCCTTCAATTTGAGTATGGTGTTTGGTCCCTGGTTTCCCTAATGTATTTATGCTAATTTCACATCTTGAGCCTGTTTCTGTTTATCTGGATGTTTTGCCTCATGCCACCCTTGAATTTATTAGTGCCTCACTAGTGCCACCCTTGTTAAAAATGTCTAGAATCGCCACTGCACTCTTTGGCAAGAAACACTTTAGGTGGGCTTAGTGTACATAGAAGCATGACTAGGCTATACTGAAAAGAAGGTATTAAGGTGAATCATGAACCCTAAGAAAAACATTTTCAATGGAAATCTGTCAATCTCTGCCAAGACACTAAAAGTGAGTCATGATTAGATTATTCATCAGAATCAAAACAAAAATAGTTTACTTGTCAAAGGGAAGCTCCCTTGTCAAAGGGAGGCTCAAGAAGGTATTACAAGCAGCGGTGCCAATAATTGTGGCCGACGTGTTTTTGTTTTGCTTCTCTGTTACTTTTATGTTTTCTTTTATGCGCTGGGGAATTATGTTTGCTGAGCGAACTTCTAAGTGCAATATGCAATGCATGTTGCAAAACAATAATTTGACCTATTTAAAACTAGCAAGCTAGTAAAACATTGCAAACATCAACCCGAGCCTTACTGGCTAGAATTGTGAATTGTATTAGCACGCATACTGGTGTCTTTTGGGATGGTCTGCAATGTCCAGATGGAAAAGTTTTGGTTTTTTTCTTCTTTTTTGAGGTGTATTCCTAACGGGAACATAGAACTGCTTAGTGCATATCTTGGATGTATGGTGAGAAGGACATGTATTTATTTGACCATACCATCAAATCAATCAAATCAATTTGAAGATGATTCCAAAACTAGTTGCCTGAGAAGTGGTTGCAAGTTCCTCAGACTCTGATACAGCACAACCTCCTCCAAGCCTCTATTAGGTTTATGTTTATTTTCTGGGACAACGTCGCCCTCCAACGGTAGACTAAACACCCACATAGCCAAAGCCAAAGTATTCGGTTAGGAATGGTGCATGACAAACTGTTAGTCATTGCTTGGCCATTGGTCAAATCACCTCTAGCACGTAACTAAATATGATTTCCTTTCAAATTATTCGAGATTGCATAAGTGACGTGAATATAGTCTATTAATAGAAAGGCTACGATAAGATCAACTACATTGCATCCAACGTTGGCTACTTGTAGCCAATAGCTCATTCTTGTTTGAGACCATTCTGATATCTTGTAATTGGTTAATTGAATTTCCCGCGAGATGTATCCACTGCGTTCCTTCCACTCTCTCCTTGACTACATGCGTCAGCAATAGGGGGAGGAGACCCTCAATAGGAGAAAATTTGTCTAATTTAGGGCGGAGTATCTTAAGTGAAAAAACAAAAATAAGCTTAGGCCTAACAGTTCCGTAGGCTACAGCATCACGGGACGGTTCAGTCTATGGTTTATTTCGAAAGTAGAACATTTTGGCTACAGGAAAGCGTTGGGTAACTAGAAATCAGCGCAAATTGAAGTAGCCTGCGGTGTGCTATACTTCCTATACCGAGAGGTGAGTATTTCTACTTCATGGTTAAATGTCTTCGCTGGAAGTTAGCTTACTAACGAACATACAGGGTAGCTGTAAAAGCGCAATTCTCAGTCTTCCTCGGCTAACATCATAAGCTAAACTACAGGACAGGAGGCAATCATTTCTCAGCGTAGGCTACATGGTTCTCTTGATTCAGGCTGCCCCATTTAGGGGAAGTGTGCCTACGTAAAGTTGACATGAATATTACGCTTTTGCGAATACATTGCTGATAATATAATATTCAATTAATCAGACAGGATGTAATGATGGAAATGTTGTTGCGGTACGTCAACACAGCAGTGGCTGTCGCGATAATATCCTTATTTTGGCAAATATAACTTTTTCAATGCAAGTGAATCTGTCATACACTATTCGTGGACTTCCGCTCAAATTTTCAGGAGTTAATGAAACAAATCGTCAATGAGATCGAGGCTCCACGCCCACCTGTGCATTTGTCTGATAGCCTATTTTCCCATCATTTTAGAGAAATAGTGGATTATTTCATAGGATACCCTACATCTAAGCATATGGCTACATTCCGCTGTCCGCATGCCCTGTTTTCACATTGTCTGCAAAGTGACCCTATCAATTTGTATTGTTTGTATAGCAACCATAGGAGACGTCAACCTGTGAAAAGATCTGTTAATCGTCATGTCTGGACCAGGTAGGTCAAAACACTTTTATATGAACCTTCTCTGAAAAATGACCAAAGTTCCTGGAAATTTGTGTTTCTTCCTTTATTCGTGTGATCTGTTCCGCAATGATGAAGTTTGCTATGCACATTTAATGAGGATGATTAAAATTGAATGAACATATATCAACATTATTATTATAGCGCAGAATAAAACACCTGACAACTATAGGTCTCTGAAAGGCTATGAGTTAACTATTTGGAGAGAGAAAAAATCCCCAAATCTCCTCAATGAGTGAATGAGTCTAACAGAGAATGTGTGACTGACTGCATTTTTTCCATGTTCATTCATTGAACTCAGCAAAAGGAATGAAGGCCAGGGCCTCTTCATTTCTTACATTTTAGTCTTCAGCTACAGAGAACATAGATTCAGTGCCATGACAATTGTCCTCCTCCAAGCCAGTAGGCTCAGTCCAGAGACCTGTAGAACCATTCTGGAGAATCCAGGTTTCCAGAATATTAAGAATAACCACAGTAATTTACGCAAACAGAACAAAACACAAAACTTGAGTATTTGGTGAAAGGGGAAAAAGGGTATTGGGCGTCCCCATCACACTGAATTACAAAGAATTGAGGGAGGCAAGAAAGTTCACACATTGACTGATCGTGTTGCCTATTGAATGATTTCTCAATAGTGTACTTCTATATTTTATGTTTGGTGCCTGCAAAGTAGCCCTCAAAATGGTGGAATTCCCCTTAATGAATGAGTCTGGGATTAACAACAAACTGTCCAAAATTGTCATGTTTGATGAAATCATATTCTCATGTAGACAAATGAAGTACAAGTGGCTTCTGGCCGGTATGTTCTCCTACACAAAAGGTGTATGGGGCAGCTACTGCATACTGAACGAAAGACATGCACCGAACCAGTTGATGCAAATATGTGTGTAGTGTGAGGCAGAATCCACTCTTGAGCATGATTACATCCAGATAAATGGATGATGTTTGGGTGGCCAAAAGGCAGGTCACACCACAGCAAGCTTCCCAACTTGAGAACTGTTTACTGTTGCATGTACTGATTATTTGAGGCATCTAAGGCCTGGCCACAGTGCTGCTAATTGGATCTCCTGCGTCCTTTGAACATCTGGTCATTCACCAGGGTCTCAGTGCGCCCAGAGCTAAGAAAAGCACCCTGGCCAATTTTTCTTGTCAAAAAAGAAGCCTAGTCTGAACGTAGCCTTAAGCTAACGTGTATTGCAGTAATAAACTCTTCTTTCATCTGCCATTTATTTAACTCCTTGTGTGCCTTGCCATTGTGCTGAACATTTAGTTTATAAACTGCTTAGTGATATTATAGGTCATTTCTACAATTTCACAAGTCTAATGCATCTTACTGTACCTTAAAGTGAACCTTCCTGTTTTCTGTCGTTGGTAACATTTTGATAGTCCTTACAGTAGTCTCAGCACTTATGTTTAGTATTGTGGTATTCTATTTCTTCTATTTTACTGTTCTTTGCATTCCATCAAACATCTGGGCGGTGGTAGTGTAGTGGTTAAGGAGCTGGGCTAGCCTGCAGTAGCCTGAAAGTTGTCCGTTCAATTCCTGGCTTCCACCATTGTGCCCTTGAGCAAGGCACTTAACCCCAAGTTGCTCTGGGGACAATGTAATCCCTTGTAATATAGCTGACATATGTAAGTCACTTTGGTCAAGAAGTGTCTGCTAAATGTAATGTAATGTAATGTATTGTAATGTAACTGCCCTACAGGGTACCCTTCCCCTCACCAGGGTCCTTACCCTATGCCTCAACCTGGTGGATATTCCATGCCCCCATATCCCATGTCCCAGCCAGGCTACGGTGACCCCAGCCAAGCGCCTCCTCCTGTTGGGTTTCACATGGGTTACCAGCCCTCTCCAGACCAGCCAGTCATGTACCAACCCGGCCCGGTGAGCCCAGGTCCACCCATGCCAATGCAGGAGTATGGAGGGCCAGCTCCTCCCCAGTACCAGCACTCGGGGCCTGGATCCCCTCCATACCAGCCCTCAGGACCAGCTGCACCTGTGGCCCCCGCACCAGTCTTAGTGCCAGTGGGTGTGCCACCGGGCCTGGAGTACCTCTCACAGGTGGGTATTCCACGCAGGGAGTCCAGAGCAGGAAAATGGCTGTAGCTGATTGTATTGTTTTTTGTTTGTTTGTTTCATTTCGTTTTAGGTTTTTCTTCAAATCACTGTTAGAGTGGCTTGTGACGTTTTCTACTGATTTCTGATTTGTCTAATTGATCTAACTGATTTGTCATCTTATGGACCTGGGTATATATCATAGGACGTGTATATTAGGATATCTATCTGGGCATGAGGGGCTTCATTTGTTTCTTCATGTCAATATAATCCTTTTTGGTCTCTTTTTCAGATTGATCAGATTTTGATACATCAGAAAGTAGAGCTTCTGGAAGGTTAGTCAATATAATCTACATACTACTGTTATATAGTGTGTTAATCAATATAATCTACATACTGCTGTTATATAGTATGTTAGTCAATATAATTTACATACTGCTGTTATATAGTATGTTGTGTTGCTGTTGGATATTGTTTTTTTGGATTTTTGTTGTTTCTTCTAACTTCACCATTGAGCCATTGCTTTGTTCAACCTAGTAACTTTTTGCAATTAATGTCTCTCTCTTTCCTCCTGCGTTCATCAAGCATTCATCGGCTTTGAGACCAACAACCAGTATGAGATCAAGAACAGCATGGGGCAGAAGATCTACAAGGCTAAGGAGAAGAATGACTGTTGTACTCGCAACTGCTGTGGCTCGCTACGTAGCTTTGACATGAAGATTAAGGACAACGGTGACCGTGAGGTCATTCGGCTCGTGAGGCCCTTCCGTTGTGTGTCCTGCTGGTGTCCCTGCTGCCTTCAAGAGGTAACAAGGCCATTCAGGCAGCCATTAATGCATGGGGGGGGGGGGGGTCTTGATTTTGCCTGAAGACAACTCTGTTGGGTTAATCAAATGGTGGGAGCTACGGTGCCGGTGTGTGGACATTCTCTTTTGTTTCATCATGGGTTTTGCCATTTGGCAGCTCACTAATCCGAAAGACCTGAAAATCAGGTCAGATCAGAAGATCTGTCGTCATAAATATGTGGGTACTCGGGGCCAGGATGGTGCCGTTACTGATTGGGCAATGAGCACCATACCAACCGGAAAGGTCAGAATTTCTGCAATCAGGTCAAAAGATCCTGCAGTCAGTCAGGTCCTCTCGTTTTACAGGCGTGCCATGTTAAGCATGACACGCCTGTCCTGCCTAACCAGAGAAAAAAGTTTTTTTTCCTATGAATGGGCCTTTATTTACCTAAGCCAATCCCTTTTCATTTCGCCCCATCTACCTCAATGGCTTTCAAATCACAACACTGGCTGGGCTAAGGCCAAGGGTGTCGTATGAACACTCTGGACTACATTAGTACTCACCACCCACCCACATCACATCCCAGTAGTAATGTGAGAGTCCTAACTATAGTAACGGAGTATTCTTGGACCGTCGTGGCACAAACAGAGATCCAGTTACAGGCAGCAATGTCGAGCACTGATTGCCTCATGGTCGGAGATTTGTTTGTAATCATCAAAGAATGCAACATTAATGCATGTAATTTCATAAGTCATTTTAAAAATAATTTAAGTGATATAATAACTCCCCTCCCCCTCTCTCTGCCTGTGTATTTATTTAGTGTGTCATTTAAGAAATCTCTCTCCCTGTGTGTGTGTGTGTGGGGTAGATGGAAGTACAAGCACCGCCTGGTACCACCATTGGTTATGTCACCCAGGACTGGAACCCTTGCTATCCCAAATTCTCTATCAGAGGCCCAAACCGTGAGACGGTGATGAAACTAGAAGGGCCATGCCTTGCCTGCAATTGCTGTGGAGATGTGAACTTTGAGGTAAGCGCCAGGGTATTCATTGGTTTTAGCCTGTGGAGTCAGCAAGTTCACATTCAAGTGATTGATCCCTGATGATGCACAATTTTTCAAACTTTCCTTTGCAAACATGAATACATCTCCTGGAACATATGAAAATGGACATAAAACAATCATCTTTTTTATTTATTTATTTATTTTATTACCTTATTCTAGTACCTTAGTACTCTCATCATGAACTCATTGGATCTTCAGCTGACTGGATGAAAAACGTTTAGATAGATAATATAACCATCAACACATTTAAGGCTGTGAAAAAAGATGGCAATTACAAAGCATGATTATCACATAGAGCGTGACCTGTGTTATTCAAATGAGGGGCCCCATTTAGATATCGGTGAATAATATAACCTATGTTATTTGACTGAGGGGCTCTATTCCAATATCAGGGCTGGAGAACATAGTAGTGACTTCACACAGAGGTTTGGGCTTCAGGGATCCCTGAACACTTGGGCCCCTGGGCCTGGGTCCATTAGGCCCGTTCAGTAATCCATCCCTGCTCATAAGTTTGCCTGTTTGGAACTTTTGAACCGTTTTGGAATTCCTGGTGTGTGATATTCCATATGTAGTCTTATTCGAGTTTTAATAGCCTAAATGTTTGAGATAAAAAAGCTGATTTAGAAAGTGTTCCATGTGATTTCATCATTCAATAAGAAGACAACAACCTGTCTGTTTTGCGCAAAGACAAAATAAAATCTGAAGCCCCATTACCACCAAAAATGCAAATGTCTAGCCTGTGAGAGACAGGGACGTTGGAACCAGTATCTGTTAAGGCGTGTGTTGCAACTATCGGGTACATGAGCGCACACAGGCCTCGACCCTTAAAATCATCAAGTCAGACTTTGATATAAATGGGGATTCGGGGATTTCTCCCCCAAGAAAAAGTTTCAAATTCGGGTTGCTAAACATACCATCTTAACGTAGTTTGAGACGGACAGAAATACTAAAACCTGGCCCGTCTTCTGTCTGACTCGCATCAACATTATCCCAGGCCTATGCAGGCCAACCACATTCCCCTCTCAGCTGTTCATGCCAATACATATAATATAACACATGCTGTCCTTTGTGTTCCCAGCTGAAGGGGAAAGATGGTGGTGATAGTATTGGCCGTATCAGTAAGCAGTGGAGTGGTCTACTCAAAGAGGTGTTCACGGACACGGATAACTTTGGCATCCAGTTCCCTCTGGACATGGATGTCAAAATGAAGGCCGTGCTGATGGGTGCTTGCTTCCTTATCGTGAGTAATGAACGCTCAGTTGAAATGTCTTATTTGCTAACGGTGTGAGCCGGATATTCAGACATTGCACAAAATGTTTTAAATCGTTACGCCACTGTATAGAAAATGATTCCCGAGCTATTTTTGTTTTCCGGTAGGATTTCATGTTCTTTGAGAAAGTTGGGGACACCAATCAGCGCAACACTGTTTTCTCATAAGTGGATGAGAAGGGAGTGGGAAAGCGAATCAGCCTGTAGCGTGTCTTCCTGAAGATGTCTGGAGACTTCTGCCTGCACTCTACTGTCCACACGTCATCCCACCGTCCCCTGTGGAAATGTCAACGTCTAGCTTAGGCTCTTCAGCCACTCCTGAGCTACTGTGTTGCTCGCTCCAGTAAGCCATTTGTTGCTTCAGAAATGAGAAAGTGTCACCTTTTCTACTCCAAGCTTTCACATCCTTCCTTTTCTTGTGTCACTTACACACACCGTCATGTTCTCTTTACTCTATAGGGGGGTATTTTATTACTACATTTGTATCAAGGTTAATATTAGCCACAGCTACTATTTTTTTATAGTCATTATTATTTACCAAATGTCAAAGTTTGTTTGAAATAGATATTTCATATTACTTATCTGTAAAGGCCTTTTTATACAATTAATATGCAGTTTGTTTAATCATCCTGGTAAATGTTGTGGGTGAGTTGGTTTTGTAATGTATTCTTTTTTGTTTGATGTATGTACATAACAGTGAAATGGCAACAAAAGTAGGTGTGTCACAATGAGAGGTTGTGTAAGATTGTATTAGCTGGGAATGCAGGCGAGAGAGGGTGAGGAAAATCTGAGTCACTCTTTCCTGCGAGGTCACTGAAAGTTTGGATGTTGTACCAATAGGAAGGAAAGTCCACAACACATTGACCTGTTACAGTATAACAGATGGAGTTTACATGTGGGGAGGCAGGGGGTATCTAAGTTGGAAATGAAAAGGCACTGGACTTGAAGAATGCTCTTATTTTCATTCAGGAAAGCTCTACATAATTACATGCCTTAACACATGGGGTTCATAGGGTGTGGAACAGTCCCTCCAGAGAGCTTTATAGGTTTAGCCAAAGAGAAATGACACCCATCTGTTTTGTGTGTAGCAGCTAAAAGCAAGACGAGGTGCTCCTAGAAAGGCTGCGCTTGTCTTGGGTTCACTATCAAAAGCAGCTTGTCAGGGATGAATAGTGGTTCCTGTGTATTGAGAAAATAAACCTCCAAAAAGTGTGGTGTAATGACATGCACGGGAGAGGAGGGAGAGGCCAAGTGGAAATTTGGATCATGTGGGACCCACAGCCGCAGCCAACACAACTGGATTATCAAGTTCTCTGTCCAGCCTTTAGAACAATGCCTCTTCAGGACACCTGATGTTTAATGATGCATGCATCGTTTATCATGATAATGATTTTTGGTCTGCTCTAGATTTGTTTATTGGGTGGGCTGTTGGTTTGGTTAGTTGATTGAAGTAAAGCCAAAAAACCTTAACAGGGGAGTTGACTGAATGATGAAGCCATTGCCTTAGAACTTTGACATTTCTGTCCAGTGGTATTGTGATGTTTATGTTAAGTGTTTCTCATACATACTCATATATATGTATTTTATATATAGTATATATTAGTATCATACACCGTGTGCCATATACCAAATGGCTAAAGACCGCATTATTCTCTGATGACAATTATCCATGTTCACTAACTGTGGTGCTGTATTACCAAACACCTAAGTGCTTTCATTCCACGATCAATTAATGTTATTTTATTTCAAATGAACCAATTTATATCATGTCCAAATATTGTCATTGTATAATAAACAATAATCAGTATATGTCGTGTTGTCGTATGATGTGTTTGAATGTTAAAAGATGGCGGGGGAGGAGAAAGTGTTCTCCCTCCCGAGGTATCTGTAACTGTTATGTTGGCTCCACCCTGCGTGGGCTCACGGACTTGGCTGCGGTACAGGATTTTACTAGTCTGAGGGAGGACTTGTGGGTGTGGCCTGGGGTGGAGAGAAAAGCAGCAACAGACTCCGCACTGCCCCCCCTTGGACAGATGTGGAAACAAGTCACCAGACATTTTTTATACATGGTTAGTTTATATTACACTGAAATTGATCAAATTTATACAGTGCAAAAGGTTCGGTCAGTATATATACACACAAATTCCTTGGGATTAAAGTTTTCATTTAAAAAAAGACATCTTTGCTAAAAATTGTAAAAAGTTAATATAATTCAAATTGTAATGAAAAACAGCATGTGTCCATTCGCTCTGTACTGGTCTGATTTTGGCATCTTTCACACGCTCTGTTCCTTTTCATTCCTTTTTGGCCATCCTGATGAGGTTTCAACTGGCCTTCTGCAAGTCCCATGTATACAGTGCAGAAGGCTTTGTCAGTATTATATACAAATTCCTCTGGATTAAAAAATAAAATCTAGTTTTGGATTTGAAAAAGACATTTGCTAAAAATGGTAAAAAAAGTTAATATAATTCAAATTGTAATGGAAAACAGCACATTTGTTTGTATGATGTCCATTTGTTCGTTACTGGTATGGTCCGACTTTCTACACACGCTCTACTCCTCTTCCTTCTTTTGCCATCCTGAGGAGGAATCGACTGGCCTGCTGCAAGTCCCACTTGTGTCTGGAAAGGACTCTGTAGCAGTCCTCTTTAGAACACAAGCTCATGAAGTACAACTGCTCCATCTAATGCAACAAAATGGCAGAGCACATGTATGAGTATCAGTGGGGTGGGTGGGGCATAAAATAACCAGTGTCAATAAAAGGTGCAGAGGTTGCAATAACATGTTCAACACAGGCACAGAAATGACACTGCAGACATTTTAAGCCAGCACTCATTCGAAAAGAGTTATCTAAACCCTTATCGCAAATTGTATCAACACAAATAGACTGGAAAGTGCATAACATAAAATACGGGAACTCATTTTCTATGATGAAATGAAATGATGCATAGATCCAAATGAATTGGGTGCAAAATTACCTTTAGCTGCTGCTCAGCCCTCACAGGGTTCCATTCATTTCTGAATAAGGCCGCTCGCGCATCCTCACTGGTCGCTCCATGTACCGCCTCGAGTACCTGGTCAATAACACACAAGCATGTAGAAATTACCTGAAGAAAGTGTGTATGGTCACATGTAACTTGATTACAGCAAATTGTATGGTAGGAGCAGGCTTTACTCAGTCTCTTTTTTTGTCTTTCAGAGTGCTGGGCCAAACTTATATAACTGGTCGGAAAGGAGAAAAAAGTCCGCACTTTGCATACAAAAATGTTTTATTGCACAGACACGTTTCGGAGTAGTCCCTTCTTCAGTGTACTCCGAGTGTACTTTATTACAGCAACCATGGCAAACACAAAAAAAAAACAATCACCTGTCTGATTAATCCTTCCTTATCCAGTTGAACGTGTGGTGGATATTTGTCTTGTGATCTCTCCTTCTCCCGGTCTTTGTCGCCACCGCCGCCACCGTCGTCCAGCAGAGGGGATGACCGAGCCATGGGGGCCATTCGGACCAGGTTGCCACCTCCAGGGCCGTGCTGCGGCTGCGGCTGCAGTAGTTGTGGATGCTGAGGTGGGGGCGGAGCCCACATCTGCGGCGGGCCTTGGGCTGCGGCATGCCGACGGTCGCGCACCAACACCGGGTACTTTGACGGTTTGAAGTTCGGGGGAGGTGGGCGCGGCGGGGGCACGATGCTCGCTTCGCTGAAACGGCGGGGGTCCTGAACAAAGTGACCGCCTGCAATAGAGGCGGGTATGGGGGGCCTGCGGGCGTCTGGTCTGCCCCCTGAGTGGCTCCCTCGGTCCTTATTTTGCTGGGAACCCAGGACTGACTCTAAACTCCGGGACATTCCTGCAAGACAGAGGAAGCTGTCTGTATTAATTTGGGATATATTAAATATTTAATCGGATATATTAAATATTTAACTGTCTGACCTGGACTATATTAATAGATCATTGCTAAAACTATCAAGTGACTAAACGATATAAATAGATATAATGAATAAATACAAAACCTGATCATTAAGGATCTAGGATCATAAAGGGTCTGGAATATTTGTTGCTCTGAATACTCTTATTGCTCTATCTCTGATGTTTATTTTTCTGACCTGACATCTTCTGTAGGTTGGAGCCCTCCTTCTCCTTGGCCAGTGGAACCTTCCATATTGTGCTGCTGTAAATAACATTATGGAAAAACAAGTCAAACCAACAGAAAGCCTATGAATTTATAGTGAATGCCAGAGAAACCAACATGACAAGCAAACACAGTGTGAACGGTAAATTCTAAACATGGAAACTAAATAAAATAAAATAACTCTAAGAACTTTAAGATTCCCATATACATTTCCCATTTGGATTGCATTAGGTTGCGATGCATAATCTATTTATATACCGCTGGCACTTTAAACCAATCCTTAATCATTAAAGTGTCACTGACTCGTCCAGGCGCTCAGGTGTCCCCCAGCTACGACTCGGATGGGTGTCGCCGTGCCCCGTGTGCTGGAGGCTTCCCCTCAGTGGGCTGGAGATGTGCACTCCTCCAGAGGGGTTCGGGGCCGAGAGGACGGCAGGGACGGTCAGGGCTGCAGGGAACCAGCCGATGCTCAGGGTCCTCTGGTTCTGCCCCTTCCACTCACTCAGCTCCAGCCTGCCACAGAGAGACCAGAGGACAACGTCTTCACCAGAATATTTACTGTGTCCCTGTGTCCAATTCAATTCAATTTATTGTTATTTAAAATGTAGTTTCACCATGGACCACGGTCTCAAAACACTTAGTGCAACACTTGAAACAAGCAAACAGGCAACAAGTAGGATACAAATGAAGAGATTGGTTCCAAATATCCACGGTTACAATATGGGGTTCAGGTTTAACCAAGTTATACACACTCATAGAATTGTGTACAGTACCGATGTAAAATGAATACCTGCGATCTAAAACACACTGTATAGTCAAGGAGAGACTGTGAAATCTCAAACACATCTTAATACATTTACACATCCAGCGGTAATGATGTCAACATTTTCAAAGGCACAAAAGTACTTGAGAAAGGTTTGCTTTGGCACAACTAAAGGTGTACAAAACAGGTGTACACAACTAAAGGTGTACAAAACAGAGAGGTCTTGGACAATATACATACCAAGTGCCTCTGACAGGGACAGATATTCGCTTGGTAACTCAGTACAAAATATAACAGAACCATACCTATAGAAACCCTCACAGAGTAGGAGGCAGGGCCACTATTCAAAAAACATTTTGGTCCACGGCATGCACAAAAACACCAAATATAGCTGGGTGAGTGACAGAAAAAACATGGCTGGTTTTTGACAATTCCTCTTTACTGTTATAAAACTGAGCAAGTTTATGTTGGTGTGAGCCAGATAAGGCTTTTAACACTGAATGGGATGGTGAGGAGTCATTTCACAAGACTTACTAGGATCAAAAGGAAGAAATCAAGAGCCTTTATGGTGAGAGCAGGAGCAAAGAGTATGAACTACATATCTCCCCTTCCTTCATCACCCCTGTTAAAAGTAGAAGACTGGCCTTCTAGAAGGGCTGGGCTTTGATACCCCAGTATACCATATAGTCATTTGTATGATTGCTCTCCTTGAAATAAATGTTTTGAAGGCAAAGGGTGGGTCTACTCTATTTTCACTAGAGTCACTAGATATTCAGTTTCTGAAGATATTTCTGACATTTCTGTCCATCCCCTGCATTTGACGCCACTTGCCAATTTCAGGAGAGAAAAAACACGTAATCTACTCTGCCAGCAGTCGTAAAAGGCCTCATTAACAGAAAAGGTGCTGGTTAAAGATTGTCCTTGTGTTTCTGGCTTCAGGAGCCCCTAAAGCACCACATAGAAAAAGCTCAAAAGACGTTTCTCTTGTCTCGCCTTAGTACTGTGTTAACAGCCCCCTCATCAAAAGCAGTCTCCAAGGCCCCTCATCACCAAGCACCATCCAACTGCAAGAATGTGGGGATTAGAGCCAAGCCATATTATAGTAGGTATGTGGTATGTGGTAAATTCAGGCAGGCATTTAAAAAAGAAAGTGGGGGGATGCATGTAGGTTAACAACAAACCCTCTCTGTCATTCATCGCATGCTTTCTTTCCTCAGTTCACAATATTTTACTCACCCGTGGTCTATTACTGTCACCGAGTCATTGGTCAGTAGGCTAAGTTTTCTGTGCTCTGTGAAGTCTCTAGTAACACGAACCTCCATAGGCTTTGCCTGTGGTAAGAAATATAGAATACAAAAAAAAGATTGGCAAAAAGACCTTTACAAATGACCTCTACTATATGGTTTGTTTTCTCTTTTCTCTTTTGGACAGCCATTATTCATTTTACCATATTGAGTAGACTGTCAAATATATAATAACATAAAGCAAGTCATGTAAATCAGTTCTTCAATCAGTCCTACTGACATCAGCCACCAGGGTTGTGAGCTCCGCAAAGGTGGGTCGGTCATTAGGGTTGCAGGCCCAGCATTTCCGCATCACAGTGAAGAGCTCCTGAGGGCAGTCTGTGGGTCGCTCCAGCCGATCTCCCTCTCTCTCCACACGGTAGAGAATCTGAACACACACAAGGTGAGAGCACCTGTTCAGTGCACATTCACTTATGGGGAGGGCCACAATGCATGATTGTTTAGCAGGTTCAACATGATACCTATACTGTATACTGGCTAAAATAACTTTTGGTATTACTGCAGACACACATGTACTATTCTCTGAACACACACACGCACGCACACACACATGCACACGCGCACACACACCTGTCTGCCTGACAGACCAAGCCAGGGCTCCTCACAGTATGTGAACATCTCCCAGAGTGTGACTCCAAACATCCACACATCTGAGGCGTGGGAGAAAGAGCCCACTCGCAGACTCTCTGGAGCACACCTAGAGAGAGAGAGAAAGTAAGAAAGGTTTCAACCATCGCTCACAAATACTGTGATAGAAAGAGAGCATAAATAACAAATTAAAGTATGCAAAAAGCATGTATGATTTGACAAAATACAGGGGGCCCAGACAATTCCAGTGACAACTCTCGCTCTCTTTATCTCTTAATTTCTTACCAGGCAAAAGGGATGCGTTTGTGTGCAGTCATGACATAGTGGTCCTTATCCTGCCCCAGGCCCCTCATCAGGCCAAAGTCTCCAATCTTCACCAGCTCCCTGGAGGCCAACAGAACGTTCCGGGCCGCCAGGTCTCTATGGATGAAACGCCTGCTCTCCAGGTACTCCATTCCTGCTGCGATCTGGGTGCTGAAGAGCCACAGGCGGGCAAGTGGATACTCACCCTGACGCGAGCGCAGCATATCATACAGGGAGCCCAACTGGGCCAACTCGGTCACCTTGGAGAGAAGGGGCCAAAGTCAATGCAAAAGACCAAAATCAAAAATTGAATCATTTGCTACAGAGAGGCATCAGATAAAGAAAACACACTATGGTGAACAGGGTAATACACACAGTATTCACAGGAAGTGAAAGTAGCCGTCACAGTTTTTTTTTTATGTATTTAAAAAGAAATTCCACTGGACTCTATAAAATGCTGGAGGAAAGCTATTTTACCATTTTAAGAGGTTGCGTAAGAACCACACCATAGAGATGAATAATGTTGGGGTGATCGAGGGACTGCATCACTGTGACCTCCTGTAAGAAGTCGGTCAGTGTGTCCGTCTGCCTGGAAAGACTGTTCCTTAACGATTTAACTGCCACTGGAATCTATATAAAATGACAACATTTAACAGGTGCACTTTATATAAAATATGCAAACTATGTAGCGTTAAAAACATGCCTGCACACAGTTGCACTGCTTATTCTACCCAAATGATAACAGTTGAAGTTAAGTGCTTTATCAAAGCGCCCAAATCAGCCCAAACACACTTACGACTCTTCCCGTTGGGGTGTGCCACTCGCCCCTCTTCACCACCCCAAAGGAGCCTGAGCCCAGCTTCTCCCCCAGTGACAGCTCACTGTCCTGGATCAGACAGGTGAGAGCTCGGCCCATCTCCGGACCCTGCCCCTGCCCCGACCCGCTGCCACTCCACTGGTCGCTCCCCTCAGGGCCACGACCGCTGAACACCTGCCAGGACAGCAAGGAAAGAGTGATCAAGTAGTTCAGTTCAGTGCAAAAGCAAATAGGGAGAGAGAAGGACAAGAAGGAGTAGACTGGTCACCTTGGCCATCCATGAGCGTGGACGTGCATTGGTCTTGTAACGCTTAACGGCATCCCAAAGTCTTCGCTGTCCTAAAGGGGGGGGAAAAAAAAGATCAAATGCTCATAACTTATTGGAGCTTGAATATTTTGATACACTATATTTTGATGACCTAGTAACACATGCATAGCACTTAGCATACTAATGTTTAGTTTTAATAAGTAGGAGTTACAACTCCGTTGGCTTTGTGTTCCACCTCATACTAGTGAGTACCATCACTGGTGTCTATACCACAGATGTTCTACTTTTTCATTAGTAACAGCATTGCAACCATAACAAGAAAGTACTGACCTGGTTTGCTAATGCCAATCTGTTCGAGATCAGATTCCTTCACATAATTCAGGTGTTCAATCCGAGTCACATTCAGTCCGTCTCGAACCCTTAGGTAGAACCGCTCTAACTGGACCTCCGCCAGGAGCTGATACAGCCACTGAGTGTCCTGGTCCATCACCATGACATCATCCTACACACTTGGAGCACAGGACAGAATCCCTGAGGTTAGTAGCAATACGTGCTTAAGGAAACATAGTGGCTAAGGAGCTGGGCTAGCATGCAGCAGCCAGAACAGTTGGGTTAATTTGCCGACTGCCCTAGAGCAAGGAACTTAACCCTAAGTTCTGCTGGGGAGACTAGCCCTTGCAATAATTGACATAGCGGTATGTAAGTCGCTTTGAATAAAAATAAAAGTACAAAAAGTAAATATCTAACTAAACTACTAATTGAGAGAATGTGGAAACTACACATTCAATATTATTTGTACAGATTTACCCAAATAAAACTTGGAACTGCACCAAAAGCCATGGGTCTAAAGTTATGGGTTCTCAGTCTTTAAAGTGATAGGAATGTTCTACATAACCTTTATCCTTTGTCAATGATAATTACTTTATCATTGTAAGACCAACAACCCTGAATATAACAGAATTGCTTTCAGTTACTCACACAGCAAATTACCCTACAATGACGTCAAGCCTTGAGCATTATCATTAGCTGTTAGATAAACATCTAAATGTTTAAATTAGTGTAATAATTAAACTAGAAATGCAATTCCAAGGAATTACCAGTGCATTAAAGTGCAAAAAAAAATGTTATGTAAAATATCATGCATAGTTAAAACAGATAATGCAGAAATTACTAAGGTAAAGGAGAAGTACTAAGGTTCCTAAGGTGTTGATAGGATAGACATGGTGGTTCCATAGTTTAATGAAAGTTTATCATTTTAATTTTAGGGGGGGGGGGATTCAATTCCTGTTACATGTTGGCTTTCTCACATCCTGATGGACTTTTACACAACACTAAACGGCAATAAAGCCTTCATTTGCTAAGTTTTATCAGGACATGAAGGCAGGAGTCCAACATTCCTGTGTGTGGGTTGTCAAGAGACCAGGCTGCAGTGCTCTTGCCTACTGTCCTACAAATAATTAATCAAAGCCGCTTTGAGAGAGCTGAAGAAGACACAAAGTTGTCTCAAACATATGGCTAGTTCGGTATGAAAGAACATTATCAAATTGCAACCGAAACTGCACACCCAGTGCATAAGTCCACACCCAGTATATCATGCAGGATATGATGAAAAACCGGCAAGTTAGTCACATGACATGCCTGTCATTATCAAACAGCCTTTTCAGAATTTGTCCATACTTAATACAAATGTATTTCGTTATGTATCAAAAAGTGCCTTTACATTCTGAATTAGACAATAAGGACTACTCAAACAGATCATTCCCAACTCAAGTCATCATTCAGTTTGAACAAGTAGGCTACTCTTCTAAACTGGGAACAGCTGAAAACAAAACGACAACCCATACAAAAACACTAGAAATGTGATCCCTGGAAAAGTTCCACAACAAGTGGATTTAACAAAAGAGCTATAGTTTCTATAGAGGAAAAGAAAATAATTTGCTTACAAACCAGACACAACATTCATTTGAAGTGACTCACAGTCGTCAATGTTTTCATTTATCACTGGTTCGTCATCAAAAAAGGGGTTGTGGCCATAGCATTCAGAATAGAACATTCTTCAATTTGAACTCAGCCAGAGAGCAAACCAAAGTTAGCGCACTCACATAAGTAAAGACAAGGATACTCAGTAGCTTTAACTTCACACACAGGACTATGTAAACACATTTTGTCAACCTTTCAACCTTCTGGCAGGTAGTAATGGATGTGACAAGATCACCACATCAAGAAGCCTGGGATTGTATTGGATATTATGTCAAATTCATTTAAAGATGCAGTGAAGTGTATAGACTATATTGAAACAAGTTGTGTAGCTTCACCTTAACTCTCATGGGCTACCTCATAGCCTACTCTTGTCTATCATCCGAATAAGTTTCATGACACCGTATTCTCTCAGTCCCACCGGTGTGGTTATAATGTGTAATGTGTAATGTAATTTATTGAATCCCAACTGTTAACAAATTAATACGCACATTGAGTTTCATGTATGGGCATATGCACACTGTGGCACAGTTATAATTAGATCAATTCAATTAGGCTTCATTTTGATATTAAATTGATTGACTATTACCACTTTTGGTACTTTGACCTGAAACCTTTTGGTCTCAGGCTAAAATAAACATAGAATTGCCATTGAATTATTAGGGCAACATACAATAGTCCTTATTCCTGTGGAAAGTTGTCCTTCAAATCAGTTTCCATTGTAGCATATCTGTTAACATTTGTTAGGCCCTCAAAATGTACACAAATTAACAAATGACACTAAAGTTAAAGTTAAACACGCACAAGATGGTATGTAAAACATATGTTTTCACTACAATACATAAGTTGACCAGCAGACGTTGTAAGACACTAAGACGTAGGGCCTAAGTCATGCCTAGGCTATACTAAAGCTATGTTGATGATCATTTGGCAGATGCATTGTTTTCGATAACTTGTATCGAAAATAAAAATGTATGGATTTCTAATTGTTGTAACCTGTTATTGCGGGCAAACCCAACAATTACAGAGATACTGTGCAGTTTAAAGGTCTGCAAATAGGCCTAGATCATTCGAGTTGTTTCATAGTCATAACCTACCTGTAGCGAGAAGAAGGCCTGTTACATTTCCGTGTTCTCATTAGTCCCATTGCATATTCGACGGTAAATTACCCCACAGACATTCGTCAAAGCATGTCTATAATCCTTTCTGTCTTCTGCTGAGTAGGAGGATACAGCCGTCCAAGAGGTTTAAACGTTGGTTTTGCTAAGACCAAGGCTGACCACTAACAGGTGTTTGAGCTATTAAACTCCCCGGTATCCAAAGCGAACTCTCCGGATAGCATGCAGCATTCCCACGGCTGACTACCTGTGTATTTATTTCCATCCGCCCTCTTTCTGTGTTCTCCTCCCCCACGTCTCCTCAGTCCGCACTTGGTCGGGTTCTTTCAAATAGACTGTTTTGATAGGCCATTATTCGAAAGCACTTTCAAAGCATTTTCGCTGAGTCTGCTTACTTACATAATTAATATCACTTTGGTGAATAAATATTATGTTTAATATGTAGCCTATAATTGCGTGTGTATGTGTGTGTGTGAGGGGGGGGGGGGGGGGAGTGAGTGTGTCTGTATAGGGCACCATCTAACATGCGTAATTTTGGACAATTGTGTATTTTGTGCGCTCACAGCCTGAAACTGCCTGGAGGATAAGAGACAAACGCAATAGCAAGGCGCAGTCTCTCTCCCTTGCCAACACCTGCCCAGCCTGTCAAACAGGATCTATATCTCCCTGCACGCGGGAATTATTGGGTCCTTGGACTACTGTTCAGGGTAACCTGAACTGATGCCTTTTTAACACGTGTTCTTGTGCTCCAAGTTTGCCTTTTAAAAAACAAAAAACAAAAAAAACACCAAACTCTCCCTCATTTTAAGCCCCCTGGTGGATTGATTTTACATGTCTTGTTACCTGTCCAATTGAAAAATCATCTAGGCACATGAGCGCAAGCACAGATGAGCAAGAGATACATATCTTTACAGTTTCAGGACCCCAGGTCATATCCAAATTCTCGCAAAGTATTGCAACTGCTCATTATCTTGTTGTTGGTTGTTTGGGTCGTTTCTAAGTTCATTGATGTCAAAAAGTGGGCCTATTCAGCTCCGATATCCCTTGCAAAATAGAATTAATAGCCATAGAATAAGGCCTATTTAGGACATGCAGAGCAGAACTGGGTCCCAGGGATAGCCAACATCATCATCACATTCAGTCTCATACTAACCACTGGCTACAGATGACTCATGTGCAATCAAAAGAATACTTGTTTTGGATCGTGCATGTTCTTTTTTGTCTGCTACTGCGAGCTATTGAAGAAAGCACAATGTGCACAAAGCACAAAGGGAACTGGATTAAGATTGTCAAGGCCTGATGATGGTATTTTAAACCAGTGAATGAATTAACAAAAAACACAACACTAGACCAATGTTGATAAAATAAAGTACGCTATACATGTTCAATAGGCAAGTTAAATATCTTTCATAGCAATATAGGCTGATGACATCAGTAAAGCGCCACGGAAACCGCGTGCCTTCGTTTTAAAGAGGCGCCGGTGTTCATTGAATGAGGTTGAATTAGAAGCGTCTGTTTTGGATCGCTTCCACAATTGCGTTCCCATCAAGTCAGAAGCGATTTTTATAGTTGTTATTTTATACCGTATTCTGATAAAAGATTGCCCTTTGACGGTGAGTTTGACGTTTCACACATTCAACACACACACACACCAAAAGGGCGTAATGTTTATGCATGCTTAGCTAGTAGGCTAGCACGAAATTATGCTAGCTAGCAATCGTGAGCTGTACAGGTACGTGGTCAATACTCCGGGGGGGTCAGCGCACGGATTTTGATGCACCTAGCTGTTAGGTCTCAAATGCATTCAATACCCTTATTTATATTGTATTTCGCTACCTCAAAGAAGCGATGGGGTAGCTAAACGACTGGTCTGTAGTTTAGCTGTTGTTTACACTATTCAAGCTAGCTAGCCAGCTAATCTAGATATGTGGTTAGCCTGTTAGCTAGCCATCTCATTAGCTTTATGGAGTAAGCAGTCAGTTATATTAATAATAGATGAATGTTATAGCCACAACATGCTTATAGCCTAATTTATTCGGCAAACAAAGCAACCATACGCTTCTAGCAGCCGTATGGAAGCCATAACTGGTGTTAGATAGCAACGCTAAGTGTCCATTTAAGATTAACCAACTAATTGACTTCTCTTGTCCACGCAAGTGTCTACCTAGCTAGTTAGCCAACTGTAGCTACCATTGTGCCAGTAAGAGGTATATGAAATGAACTCCACGAGAAACGGAAGTGCAGAAATGTACTTCAACAATGTAATTTGTTGCATTGCAAAATACGGGTAACAGTCAACGTTGTGTAGTGCTTGGAAGAAACGTTAGTTATTAGGGCTTATTTAAGCTCATCAAAGTTTGCACTTACCAGACCTGTAACTCCAGGCTAACTAAAGCTAAGTGATATTTGCCGCAAAGCATAAGGAAAGAGAAAAAAAATATATTCTCCTTTCACTTTCTCCGTTTGCATGGCAGGTGGCGAGCTGGCGCAGGTTGCAGGGTGCCCGTGGACGATGAGAGACAGCAGCGGCAGCCTGGCACAGAACCGCTGGCAAGGAGAGCTGGCCTTGGGTGTGGGCCAGGAGGGCAATGGGGCTGCAGGCATGCCTGCAGGGCACCTCATGGATGCCTCCTCACCCAACCATGTGTCCAGTCCAATGCATCTCAAACTGGGGCAAAAGGAAAGGGTCAATGAGACCGAGTACATGGACCCGGAGACTATTGATGACTGGAGGGACGACGACGAGGAGGAGGAGGAGGAGGAAGAAGAAGATGACGAGGAGGAGGAAGACGAAGAAGAAGATGACGATGATTTAGAAGAACAGGAGGAGGATGTGAACTTCGAAGCAGCTGCGTGGGAAGAGCTTGAAGGGGTGGAAGAATGGCAAGCCCCACATGACACACCGTTAGGGTCCCTCACAGATCACCAACTGCGGCAACAACAATCAACACCGCCCCTGTCGGAGGAGCAGGTTCAGTTCTTAGCAGGTGACTCGCCTGAGCAGCCTCTGTGGTCAAGGCTGTCCGCACACAAGCTGCGTCGACTGAGGCGCTGGAGAAGGCTTCGCGTTCGCAGCAGCCTGCGGTTCCGACTCGCACAGCACTGGAAAACGTGGCGCCAGCAAGCTCAGAGGATGGGGATGCAGGGACACAGGAGGGTGAGGAGGTGGCGTCAGCACAGCACCTATGGCGTCCGCCAGCGACGGGACCCAGGGCTGAATAACTCCCAAGCCGAAGTGCAGAGGAAGGATGAGAGTGAGACAGGCGAGTACTCCATTTACATCATTTTTCTGAGGGTCTTTGAATACCACTGAATTATCTTTAAGCAGAGCTTCGTTGTTGTTGTTGTTGTTCATGTTCTTTATATATTTGTCAGGAATAGTTGCTGGACCAAATGTGCCCCGTTTTGCAATTGTTTGCAATAATTAACCCTAACCTTTTCACTTCTCAACAGAATCACGGTTATACGGACTCAATGGTTACCGCGGTGACTCGCAATCCAGCTCATTGGTCAGCACTGGGGACTCCGGAGGCCAGGACTTTACCCCGATGCGTCCAAAGCCTGTAGAGATGGCGCTCACAGAAGAGCACATGACATGCCTACATGGTATTTGCATTTTACATGTCCTATGTCCATGTCCTATAAAATCAGGCTCAATCGATCTCCCTTAGCTCACTGTCTTATTCTTTATTTTGTGCGTGTTTTACAGGGATTCTCGATGAGTCTTTGCAGCAGTACGGAAGCCTGATTCCCATCCATATTGATGATGTGGTTGAGAAACTGCAAGACATCTTCAAGGAAAATTTCTCCCAGCCACACAGGTTACTTAGCAATCTTGTTTTTTACCCTTCCAGTCTTGTGTGTTATCTGACATAAGTTTTAAATTGGCTTTTTACACTCTGATTGCACAATTGTTTTTACATGCCAAAGTTGAGTGTGAAAATTCAGTTTACATGTTAACCATGCTTTTTGTGTTTTTTGCTGTTTTACAAAGCAAAATAAAGACAACTTAATTTTACCATATCAAAGAAGGTTATTAGATAAAGATAATTCAAGATTTTTATGTCGCTTTTCATAAAAGCATTTGCTCCACACTTAACTTATAATTCTTTGTGTTGCAGGAAAGCTACAGTGCAGTCCGTAATTCAAGCCTACCAGAGGTCACCTGGAACCGCCATGGTGCGAGGGTTTCGTGTCAACTATAAGCGGCACATCCTCACAATGGATGACCTCAGCACTCTGTATGGGCAGAATTGGCTGAATGATCAGGTACAGCAAACGCCCCTGTCCAACTTGTAGTTCCATGCTGCGGGTTATTGTTAATGTCCGACACATAGATGTCTAAATGACATCCCCATAGAGAATTTACATTGTTAAAGTAGCCAGACATATAAAAATTCAGATATCAACATAGACAAAAAGCAGACATAATACTATATAATAAGTAGGGTTGGGCACCGAAACATGGTTCTAATATGACATGATATTCTTTCATGTATGTGATATGAATATCATGCTAAAAGTTAGCTTGCAAAAACACAAATACCGTATGTAGGTTACATACCTCTGCATTGATATCCCTGAGCTGTCAAAGAGGCTACAGCATCATCTCCGTACGTTATCGCTAATTAAGCTGCTTTGATGGGGTAGCCTGTTAGTGCAGTTGCTGTTAAAATGCCTAGCGCTGGGAATCTAAACACTTCAACACCGGCATATTATGTAACATGTTTAAAATTACTGCGTGTTATGGGGGAAAACATCATTAAATGTCTTGAAGAATTTGGGAACACACTGAATGAACGTGAAAGCAGAGTCCCTTGACGTTAGATTAGGTTGCTTGAAAATGCCGTTGTCCATGACCGGGCAGTTCCATAGCAAGCGGTTTTAACATACCTTATGGCAAGTCGCCCACACTGTATAAACTTGAAAGCAGAGCTTACCATTGTGTGTGCATCCATGGCAAGCTGCTTTAACATTTAAATGTATTATGTTTAGAAGCAATGAGATATTGATAGTAAATTAAATATAACAGTTCAATTTCATGTTCCAATTTGTCTTATCAATAAAAAGCAATTCATGCTTTAGACCATTTTATTTTAAATACAAAGTACCGGTTCAGGCACCGTTTTGGCACCGGCACCGTTTTAAAAGTATCGATTTAGATCCGGTATCAGATAAAACCCAAACGATACCCAACCCTAATAATAAGACATAAAAACTACAAAATCGCACTGCAGAGTTAACACAAAAGACACTGCAGAATGAAGTATAAGTAAGTAGTCAAGGCAGATTTAGTTCACAAGCAGTTTAATGTCAGCAGGTCTGACAAAAGCAGATTAGTTATACAGTCTGAGGGCCCCTCGAACAAATTACCTCCTACATCGTTCATTAGGGCATCTGAGTTGAAGGAGTCTTGAGGGAATTTCACTAGCTTTCTGTCCTTCGCCATCTCCTCCAGTTTGTCCAGCTTGGGTCCAGCCTCTATGATCTTAATCTGTCTGCGTCCTTTGCTGTGATGCCTTCTCCCCAACAATCCACAACATAGGAGACGGTGCTCGCCAACAACAGACTGATAGAACATGTTAAACAATTTGTTGCAAACATTGAACGGCCTGAGCTTTCTCAGGAAGTTATGCCGGCTCAGGCCTTTCTTGTAGATGGCTTCAGTATTTATGGACCGTTCCTGCTTGTCATCCAGATGAATGCCAAGGTATTTGTAGGACTTACTGATCTAGGCGTTACTCCCACTGATGCAGATCGGTGATGATGAAATCTACTCCCTCCTGCTATAATCCACCACTGTCTCCTTTGTCTTGGCCATGTTAAGCTGCAGGAAGTTTTCTCCACACCACCGCACTTAGTGGTCCACTAGGCCCCTGTACCCTTCCTCCTGACCACCCTCCACTCACCCAACAATGGCAGTATCATCCAAGAATTTTTGTGGATGACAGTATTCAGAGTTCTAAGTCTGAGTCATGTACTGTAGGTAGTGAAAAAGAGGGGAGACAGCACTGTGCCCTGGGCCCCATGTTTCAAACCAAACCAGAACACGTAGAGCTCTGTAACCTCACAAACTGTGGTCTGCCCATTAGGCAGTCCTTGATCTATGTAATCATGTATGGATGTTCTAAAATAGATCTCTGCGAATGTCACACCAACGTTCTCTTTCACCTCGATCACTAGAGACCACCCATTTCAGTCATTTTAATTATGTAATATTCATTCATTTCTTCTCATCAGGTTATGAATATGTATGGAGATCTTGTGATGGATTCAGTGCCTGAGAAGGTGAGAATTCAATCGCTATGCCATCCAACAACATGTCAAGTCTGTGGGTTTTCAGAGGAACTTGTTTGAATTTAGTAAATGGCGGGATTATATGACAAAGGGTTTATAGATTCTATGAACTGGTCAAAATGGCAGAATCAGGAAGTACCAATCAGCCATTTTCATATTTTTATTAACGGTCATCTGTCAACTGTTTATCAACAAGCATGTACCTTGCTTGATTCAGTACACCTAATTTACTCACAGGTTGCAGAATTTCATTGTATTAATTATGGTCACACACAGTAACCCACTGTCTGTTTTGCTCAGTGTTTTCTAAGTGTCAGGTACTCATCACTCCACATGAAAATAGAAAAATAGAAATATTTATTGATTTATTATATTATATTTTATTTTGTTTTCATCCCCTGTGTGTTTCTTTTTTTGTCCCAGGTTCATTTCTTTAACAGTTTCTTCTATGACAAGTTGAGGACAAAGGGTTATGATGGCGTGAAAAGGTGGACGAAAAATGTAAGGACATTTACGTTCCATACTATCTTTTCCATACTATACTATTCTACTCCTGTATAATGTATGCTGAAAGGGTTTAAAACTATGAAAGCTTGGGAATATCAAAAGAATGATCCAAAATGTTAGACTAATTTTTCGCTTCTCTTAGAGATGAAAATAAATGCCCAATTTATTTGAAATTTTACTGTAATTGGCTCAATATGAAACAATACTGTCTTGGTCAGGTGGACATCTTCCAAAAAGATCTGTTGTTGATCCCCATTCACCTGGAGGTGCACTGGTCTTTGGTGAGCGTTGATATCAAGCGCAAGGCTGTCACCTACTTTGACTCCCAGCGGACCCTAAACAACCGCTGTCCAAAGGTAATGGACACCTTTTAGGAAATACTTTGTGTGTTTGCATTCTGTTTGGGTGTGATTCCTCTTTCCTTCCTTCATGTAAATGAAATCATTTTTCTGCACGTTGCAGCACATTGCGAAGTACTTGCTGGCAGAGGCTTTCATGAAACAACGGCGAGATTTCATGACTGGGTGGAAGGGTTATTTTAAAATGGTGAGTGAACTTTGATTTCTTAATAAATGAATAACATTTCAAGTTTAAGATGTTCTTCTGAATAATGACATCAGAGGCTGTATTCACAAAGAATCTTAAGGCTGAAATGAGCTCCTAGCTGTCAAATTTAGGAGAAACTCCTAAAAATAATGGGCGTGTCAG
Organism: Alosa pseudoharengus; assembly: GCF_046254945.1. Classification (NCBI taxonomy): domain Eukaryota; kingdom Metazoa; phylum Chordata; class Actinopteri; order Clupeiformes; family Clupeidae; genus Alosa; species Alosa pseudoharengus. Next base: position 26,014,735 of record NW_027468640.1, read on the forward strand.
TCGTAACTTTACGACTCCTAATATTTTTGACTAAGAGTAATTCCTGAAGTATTTTAGCCTTAAAAGTAGCACTTAAGTCTGGGACAGCTTAGAAGTAGTCGAGAGGACTCCTAACTCACTAAGGCCTGTTTACAAACAATCGTAAGCAGCTGTTTGTAGCATTCTACGTCACAATATTTTGAAATGCAGAGATTCAACACAGGAGATTCAACCACGAGGGAATAATTGTGCATAGTAAGGGATGGAATAACGCCACCAACAACAACCAAACCCATTAATTGTCAAGATTTAAACTAAATGTAAAGTGTCATTGCAAACAGCTTAAATTACCTCTCGTATATGCAAATGTGTCTTCATACAGATTCATTCCAAAAAAAAAAGATACTGCATCAATCCGTAGTGTATTCCATTACTTGGCAGTTTGCTTTATAGCCTGTTTTCTTCATTTATCAGAGAATCAGGAGGGCCCTATGCACAACTGTGTGGTTGGAAAAGAATATCATAATATCTAGTCTGAGAAACCGATGCCTTGCATATCCTCATACCTGAGACTGGCCATGCAATGAAAGTATTTGGTTCACAGAGATGAAACCTCACGAGGTGCAGAACAAATAAAAAGATGATGGAATATTGGTTGACCGTAAAAGTAATCTTTAGTAAGTAATCAACCACTGAACTATGTAATGATGATGCAATCAAGCTGCAATGCTGCAAATTTTGTAATTCCTACAAATGGAGGATTCTTTGACATATTTTCAAGCACAAATTATTTCAAACAGAGATGGTTATTTCTGACAATTATTTCTAACATTATTTTTACTATATTTTTGAGAGGCATTCCATTAGTAACGACATCCTAGAATGTGGCGGAACGATTAATATATAGTAATATCTAATTGTGATATTTCCACATATCCAAATATTTCAAATTTCGCTTTAAGTTGGGCCACTTCTGTTTGGTGAGCATACATAGTGCATAAGAAATACAGCACTCTTATTTAGTGAGCTTAACTGCCTGTCACATTAGGAGGACGATGACCAGATTAGCCATTTGGACAGCTGTACGAGTAATTGTAGCCTTTGTAGTGCAGCCCTAAGCCAGGTTACATGTACATGTTGCATTCCATTCAAACAAAGCGATTTCATAGTGTCACATTTGACATGTTTGAAAATGGAATAGGGTGAATTCATTTTAGCATGAAACACATAGAGAAGGAAGTATACAAATGATTGTGCACACCGCCGCTCTTGCCATGTAAACCTATTTGCCTCTAATTAGAGCTGAATTCAGCGCAGTGTTAAATTTGTCACCTTTTTTTCCATTTAGTCTTAGTCTTGTGATGAAAAGGCCTTTTTAGTCTTTGTCATATTTAGTCATTCAAATATAATTTTATTAGTCAAGTTATAGTTGACTAAAAGTCTAGTAGTTTTAGTTAAAACATTTTAATAACAAATTATTTCTGATTACCATGTCAGTGTTTCACACATATAATTGTTCATAATCAAGCATAAATGGATTGTAAGGGATAATGTATAGAACGCCAGTCATTATTGGGAAAATAAGTCCCGACAGGGCAAACCGGACCCCGACGCGCAGAGGAGGGGTCTTGTTCCGCCCTGAAGGGACTTATTTGAAAGTTCCAGTAGTTGAAGAATGAAGTTCCAGTAGTTGCGGAGAGATATGAAAGACCTGAATTAGAAGCGCAAACTCCTTTGCCATTGACAGCGGTCATTATTTTTTTCAGAGGTCCTCTAGTCGAAAATAATGACCGCTAGAACTTTGAAAAATCCCATTCAAGTCAATGGAGCGTTCTACTTGCATTGTGAAGAGCCGTGTAATAAGACTAGTTAACGCTTTTTAACATTTACAGAAAGGATTTTAGAAGGTTCACAAACATCTGGATTTGTAAGGATTTCGTTTACAGAGAGCATCCTGATGTCTGCATGCAGCTATGTCTGCTTGTAGGATGTGCATGGTATTAAAGTCTCCTCTTATTTAATGTGCAATTAGTGTGTAATTTGTTGAATTACAAGTGAATCATACACTACTTGCTCAGTCACCACTAGAACAAAAATTTCAACTTGTAATCAAAATATATGATCACCTCCCATGCTGTATACTCTTAAGAGGCCTCAAAAAAAACATGGTAGTGGTTTTTTTGGTCGTAGTGTTCTGTGATTGCATGGTGGTAGTGTTCTGTGTTCTGCTTTATACACATAACTGTAGAAAGAATCAATAAATGTCAAATGTTTATTACAGAATGTGGCCAGACAGAACAACGACAGTGACTGTGGAGCATTTGTTCTCCAGGTAGGTCTCAGCCCTCTCATGTAACCTGTTTTAAAAATTGAGAAACATTGTTCCCTTTTCTGGCAACAATGTGGTCACATTTTAACCTCAAGATGACTAACGCTTCAGAAATTAAGATTGATGTTATCAGTCCCAGTTGAAAAGAGCATACTATGCAATGAGAGAATGTTTAGAACTAATGTTGGGGCATGTTGAGTGAGGTGGTTGCCAGGGACAACACCTCTTTGTGGAGGGGAAAAGGTGTTTGCTATGAGAATGTTGAATCAGCTCTTTTCCTTGCTGTGGCACTGGCAGTGGAAGGCGTCCAGGCCTTTCAACCCCCCATAAGGGAGGGGAAATGGTACTCTTTTTGACTCCTGTACCGCACTTTTAGTCCCCTGGAGTAATCTATTCACTGAAAGATAAACTGCAGTCCACCAAAGACTTTCCTCCTGCTCTTATTTATTACATTTCTGTTTCCAACTCTGAGGTAACGGAAGAAACATAGCATCCATCTAAGCTTTTTATGAAATGTTTTCATGCACACATTATCTACTGCATGTCTGAGGTTTGAGCTTGTGTTTTTTTTTTTTGCTTTGTTTCTTTGTTTTTGTAAGTGTGTGTGTGCACGTGCCTGTAAGCTTTATTCTTTTAGAAGAAGGCCCGCGAGTATTCCGCACAGTCACTTCACAGAAAAGAGCTGCCTGAACATTGTTTATGAGCTCCCTTTCCAAAGACCAACAAAAATACTCTGTGCATTTGTTGCAGTGTATTCGTAACCAGCATTAGGGTGAAGAGATGAGGATGTTTATTTCCTATCCCTTTAAAATTCTAACATTTCATCATAAGTGTTGCCTGAAGAAATATATTTTCCCATGTTTTTAACCTCTCCTGGTAGCTAGTAACATGCTGCAAGAAAGTGTATGAAAGAAAGTGGAGGAAAGGCAGTTGAAGGGGGTTTGCTAGCCTCCATTAAACAACCACAGAATACATAACTACCATACGTGTGTGATGCTTTGAGATTAGATACAATTGTGCAGAGAGGAGAAACATGCAATGACATACTGCTAAAGCTATCAAAAACTTCTATTTGGAACTCCTTGAAAATAAGATTCACTGCAAACTGCCAAGTTAAGTGTGAATGGGTCTCTCTCTCTCTCTCTCTCTCTCTCTCTCTCTCTCTCTCTCTCTCTCTCTCTCTCTCTCTCTCTCTCTCTTCCTGCGTAGGAGTCTCGGATAGTCAATTAGCTCTCAGCCGAATAGTATTTTTGCTTTAAATGCCCATCCTTAGTAATAAACAGGGCAGCCGTGGCCCACTGGTTAGCACTCTGGACTTGTAACCGGAGGGTTGCCAGTTCGAGCCCCGACCAGTGGGCCGCGGCTGAAGTGCCCTTGAGCAAGGCACCTAACCCCTCACTGCTCCCCGAGCGCCGCCGTTGTAGCAGGCAGCTCACTGCGCCGGGATTAGTGTGTGCTTCACCTCACTGTGTGTTCACTGTGTGCTGTTTGTGTTTCACTAAATTACACGATTGGGTTAAATGCAGAGACCAAATTTCCCTCACGGGATCAAAAAAGTATATATACTTATACTTATACTTAAACTTCAGTGTTGGTCTACTCATCATGTGTTTTTTGTCTTAGACAGGACCAGCAAATACCACCACACTGCATCTATGTGTCTGCAAAGTCCTGTGTTTCGATTATTTAATTTCCTCTAGTGTGAAAAACCGTACTAGTGCGTTGAGTGATACACTTGTCTCCAGTGTTTGAGAACTAGTGTGTTTGACAGACACTTAAAAATATGCATATAGCGATGAGCCAAAACATTATGGCCACCTTTCTAATGCATTAGAAAGTGTTAGTTCTTTTGAACTATTCCTGAGCAATGTGTCCATTGTGGGAGGGCATACAATCTTTTTGAAAGAGTAGGATGCCATCAGGGAATCCCATTGTCATTAAGGGGTGTACCCTCTTAAAAAAAAGATTTTTAGGTGAGACGTGTAATTGACATCCAGATGAAGGCTTTTGGTTTCCCAGTGGAACACTGCCTGGGAATGTTACATCATACTCACTTGATTGGCTTGGCCTCTTGACAGTGTATCTTTTTGTTATAATCTCCCCCTGGTAAATAGGCTTTGCACAACATGTACTAGGAAATGTCACTAATCTGACGAGGCAACCTTCTTCCATTGTTACAAGGTCCATTTTTGATGCTTGCAAGCTCAAGCTTTCACTTTAGATGGTGGACAGGGGTTGGCACCGGCTCTCTGACCAGCCTGCAGGACGGCAGCCCCATGCCACACATTCCTGACTGACAAAAAAATGTTCTGCTACTTGTGCATCAGTAGCTTTTCTATCGGTTCGGACCAGACGTGGGGGGGGAGGGGTACCTTTCGTTGCCCTCGTGCCATCAGTGCCCACATCCTGTCACTGGATCATGGTTTGTCCCACAAGCCCTGCCATTTTGGAGATGTCCCAACCCAGTTGTCTGGACGTAATGATTTAGCCCTTGTAAAAAAAGTTGCACAGGTCTTTACATCTGCACGTCTCCCACTTACAGCATGTGGACTAAAACAACAGATTATTAACCACCCATCTACTATATCCCAGAACTTGAAAAGCGTTGTTGTTACAAGCTAATCAACATTATTCACCTCATCTGTGATGTTTTGTAAACAAGGATATCGTTTCTAGTCTCATCTAGGAACATGCTTATTCTCTTCATGCAGTCAATCTAATAATCAAACCATAACATCAACTAATCAGAATTTCTCAATTATATGTCATGAATTGTTGTGGTATAAGACTGATATATCTACACTACCTATCTACTGTCTATTTACACTGAAGTTTTAGTACTGTATGTTATGCCTTAATGCATATCTCCTTTATGGTATGACAGCATGGTATATATTCTGTTGTTTTAATTATATCTAATAAAAAATATCTTCTTTTTTTAATTCCAGTACTGCAAGTGTCTGGCCCTGGGACAGCCATTCAGCTTCAGTCAGATGGACATGCCCAAACTGAGGCGACTTATGTACAAAGAACTGTGCCACTGCCGGCTCTCGCTGTAATGTCTGCGTGAGACACTTTTGTCCCCTGGCTGCGAGCAGAGCCCTACTATAAAAAAACTCTTACATCTTTGTCAGTCAAACCAGAGACTCTACACAGAGGATGATTGGTCCTTTGACCATGCCCATTTCTCCCATCCACACCTTCTATGTTTTTGTTTTTATATAAATATATATATATTGTCTATTTCTTTGTGGTTGACAGAGGCCAACTCAACTGTTATTGTCATCATGTTGACACCGTAAGGAGACTCATCAAAAGGTCTTCTGGACAGGGTTGTGACCCGTGCTACTGGGGGATCGAGAAGTCACACAGGGGTTCAAGTGTTTTTTTTTTTTGTTTTTTTGTTTTTTCCCTCTAGGTCTTGTTTTTTTTTTTTTCTCCATGTCCGTACACATGTCGCTATGCTTACTGTAAGAAATGTGGAAATGGATCAAGATGGTTATGTGTGCGACTTTATTTTTAAATAAATCATATCTCATGAAGTCCTAGTTGATGTCATTATGCTTATTTGTCTGAACAAAATGATGTATATGTTAATGAATTTTCATTTGCATTGAGAAGAGGTTAATAGGTTGTTAATGTGTAGGTCTACTAGCCTAGTGTTATATCTTAATGTAAACTACAGGATTTAATTTAATGTGTAGGCTTATATACTAGGTGTCTTCAAAGTGGTTGTATGCACATCCCACCTCACTGAGGCCAGGTGCAGGACAAAAAAGGCTTATCAAAGAAAAGAAGAGTAGTTGTCGGCACACTGCAATCTACAACTACTCTTATATACTAGGTGTTACATGATTTTGCTCACTTGTATCAGATCCAGGTTGTTAGATGTGGTGGTTTGTTGAACCAGTCTAGGTGATGAGGACTGAATCAAATACTATATATGAGGTCACTATGAAATATTGATGATTATGTGCAATATGTGCCATAACTGAAATTAAGATTGTGTTATAATGATTCAGGATATAGGCCTAGAACTGTTGCACAAGAAAGGATTAGCAAAGTTAAACCTACGGCAACCCACAGGGTAATCGTCAGGAAAATTGTAAAATATGGAGCATAACGATAGGGTAGGATTCAAACCGAACCAGATCGGTGTGATACACAAGAACAATGGCTAATTATATCTAGACATGGATGTGTAACAAATGAATCTATAGGAAAACAAATTATTATTTGGAAACGTACTATATAATAGAAATACGTCCGAAAAGAGTCTATAAGGTTTGCGCAATCCCGCCCAACATTATGAGTCATACTGCACATGATGAGGGCGTTGCTTAGTATTTATATGACGTACCATTTGGCCTATGAGATCTCACAATGACTTTGTGACGACACTGATTGATTGGGAAGTGCTGCAATCAGAGATCTCCTGCGTGCCTTACCTTAAACTATATAGCACATTTCCGCTGCGCTACCATTCTTTGTGATAATGTCGGCAGAAGATAGGTGAGTGGCATTTCTTACCGGCATTTCGCTTTTCTTGCCTCAGTTTCTAGAATTTCTGCTATATAATATGGTGATTCAACGTATAAGTCATCATGTTGGATTTTGTTCTGACAGAATTGGCTGTAAAATATTTCCAATCTTTTTTAGTCTGAAATGTTCCGTTGGCTAACGATCTACGTTAACGTTAGCCAACTCAACGTGACTTCAGTTGCAACGTTAGGCCTCGCCTTGGTCCGATTGTCTTTGCTCAACAGACGTTTACATCCTTACAAAGAAACATATGTTATGTAATTTATTGTTATAACAGTATAATATCTGGGCGAGGATGGTATTTTTGCAAATGGATAAAGTAGATAAAAGGTGTGACGCACGGTGGTTTAGCCAACCTCGTGAGCCATTCGTGCCCGCTAACCCAACAGTTTGCTAACTTGCTAGCATGGCGTTCGTCATATGACGTTCTTTTTATCCTGCTTTGTATTGACAGCCAGTTGGTATATGATTTTATATTTGTAGTATGCATCATTATAACGGTACTTTCTGTCTTGGCGTGGAATGTTCTCAAAGTAGTCAATGTTACGCTAGATGACTGTCTACGGACTTAATTTAGCTAGGCTAGCTAACGGTAGCTAGTTAGCAGAATGGCGAGCACATGGTTGGCAGACCCGGCGAGACAATGGGCCCTCATTTTTGTCAAATGGTTATTAGGGCATGTAGCTATCGTTAGCAATGTAGATGCTTGGCGACCGAATTTAAGTGTGAACAGTCGATGGCATTTTTGGGCATATAAGTCACGGGTTTGTGTCCTACAATAACGTTAGCTATTTACGTGTCTGTGAAATTTCACATGTCCGCTAATTCGACGTAGTTTTTTCAGGCATTGGGCCTGGTGTCACGTTGTGAGATCAGACCGGCGTAGCAGAATTTACAGTTAATCCTTATATGCAGGATTTTTGGTAATGTGTCTTTTTGTTTGTTAATGCCCTTGATGTACATACGAAGTGACTTGTGTTCGTAAAGATGGCTAACTATAAAGTAGCTGACGTTAGTTGACTTTGTAACCATTGAATACTATTACTACCACCCATCATGGCTGTCGGTCTAAAAAATGGCGGCCTGCCTTGCAGGCGCTCGGTCTTTTTTAACAGGAAAAAATTGCCCGCCCCTATTCTACGTGTCGTAGTCAAAATGTGGCCCTCCATCTTGCATCCCTCCGTTAATTCACATTGTCGCTAGTTTTCTATCTAATCCTGGTGGAATAACGTTGATGTATCATTTTGATTAGTATCCGATAATGAAACCACAAGGAGCCTAATTTGTCGCCACACAGATAGTAGTACTGTGTGAATCAGGGAACCATTTCTGTAAATGTTTGCATTTCACTCGAACTGTCCCCATCTTGCTGTTTAAGTGAAGTTATGAATTTAATTGGAAGTACTTGTTCACGTTACCATATATAATGGGTTTATTTCTTCTTTATTTCAGACCTAGAGACAATGGCCCTGAAGGCATGGAGCCGGATGGTGTCATTGAGGTAATTGAAGATTGACTGGTTGAAATTGGTTAATTTGCTGCCAAATGTACCAGTCACTTCTGAAGATAAAGATATGGGCATACTGATTACATTTGTCAAGTCTAACTGAACTCTTTTCTCATACAGAGCAACTGGAAGGAAGTGGTGGACAGCTTTGATGACATGCACTTGCACGAGACTCTTCTCAGGGGAATCTATGCCTATGGTTTTGAGAAACCCTCTGCCATTCAACAGAGGGCCATCCTCCCTTGCATCAAGGGTAAGTGAGTTTGTTTTTTGTTTTGTGTTCATATAGAATGTCCACCTCACCCATACAGTCTTTACTTGATGAGCCTTTTTTAAGGCCCACCCCCATCATCTGGGCAAGGCAGTGTCTGTTGGTGTCACTGATTCCTATATCTGTTGGGGGAATAGTGAAGGATGCCCATTTTCATCCCAGCTCTCTCTATTTAGTGATTGTAAGACTGGTTCATGCTGTGGGCACAGATGTATTAAAACTTTGAAAGCGCCGACTCAAAACATGGAAGTGTTAGTTAAAAGATCCTGTGTCTGTCTTTGCAGGTTACGACGTCATTGCACAAGCTCAGTCCGGCACGGGCAAGACGGCGACCTTTGCCATTTCCATCCTGCAGCAGATCGACATTGAGCTGAAGGCCACTCAGGCCATGGTGCTGGCTCCCACCCGTGAGCTTGCACAGCAGGTGGGGACTGCTTTGCCATTGAGTTCGACAGTCTGGGTTGCTCTTCTGGCCTCTCCCACGAGGACTGGATGGTAAAAGCAATATGGTGCGATGCTTGATTGGTTGTGTGAACACCATGTTGCCTTTGCATGTTCAGATCGTTGGAGTCTGTTGTTGGGTTGAAGTGCACCTCCTGGCTTGTATAGATAAACCAATGACTGTGTATATATGCAGTTATTGAGCTAAACCCCTATCATCTGGGCAGGGTGGTGCCTTGGGTGGCACCAAGTCCTAAATCTGTTGGGGGGAGAGTGAAATCCATGTTCATCCCAGTCACCTCTGTGTAGTGAGCTATAGACTGGTTCATGCTATGGAAACAAATGCTTCTACAATGCTTCTGCACCTGCAGCTTGAACGGCCTTGCGCAGTTGTCGCATAAATGTAATTCTGAGTATTGCCCTGTTGTCATGAGCTTTAGTTTACTGTTAGACTGTTTATTTATTTATTTTTAGAAGAATGACTGCACCTCAATGAATGGTATTTCCATTTACATTCTTTATTGTCTCTACAGATTCAGAAAGTAATCCTGGCTCTTGGGGACTACATGGGGGCTTCTTGCCATGCCTGTATTGGAGGCACCAACGTGCGCAATGATGTCCAGAAACTTCAGGCTGATGTACCCCACATCGTAGTGGGAACTCCTGGTCGTGTATTTGACATGCTTAACCGCAGATACCTCTGTGAGTAGCCTGTTTTGTCCTCAAATGTGGGTGACTCGTTAAATCTTTTTTTATTATTGCTATATTTGACTACAATGATCCTTGCAGTCTTGATGCCTATAGCTTTGTCCTTTAATTACTTCTACTATTTAATATGTAGCCACTTAACATCAGAAATATAGTACAACTATAAAAGGTCTGTTTTATGATGAAAACCATGCGTGTCAACTGAACTTGGGGCTCTCTGCAGCTTTCGGTCTCCAGTCAGCGTACTGCTTACTGGTGTACTTGGGGCTGCAGGACTCTAAGGGCATGATCTGACTTAGAGCCTGAAAACAGCACCCCCTCCTGGTTGTAGCCATTAAGAACATGTTTCACCATAATCTGTTAAGACTTGTGAAGTCACAATGAGTAAGTTAGCTGAAAACCCTTTACGTTCAACTAAAACAGACAACCCAGCTATTTCTAAATGAAGTCATTGCTCTAATTGTAATGTTGCTTGCCTATTTCCAGCGGCCAAGTACATCAAGCAGTTTGCCCTGGATGAAGCTGATGAGATGTTGAGTCGAGGATTCAAGGACCAGATCTATGAAATTTTCCAGAAGCTGCCTTCTGACACCCAGGTCAGCTGCTCAACTCTTATGATTAGTCCGCATAGGGTTCAGTCATGAAGAGTTTGGCACAAACATAAAAAAAAAAACTTGTTTTACGGTGTATATTCAGTCTTAGTAAGTTGATCACCTCGATAGTATCAAAACATTGTAAAACTTCCTTGCCAGTTATTAAGTGTCCTGGAAACTTGTGCATGCCTCTATATGAACCCTATTTGATGTTTTTAGAAACACATTGACTTTGTCTCTTGGCTGAAGTCAAATACTGAATTCTCCTCTCTTCTGCACAGGTCATCCTGCTCTCAGCCACCATGCCCCAGGAGGTGCTGGAGGTGACCAGCAAGTTCATGCGTGAACCAGTCCGCATTCTGGTCAAGAAGGAAGAGCTGACCCTGGAGGGTATCCGGCAGTTCTACATCAATGTGGAGAAGGAGGTGCGTTACATTGGCGATTTTGATTCATGGCTGTTTTATGTACGGAATTTGTTCTAGAAGATGGCTAATCACCAAGAAAGTTCTGTTTAATGATGAAAACATGCGTGTCAACTGAACTTGGGCTTCTCTGTAGCTTTCGGTCTCCAGTCAGCGTACTGCTTACTGGTGTACTTGGGGCTGCAGGACTCTAAGGGCATGATCTGACTTAGAGCCTGAAAACAGCAACCCCTCCTGGTTGTAGCCAATAAGAACATGTTTCGCCATAATTTGTTAAGGCTTATGAAGTCACAATGTGCAAGTGTGTTTAATTTAATTAAATTAACGTGAAAGGTCTTCAGTGGGAAGCCCAACCCTTTCTAAACAACTAAGTGCGTCACTGCTCTTGGCAGGAGTGGAAGCTGGACACCCTCTGTGACCTTTACGAGACCCTGACCATCACTCAGGCTGTTATCTTTGTGAACACGCGCCGAAAGGTGGACTGGCTGACTGAGAAGATGCATGCCAGGGACTTCACTGTCTCTGCTCTGGTGAGTTTATTCTAGATGGCCATTTAAGAAGTTAAATTGATTGTAGTGTGAATTCCTACCCAAGGTCTCTGTTGTCGCTGCAATGTTGTTCCTCATTTTTGTAAGTCACTTAAGATATGCCAGCATATGCTAAATGTAAATTGTGTAATCTGATTTGAGGGCCCCCAACCCCCTATCTACTGGGCAAGGCCGTGTCTGTTAATGGCATGAAGTCCTATATCAGTTAGGGGAAGAGTAAACAAGCTCCATGTTCATCCCAGTCACCTCTGTCTGTGAGCAGTGTTCTGGTTCATGCTATGGACACAAGATGTCCCATTAAGTGGGTGGCGTCCTGGTTTATGGGGTGCTACATGGCCTGTCTTCATAGAAAGGTAATTAATAAAGTGTTTGTTTTTTCAGCACGGTGACATGGAGCAGAAGGAGAGAGATATAATCATGAAGGAGTTCCGTTCTGGCTCCAGTAGAGTTCTGATCACTACTGATCTGCTGGTAAGTGATATACTAAGGATATGAAGTGCTAAATTGAAAAGCCAGTCTAATGGAGGAAGTGTATGTGTTAACTAAATGACATAATGCTAAATATATTTGCAAGTACCATATGCCATGTACATTACTGCAAAGTCATTATGACTCCAATAGCACAATGAGAACTGTCAGATGAAAAAGCAGCGGGTCAATAAAAGGGATAGTGTAGATAGGATATGTATTAGCATGGTAATATATATTTTTATTGCACTTATGTGGCCAAAGTTCCCTCTCCCTCCGGCGTGTGAAGTGCTGTCATGGGAACGATGTTCTTTGGTAGAGAAACGCAACTGCTCTCCACAGTGACTGGGCCACAGCGTCCCTCATCACAACTTAATAGCAGCTGACATTTCCAATAGACGTGGGAGGAATGATTATATTACAATGCCTGAGTTACTGCAGGATAGCCTACAGTAATACATACTGTGAATCAGGCAATATATTACAATGGATTAGGGCTGTGTTAATTAATGACTGGTCTGTCTCTACTCCTAGGCTCGAGGCATTGATGTACAGCAGGTATCTCTGGTCATTAACTATGACCTTCCCACCAATAGGGAGAACTACATCCACAGGTGAGTTAATGCTGAGGCCATTAATATGTTTATCCCTTTTCAATAGAAGCACAACTTCCGAAATGAAATCTGCATCATCAAAAGTGAATTTGGATCTTTTTGTTTAATTGTGATTTCTGCATCCTTTTGTCTACCTCAGGATTGGCCGAGGTGGCCGTTTTGGCAGGAAGGGTGTGGCCATCAACATGGTGACCGAGGATGACAAGCGCGCTCTGCGAGACATTGAAACCTTCTACAACACCACTGTGGAGGAGATGCCCATGAATGTGGCCGACTTGATCTAGACCGACCCAGCCCCAAGCCCCTTCACTTTTTCCTTTACTGCTCTACCCCCAGATGATCCCTACCCAATGTTTGAAGTTTTGCCCATCACCGCCCCCACCCACCCCCTCATATATATATTTCTTTTTTGTTTTGTTTTGCTCATGAATGGCTGGACACATCTCCCATGTTTGTATGGGGGCGGGTTCAACTTGTAGCATAAACTCATCTCCACAGTATTTCAGAAGATTTGAAATCTCGGACTGAAATGACTCACTTGCCACTCAAACATATCCCCCCCCACCTGTCCTCCAACATGATGGTGTACAAATGCTGACTTGCTGTCTTTTTAATTCCATGTGGATCTGACTACTTGTAACATTCATATTTTAAAGGTGTTTGTATTTTAACGATATTTGAAAGGGTGGTCCTCTGTGCACACATTACATGTAGAATTTGAGGTGGGAGGTACTGTACTAACCATTAAGGAATAAATTCCTAAAAGGAGTTGCAAGGTGAGTGTTTGAGGTGATTGTTTCTCTTAGGGTCAGAGTAGTTATATATACGGACTGCTTATTTTGTGTCAAGAGGCTGAGAAATCCTTGACCAAAGTAACAGTCCAGTATTCCACATAGCAGATTAAAGTTTAGTATGTCATATTTGCCTCTTGATGGAGGATGGGGTGAGCAGTTTCAATAAATGTATTGAACAAGTAATCATGAGAAACCTTGTGGACGAACTTTCTACTGTCCATATATTGTTTACTTTATGTTGTATAGTTCCCTTCCACCCTTACCCAGAGATGCAGGTTGCTGATGGCATTATGGTGAAGCTAGAGGGACTGATTTTGTCATGGCGCCACAGGTTCTGGGAGCATGACTGGTCTATTGAGTTGCATATGTACTGGGGAATGTCACTTCTGTAACCTACCTCACCAAGATATGTTGGAGGGGTTTTGATGTAAGGACCAAAATTAAAATGACTGAGTATATTAGAGATTATAACATTACATTTTTCTTTCATGGTTTGAAAATTCTTGTCTCTTAAAGGGTGGGTCTCTGGGGGCACTAAAGGATATGGGGTTTACATGGTCACTATTTTTTAAATGAATTTATTAAAATGTGATGGATTTGTTAACCTTTTTGAGACAGAAGCCATGTGTTAAAGGTTTTTCTACATTGGGTTCTGTATAGTATTTATTTTAATGGTCTTCAATAAAAGGTATTCTTTTTAACCAAGTAAACCTAACTTTTGCTGTTTTCAATTGATAGCTTCATATTGGCCACTACTCAATTTAGCCACAAGGTGGCGATAGTGAAGCTAAAAAAAAGCACATGTGCCTCAAAGTGTTCAAATAACTGCCCCTTAGCCCAACCCTCCTTTGTGTAATGGTTTGTTTAGAAATGGTGAGGGAGTTTCTTAATCACCAGTGAGCAAGCATGTTGGTGGCTCCGGTGAAATTTCATAAAACTGGTTTCACTCCAGAAGGTGTGGCAGGGTTTAACCATGGGAACTTTGGAATTGTCCAGCAGAGCCTTTATGTGATGGGTCAGATCAAGTCAAGAGGAAGCTCAGAAAACCTGTTCCAGACCAAGTTGCCTTCAGGACAGAAAAATAATCACAGCCATGGTATTGGGAATTCTGCTGTATTTAGAACTTGCACTAACTGCATGCATGACAATATGTCATGAGAAGATTTGGCTTCACATTGATGACCCACGCCGATGCCAGCTAGTGGACGCAATATTAAGGCATAATAGTTTAAATCCTACTTTTATGCATCATGTTCCATTAACAACACAGAGTATTCTGTTTTGCCAAAAACAGACAGCTGGTGTTGTAAGGCTACTTGCACGTCATACATTTTTAGTCTCAGTTTTTCTTTTCCTGTTTCTGTTGGTCATCCATGGAACACACCCCACTGTAATGGAGGGGTCTATCAGTAACGCTGGAGACTGTTCATATTAGAACACCTAGAGCTGCCAATCAAAATGATCCCCTTGAACCTTCAAGACATGCTGGTGTGAGTATTGTGAGTACAATTTCACAAAACTACTGTTGCCTTTATTACACCAAATAAACCACTGATGTGGAATCAAGTTTAGCTTCATTACATCAACTTACTAGAACTCACCAGTTGTGTCAAGTTCCAGTTTAAAGTATTGAGGTCTACTTTTTATGTGTTTCTTGGTCATTAGTGTAACAAGCTGTCCAAGAAAGAACTATCTTGTTACATGCTCTTTATGTGTTAAGTGTTCACTTTTATACGTTTTTTTAAGCACATCTCATCAAATTGACTCCCCATGTTTGAAATTGTGCTTTCTTTCATGGGTGCCCCTGTATTATTGAGTTCTTTGTTTAAAATGCTGCCAACTGTGTTTCTCCTGGAACTTTAAGCGCAATGAAATTCATATAACTATCGTCTTTGTGGTGTCTTCTTTCCTATTCCATATTTGCTACTTACCTTTGTGTATATATATATATATATATATATATATATATACAAAATACACTGGCTGGGATTTATATACATTTAAACACATTACAATTAGGCGAATTAGATAGATAGATAGATAGATACTTTATTAATCCCCAGGGGAAATTCAAGGTCACAGTAGCATACAGACAACACACACACACACACATTCCCTAACAGCAAAAAGTAATTAAAAGTATATAATATAAAAAACACAACTAAGCAATAAGGACAGTAGAAGATAAATATATACTTAATACTATATACTAAAATACAAATTATACTAAATAACACTTAATCTAAATCAATTCTAAAAAAACAGTATCCACATAGTGGGTGATTAATCAAACAAGATACGCTTGCAATGACTGAGGCAGGGACTGAGCCTGTGATTCTCTGTGCATAATGTAAGGTAAGGTAAGGTGCTCTGTGTGAATGAGTGTCATGGTGATGGTGCAAATGAGTAAGTCAAACAGTGCAACAGTGCAAGAATAAAGTCTATATATCTATATATATATATATATATAACTATATTAAGGAAGGTATAAGTGTGGTCACAGTTTGGCTGTGGCATGGAGGGAGGGGTTGTGCATATGTGCTAATATAGCACGCAAACAGTGAGGCAGAAGACAGTGGTAAAAAGTGGCTAGTGGACAGACAGTTCAAGACAATGTTCAATGTTGTTATGGAAACAGCATAAGCAAACTTTGTCAGTGATATCACATTTTCACAAAATTCTACTCCCATCATCTCAGTGTTTTGAGTCTAAAATTGGTTGCGTCATTTTGATTGAAATCTATCAGTAATCACAGCTATTTGTGATGCTGTGTAGGCTACCGTGTCATTGTCTTTTGTATGCCATTCTTCTCGTTGTCTCGTATCATTAGTCCACCCCACCCTCACTCCCTCAGGCCTCCCATGGAATCAAAACAGCTCTTTAACCACTTCCCCTCTCCGACTGTATACCTTATCAGACATATTTTGATTATTCTTGTTCAGTGTAGGTGGCCCATCCACCACTTTCTCTCGGTGCGTAACCCCCGCCATCACCTCCCTCTCCCCCCTGCTGACTGCACGATTGTGGGCTGGGGGATTATGCGAGTGGGAGGCTCGTAAAGGGCCTGCCAAGGTCTTTCTGGCCGGTGACGGATGGCAGGGAGACTGAAGGCAACATTTACATGAGAACAGGGAGAATAGAGGGCCATTCAATGGGCCTGTCAGAGCACTGAAGAACTACCCCAGCTCCCTCCCTCTTTCCATCCCTCTCTCCCCTCTCACTTTCTCCCAACAGCCTCTTTTCCTTTATCTTCTCTCGCCTCTCTCTCTCTCCCAACTTTTCTGTCCGTCCGTCCCGCTTTTCTTCTACCTCCTCCAATCGGTTTCTCTCTGTCTTCTAATATCATCCCGTTTAGTTTTGAGGCATTCACATCTCTTCTCTCTGTCAATAGACTTGTATCCTCCGCCTGATTTCTTTTCCACCTTGGAAGTAAAAGGCAGTTTCTGGCTGGAGTGCCTCAAAAGTAAGGAAAATGAACACGGTCCATGAGAAATTGAACTTGTGCAGGCCACATTTCTCTGTTTGTCTCAAGGCCCAGTGTATACATTGCTTTGTCACAATGAATGAACGACATTTTAACAATACAATTCAATTGTATAGTTTAAAATGGCTAGGTATGGTATGACAAAAATATAACTCTGGCCTTGTGTTGTAGGCCAGAGAGAGATGCAAATACAATGTTGTGAAAACTGTGTGGCATTCAACACTGTCCAACACCACTCACCCCCTCGGCATTACACTCCTGTTGAGATGACCTATTGTCATTGAAAAAAGGTGCATCTAATTTGCCCCCAAATGCTAACATCTGATCACAGGTTTGGGGTCACAAAATAAGTCAATACTGTCTCTGCATGTGTCTCCAGGGCAGGTGACGACAAACATCAGTGCTGGGATTGCCCGTTAGCACCTGTTGATGGGCACACATTTAGCAGTAGGACACTGGCTCCTGTGCTGGAAGTGTGAATGCATAATGAGCCAACCTGTGAAACTAATGACACCAAAGAAACTAATGAAATCTTGTGCACTGCGCCAAGTTCACGGCAGGAATTTTATCGTTTTTGTAGTGACATGACGTAGGTTTCCCAATGTATTGTGAAAGATTTCTTGAAAACCAGGATGTTTCGGTTTGGTCGGAATGTTCATCAACAGGTATTCACTGGGTGAAATGTTTTTAGCCTTATACTGTTAAAGCTCTTTTTATGTCCAGATGAGCTCTATGCATGGCTAGATGAACTTTTGGTAGATTCAAGTCATTGGTATACTTTTGAATATATTGGGAACGTATACATGCTATTTGGATGACACACAAGCCATTTTAATGATTTGCCTTTTGTGTATGGCTAATAGAGCATCTTTTTCTCACAGAGGATGACTCAGACAATGGCACTGCCTAGTGACGAGAGATATACTAAATATATAAAATGTGAATCTAATGTATACTTGTGGTCTGCTCTCATTAATGTTGTTGCATACCAATATAAACTAATGTTGTCACTGTTTTGTTCTTTGCTGTTCTAATTGTATGCTTTTTAAACACTTTTTTTAATTCACTTGAATAAAAGTGTATTTTGATAAATAAACTTCATCATAAATATACGAAACAAAAGTGGCATGCAAGAGACTTAAAAGTTCACTACCGCTGTTGATGTTTTTTAATCTTGTACAGGGATTAAACACTGAATAGAAAAGTTTATTTGGGAAGGGTAGAAGCAGAGCTGTATGGTGTGCTTTTTTGTGCATGGTGGCATGAAAACCTTGTTGTAACTTGCTTTGGACCTTGATTTTTGAAGCACTTAAAAACAGGATTTACACTTACAAAGACTAGTCAAGGAAATGGGTGGGTGTCGCATTAAAGTTTGCAGTGCATTAGTGTGTGTGTGTGTGTGTGTGTGTGTGTGTGTGTGTGTGTGTTTGTGTGTGTGTGTGTGTGCATGTATTTGCTTCTGAGTGTGAGTGTTTACAGGTTGCGTGCAAGCAGTTGGTTGAGAGAGCTGCATGTCTTCCTGTGAGTATTTAAAACAGTTTGAAGTTTCTTAGCTCTCATGTTGAAAATAAAAGGATTTTCCAAAAGAGAATCAATCAGAGAAAGAGAGACACAGATGAGGGGGAGAGGGGGAGGGGTGGTGGAGGAAGACCGCACTGAGAAAAGGGGGGTGGGGGTAGAGACAGGGGTTGGAAAAGATTCCAAAAAGGGTTGTCTTGGAAACGGAAATGGGAGAGTGGAGCTCCACAATTCTCAGTTTGATTGGTGTCAGAGCCTAACTGTCAGTCATGAACTAAAACGCTCCTTTAGCCTGAACACCTGCACCCCACACAAAGTCTCCATATACGCGCACACACACACACACACACACACACAGACTCTCTCTCTCTCTTCCCTCTCTATCTCTCTCTCCCTCTCTCTCTCTTTCTCTCTCACACACAAACACATTTCACATCACATAAGCTATCACATTCTGTCATTGGCCTGCTTGTGGATGCATATAGATGTAGCCTGTCACTATGACACTTATGAAGTCAACACTGGTGGAGGGAACACTGTTTGCAGTAGCTAATCTGAGAAAGACAAGAGGAAATCATATTAAACAACTGCAACAACAACAGTTACAGTCAAAATCACGCACTGATCTCATCTTCAGGTAGTCTGTAACCTGACACAGCATGGCACCATGAGGATGTTGGGCAACTGATGAATGAGTTGACTGACACCGAAAAATTAATACATATGATCACTAATACCCTATGCGGGCATTGACTTGTTATGATACACTGATTGTGCTTGGAAATATGATGGTGGTCGAAATTTAGGATGAACATCACCCAAATAAATAGCTTAATCTAGAGGGAATGTTATCTTATTTCACTGTTCAGTAAAATAAAGACCATTTTAGTCTGTCTTTCTGCCTCTTTAAATATGGGACTTATTGATGAACCATGGATAATCAACTGCCAAGTCTTGGCATTTTTAAACCTCCTTTGGAAACTTGATGGAACAGACACAGTACAATAATTGTCTCAGGACCTGACACATTAAGACTTCACAAATACTTCTCCACAGCCATATTCAAGACAAATGCTGTAGGCCTACAGCCTCATTTCTCCTACCAGGTTATTAGCCATTTCCAATTTTACGTATTCATTATTTTAACAGAAAAGACATTTGCACGAGGCAATACTTTTAATCTAAATTATTTTAATGTTTTAATAACCTCGTTTAATTATAACAACCTAACTTTTTTTTAAACAAGTTTCATATGTTCTTATTAATGCTTTGAAAAGGCAAACACGTTTTTACAGACGGGCTCTCTTTAAAAGGCTTGGCTACATTTATTACCATGCCAAACGCTGCAACCGTATGCCACACCCCTGTATAGTTATGTAAATGACAGAGTGGAGGATTGGTCCGGCGTGGAATACAATTATTACTAAGGACCACATGAGTGAAAGGGGGAACTTTTTTGTATTACCTCAGTTCTTTGGCGGAGTGAATCGGTGTTCAACAAGTGTCTGAGTTCTCTAAGAATCACACTTTCTCAAAGACTATTTGTTTACTTTACTGTGTAAACAGTTTGCTTACTCCTCATTGAAACCTTGACGTCGCTGACAAAAGGTAATGAAATTTTTTACACGCGCGTGACTTTAATTACTACGACTATTATTCTGCGTAAATCAGCATTCGTATTCTAGGCGGTAATTTGTTTTATTTGAACAGGCAAACCCGGCTGCAGGCGACAGAGGCTTCACCTGCGCGGGTTTGTTTGACCTTATCATCAAGTATCTTAACTGGTGTTCAAGAACATTCACCTTTGTTTAATCTGGAACTAAATAGGCATACGTTTCGAAATGTATAGTTTGATGGAGCATGAGTTGAAAACTTCTGGACACCCGCAGTCGCACCACAACGGCCAGGGCATGTCCCCTATGGCTGGAAACACTCATACAGGGTCCAAAAACGCTTGTCCACCCGGTGGAGACCCTATGGATAAGGTCAAAAGACCTATGAACGCTTTTATGGTGTGGTCGCGGGGTCAGCGGCGCAAGATGGCACAGGAGAACCCCAAGATGCACAATTCGGAAATCAGCAAACGCTTGGGAGCTGAGTGGAAGTTGCTCACGGACGCCGAAAAGAGGCCATTCATTGATGAGGCCAAGCGTCTCCGTGCAGTCCATATGAAGGACTATCCCGACTACAAGTACAAGCCACGTCGTAAAACCAAGCCTCTGCTTAAGAAGGATAACCAGATTGGCAAATATCCATTGTCAGCCGGCAACCTGCTGGCAGCTGCGGCAGCCCAGGGATCAGGTGGAAGCCCGAGAATGGACAGTTATGGCTGGGGACCCGCGGGGGGTTATGCGGGCATGCAGGGAGAGGCACTTGGTTATCCACAGCAACTTCATCGCTACGATTTATCAGCCCTGCAATACCCGTCCTCTATGGCAGCCGCTCAAAACTACATGAATGGCGTTAATTCTTACAGGTGAGTGATCTTATTTTAACTTAAGTTGATTTTGGAGTGGTGAGAGAAGCCCTTAAAGAACGTGAAAAAACATTGCTGATTCAGTTACAAAGTGATTGACATTGAGAGAGGCCCACAGCTGTGGTTGATAAACAAGGCCCTAAATTCAGGGCTTTTTTATCATGACTATAGTGCACAATTTGTGAACTGGTACTGTATTTTTGAAATAAATTTCTTTATGTTTTCCCTGCTGAGCTCATGAAAAATTGACTACATTTATACAAGCCCCCAAAAAATAAATTTAGAAATCTTAAGAGCTGAACAAATGAGCAGACTCTTCTTTCATGTCCCACATTTAAAGTCAATGACGACACCAATGGCATTTAGACATAATTTCTATACTTAATGACCACTTTTCTGATCTTTTCTGACAGCTCCATGCCCTACAGTAACAGCCCCCAGCAAGGGAGTCCGGTGATGTCCATGGTGAAACCAGAGCCCATTGCTCATTCTCCAACCGGAGCCCCAAACCACCACCGTGGCCCTCTCCAGGGGGACCTGAGAGACATGATTAGCATGTACATCCCCAGTGGCGACACAAGTGACCCTAATGCCCAGAGAGGCTACTCCAGTGTACAGCAGCACTATCTTGGGGGAACTGTGCCACTCACTCATATCTAACGAACACTGCAAAGAGAAGACATGTCCACAGGACACCTTCCGGAGGCCAGGTCCGCACTCCCCGTCTTCCAATCACAAAGACCACCCGCCTCCTTATTAACAACGCTAGTGAACAGTGACTGAGATGGGCTAAAGAGCTACCTCCTCTCTCTCCAGTCTATGGTTTGTTCTTCACGCTGCTGTTGGTGTCCAGTCATGTGTTGTGGACTGGCCCTCTCTGAGTCCCACTGTTTTAAGAATGCTGCTTGGTGATACTCTCTTGAAGTCTTGCCATGTATGAAGGTCTGGTTTACATAATGTTTTTATGTGATTTTATAAGTGTGTGTGTGTGTGTGTGTGTGTGTGTCTTTGTTTGTGTGTGTGAGAAAGAGAGAGACAGACAGAGGGAGAGTGCATGTGTACCATGCTCCTTTTAAATACACATACACAATTTCCTTTTTACGTAGTTTAAAAATCTTGAAACTTCACAATGTACCCTTGTACGTTCTGGCAACGCAAATGGTTGTTTGTACAGATCAAGGTAGATTGTCCCATAAACATGTTGGCACAAATGTCTTTTAAATGACATTTAAGACCTTGATTAACCAGAGATCTGATGCGCCGTAATCGATCAAATTGACCACATGGACACTGAAAGTTTGGTCTGAAGTTAGTGTCATTCAAATAAAGTCTGTAATTTGTATTTTTTTTCAAGGCATTTAGGAAGAGACCCGCAATATAATCACCTGAAGCCTTTCTTATTGTTCACTACATTGAACTGCTGATATTCGGTGAGATTATTGAAAAGTTATTTTAATTTTAACATGTGACCAGAATTATCTACTCTGGTTTTGTTTTGAAAATGTGCATGCTCAGATCTGTATAGCACTACAGTGGAATCCTATGGGTTTCTTTAGTGGACACTGGCATATCTTCCCAAGACACTGTGATCACTCCAAATAGACTTGCCATGGTGTTTCCCCGTAAATGTTTGTGGTGTGCCTTTTTTTTTTTTTTTTTTTTTTTTAACTACTGGCCACATTTGTAAACAAAGAGTGCTTAGATTTTTACTGTTGCATTCTTTTGCACATTGTGTATCTTTTGTAAAGTGAGTTGTGATTCAACATATTGTCTTGTCCTCTTATTTCACACGGAAGCTGTAAATGTGAGTGCAGACGCTGAAGTGTTGATTCTCTAATAGTTTTAAAATGTACCCAGCTCAAATTGAACCGTAAACTAGTAATGAGGTTCTCACTCCATCAACAAGTCAACTTTAGCTACACAGTTGTTTTAGTGAGTAGGCTACCGCTCTGTTGAGGGGATCAGCTGTTAATGTGCATCGAACCTGGGAAGAGTCATCAAAATAAAATGCGTTGACGCACACGTCTTCAGATTTGAAATTGAAATCTGATAGTTTTGCAGTGGACTGTAACTCAATCTCACTTGCCATTTAAAATGTGTTTCCTAATGAGTTTCTCTTAATGTTGTACTTTATGTTGACCTGATCCAGAAAAAGGAGACTGTTTACATTTGCAGCCTAAGTGTGCACTGTGCAACTTTTTATGGTATAACTTTCTTTATTTTTTAAATATTTTAATAATCTTTCATGTAAATACAATGAGAGTTTAGTCTCACACCTGTGTACAGTTTGAAGCCCTCTGTTTCAATGATGCCTGCTATTTTTTTGTGAAGAGAAATGTTTAGTTTGAATAGAGGGTTACACCACAAAAATGTTAATAAAAAAAATTAAAAGCAAGAAAGTGTTGTTGTGAAGAAGCCTGTTTGGATAGTGAATCATTCAGACAATAGGCCTGGCCTACCATTCTCTGAGGCTTCAAATATAAGCCTAACTTGTGTGCACATTCTACAGAAATTAATTCATTTGCAAGCCCTGAACGTTTCTGAAGCAATAATGTTGCTGTAGACTAGGACATTCACAAAAAGACATAGGCCATACAACTTAAGTTATTTCCGAATGGCCTACTGAATAACACCAAGGGTGAAGATGGTATTGCCTGACTGATGTGCATAGCCGGTCTCAGACTTGTCTAGGCCTAGTCCACCATAAGAAACTCGTGGCCTAGGTAGGCTATATTAGGGAGTTTCAGATGAGCATCTAGAAATTGCCTAGGCCTATGAGGTTAACATGATGTCTTGAGAGAAGCAACGGAATTTTGCAGAATGGTTTTTTGGACAGGCCTAATCATTAACTTTCTTCTCCACTTCTCTTTTAAATTCAACTCCACCTCTTCTCCTTACAGAAAGCGGGTGGCTGGCCCAGCCGTAATTGGCCGTTTCGGAGACACATTGTCCGTTGCTTTTGAGCTCGCAGGTGCACATAGTAAAGCTGCTGAGTGCTCCGCGCCTCCCCCGGAGTGCTTTGTTCCCTTTCTCTCGCTCCCCCGTCGCGCAGAAAATTAGCGTTGCATTCGGGTGCCTCGACTCTCTCTCTCTCTATCCCGGGCTTAACCCTTTCACCACCCGTTGTCATTCTCATGGAAATGCCGAAGTTCGCACCGGCTAATCGGAGGCCAAGAGGAGGGGACGGGACTGGGAAGAGATGGCTGTTTGACTAGTAGTCAGCACTAAGATCCTATAACATTAGGCTTGTGTGTTTCCGCCAACAATGCATCAGTAGTAGGCTAGTCTAGAATTCCCCAATGAGTTCTATCTATCCCAGAACCATAGATCTCTTTCTATGGCTCTGATAGGTCAAATATCCCACTCGCTCAACTAGACCTAGCCTACCTCAGTTTTCTAATGTAGGCTAGTCCACAACTACCAGAGTGTAGGCTAGGCGTACACTATATATTTGTTGCTATGGTGTTCAGTAGCTTATGTCTACTTTTGAGCTTTTTGCCCAAATGGTTGGGGTTGTGGTGGAAGTAGATAGTGAGGCCAAAATGGGGTGAGCGGCTGGGTGGGGGCAGCTGATGAATTTTCTGGGGGCATACATGAAATCTCTTAGCAACAAGCTGTGAGGCTTCAACAAGTGGTTACCATGGTTTCTGGGAGCTGGGGTAAACAAGTGAGCTGAAGATGTAAGTTGTCCTGGGAATCTAGGCACTTAAAAAAAACATGGCCTACACATGTGGTGCTGTCTTAAAGTAAAACAAAATAGAGATGAAAATTAGACATTTTATTCTGTGGGGGGTGGGAAACTTGGACCTCCAAAGAACTTTTTTTTACTTTGCACAAGGAAATTCAACATCAAAGGTAACCATGGAAACTGATTCTTATTTACCTGCATTCCAAAGTATACCTGGAACCACTCCTCTTTTGCACGCAGAGCAAAAGCTGTAGTTGCTCAACACCTGACAAGCCTATGTTGGCCTAGGTGGATGAATAAAGACACAAACACGCACACACACGGTGGAGATTTTCTGGGGGAAGCTCGGAAAAGTTACACAAATCATTTAACATTTTCTGTAAAGTTTATTGGCTATAGGGTACAGTTATTTACTTTATATTTATATATAAAAAACAGGGTAAACTGTGTCTGCACTCTAGCCAGCAAGTCCTCAGCCTGTAAAGCAACTGCATTTCTCACTTGCACAATTCGTTGACAGACCTGCCTGAAAGGTTGTTTGCACACAGTTGAGCGAGTGGGCGTCCGCCACGGTTGGGTGAAATGCCACCAAGTGCTGCATACTTACTCACCACCTCACACGACATAGCCGATGGAAGCCAGTCACGCAACAGTCGGCCTGCCCTTTTTCTGGGTAGAGATTAGCTCGATATGGAAGGATGTTTTGTCTGACACCAGCACTGCAAATATGGGCAACGTATTCTATTGTAATTAATACATTGACAGAGGCTAGACCTATAACACCTGCCACCATATTATCCACTATCCACTAATGGGTTTTTCCTCTCCCAGGCACCACCAAAACACCATGCACTATGGTTGTCTTTACATGGTCAGTGTATAAGTAAAAAAAACTTTTTTTTGCAAGGAGAGTGAAATGGGCTACATAAAACGTGTTTGTTTTTCAGGCAGGCAGAGAAGACTCCAACATAAAACATACACTGAAAAGAAGAGAAACAACTGGATGAGAACAACAAGGAAAGGTATAGCCAGGTGGTATGTTTTCTCCGTGAGAGGGAAGTCGCCGTCATGTTTTTCAACAGATCATTGATTGAGTAGCATCACTCCACTGACTGATCCATCCTGATAGTCTTTTTTTAACTGCAGGAGGGAAGCAGTGTCGTTTCATCTGAATTTGTATGTGGTGAATTTCCAACGGTGACTACACATTAGTCATGATAAGCTGAGATTCCTGGGCTCACGCTAGTCACAGGTACATAATAACAGGACTTCAAAGACCTGGCTTTCTGCCATGTAGACAATCACAGTATAATCTAGTATACTGTCTGCAAGATGACATACTTCTATCATCATGTAAAAGGAAATAACTCATATAATTACTTCAGTTAAGAAAACAAGAATCTTCCTGACAAGAGCATTTGTGTCTGTAGGTCTTAGCTTATAATATAAACCGATAGCCACTTTTACTAAGACATTATGGGCGTACTTTTAAGTATAATAGAAAAGCCCACCTTTGTGTCCAGTCACAATCAGCTATGATGGATATGTGTACATTACAGAGAGGTTAATGCCTCTAGAAGAGGGACTGTTTGCTTAGCAGTGAGTGAGTTTGTGACATGCAGACTATAGACTATAATTAATGAGCTCGACACACCCTGTGCTCGACTGGTTCAAAAAAAGAAAGAAAAGAAACAAACCCTACTGGGTGGAGTAGGGGTCAGGCTAATGTAGACGTCAGAGAAAGTTGGAGAAGTAATTATATTTCTACACTATAGTCTTTTGAGTCATGGTGTCTTTTTTTCCCTATCAAAAATGATAATTGAATGCCAATACTTACAACACACTGGACATTTCGTGATCAAACACTGAAGTTATCAGCAGTCAGTCACCTTCATCTCACACCCCCATTTGGGTGGGGCAACAGCAGGTTCCGGTGATGCACAGATAGTAGAGGGAAACGCACGTTCTGGTAAAAGGAAGAGAAGAACCCTGGCCCACACACTGAAGAGATATGGACATCTGTACTGATCTGAATCTGTACAGATTGCGGTGTTGAACCAACCTATATTTGATAGACAGACCTCCCAAGAAGAACTCCACAGGTGGTTAGGCAGAATGCATGAACATGACGACCTCTCCCCCATCATCTGATATCTCTGGATATTTCATGAGCCGCTCTACTCTTCGTGATCGTTTGCCCCTTCGTTTCTATTGATCGCTTTGATCTATGTGTGTATCAGTTCATCACTTCTTTTGATTTCAACTAGTGCTTTTACAGACACTGAACTACCCAGTGGTGCTATGGGGTTGGCCAGTTAGGTTGTATATGTTGAAAAGTAAATGTTTGTTAGGCCACTGTAAGTAACATTTGAGATTTAGAATTACAATTGCATGTGTCCAATCCATGGGTGCCAGAGGATCTCCGACAGCTGAATATATTCATGAAGAAAACTCTGCTAGCTCTTGTAGAGGATGTTCCACCACATGGTGGTCCATATCTCTGCCACCATCTAGTGATGAAGGAATGAATCACACCACTAGTTTCATTCCCTTTTACATGCCAATGAGGCAACTACTGAACATAGTCTCACTGCTTGATGTTGATGGTGTATGAGACCATCCTGTATCTGAATTTTCTTTTGTTTGGACAAAAAAATGACACATGGTAGTTTTACTTCATTCTCACAGGGATTTACTGGCCAAAACCTCACTGGAAATGTATTACAGGACTGCGACAACAGTGAAGAGCCCAGGAACCCCTGCACATCTGACCCCCTTAAATTTATTGTGCAGTTCCACAAACGTCTAGTACAAAGATATTCAGATTGTGCAAAATTCTTTCTCAGGGTATAAAAAAAATGAGGGGAAGTTTCATACAGTACAATTCTTGACAGTACAGCATTTGTATTTGAATCTCTCATTCTTATCTCAGTATAAGACATTGACAGCTATGTTGTCAACCATTTTGCACTTTCCAAAGTACATACACCATGGATTCAGACAGGTCCGAGGACCATGGCAACATTTGAACATTTACAGTATGCATACAGCACGGCTGCTTCAAGTGGCTTACACATGGACACGAATTGGAGAATAAGGTAGAGAGAGACAGGAAGAAGGACAAATGAAAATGACCATCCAACACACTTGTCCTCCCTGAATTAGTCTCTGAGAGAACAGAGAATGTTCACAGCTGAGAATCACAGTCAGATGGAATGCGGTGTGAGAGGGCCCGAGTATCTTGATTTGGTCGTTGATCAAGTGAAAAAAACAGACAGTGTGTTGTCTGTGTGAGTGCAAGTGTGTGACGGTGGTACAGTATTCGTTGTCAGCCACACTCTCAATTCAGAGTGCATGCAAAAAGATCCCCAAACAGAATTGTTTACCTCTATAATGACAGCTCTGAATTCACACCTTTCGGAGAGCCGGACAGACTGATCAATGAGACTGATCAGTGAAGAGCTGATCAGACTGACCAGTGAGATCATAGGAAAGTCATAAAAGAAAAGGAAGATATGAATCTCTCAGGCACTGTCCCTCAAGCGGACTTTACTCGGCCTTCTTCTTCTTCTTCTTCTTCAGCGCTTCAGGGCCGCTGCTCCAGTAGTAGAGGACCTGGGCGGCGATGATGCCGTTACAGCTGGACGAGATGACGTAGGTCAGGGCCATCAGAGAGTCCCCAGTTTCCTGCACAGAGAGAGGGAGACTTTTAAAGCTTTGCTGCAGCTGAGGTCTGAGTTATCTTAAATCATAAACCGTAAAAAGTCTGACTGATACAGGACATGACAAGTGTTCATTTAAAGATATCCAATGCGTTTTTGGATTTTTTTTGCTACTTTCTCCCCCTACAGTTGCAGAGTATTTGTAGTAGGTTTAAATTAGAATAGGTCTATAAGCAAGCATTTTAATGATGACCTGACTGGATGGTGAACGTGCATCTGGTACCTGTATGGAGGTGAATATCCTCGCCAGGGATCCAGCAAAGAGCAGGAAGACTGATATGGCAGATAGTTGCCCTGTGTGTCCATTGCGGTAGTTAGTTACAGCTTGGATTAGCTAAAAGAAAGTAGCAGAGCTCATGTTACTTCACTGACCGTATACAACAAATCACCATTTTCATTGCACAGCTTCATGTGCAATACAAAAGGTCAACTGTAACTTGAATGCAACTTAAAGAATGTATGTATTAAGTCATCAAGCTCACCCTGCCAAAAATGATAGCTGGCATGTTCGAAGCCTGCATAGTGGTGACCACAGACAAGGGTGTCATCGGCGAGAGCAGGATTGCCACCAAGGAAAAGTAGACCACAAGAAAGATCATCCCTAAGAGAGAATCGTGTATTTATCAAATGACCAAATATATACATATCTCTTCAAATAAATAACTAACTACCATGTTCTAAATAAGATGTTTTTCAGTCTTCGAGGACTTACCTTTGATGGTTTTTCCGCCATAGTGTTGAATGAGGAATCCAATGGTAACTGTCTGTAACATTAGGAATAACACTTCACCCCAGGCACTGTGTAGAAAAGATTTAAAGACAAACAAATTCGTATTGAATAACTGACATCACTTTGCAGTGAGAGCAACTGCAGACAAGGTCAGACGTCCCTCTATAGTCTGCTTTACAAAATGACTAGAGGATCAGTCTCCACCTCATCTTTTTATCCTCACTGCACACTTACAATCTTTCGTTTGTTCTCAGCCTGACTGAGAAATGACACTTCAGATTTCCCAGTTATGGCTAATCAATTGTGGAACCAAAACACAGTGTGTTACTAATCCGAACTGTATAAAAATACAGCAAATCTACAACACATTACTACTACACAAGACATTTGTTTAAACAACAATAAGTGCAAAGGTTTACTTTACTATATTTATATCTGAAATAGGTTTCCTTCATCCAGAACATAATTTAGCATTTCACTTGCTGGACCCAATTCACAAGTCAAGTTGTCTAAAAACAGTGGTTCTCAAACTTTTGACAATGAGTACTACCATCTCGGAAAAGCATTGGCTCCCCAAGTATCACCATTATCACCAGCATTAAATTGCATTGTTTGTTACTGGCAGGTACCTTGGAAACTTCACTGGCACTGCTAAAGTTACCACTAGCACTTGTGTTGGAATCATTGTCGGCAATTTCAGTTTCAGCTCTGCTGATATATTCACATTCACCGCACTTCTCTTTCTAATACTTCCCGTTTGGGGCCATGATAGCAACATTTTTGATCCACCATGTTTGCTTCCTTCGCTTGCAATCACAGCTTAGCTTAACCTTTTGCTAATACTTCAAACTGTTAAACTAGACATAATAACCTGTATAGTCAACAGTAATACTGCACCTGAAGGGAAAGCTATTTGCAATGCTGTAGGCCATAGTTCCTGTGATCGCCAACAACTCAAGAAGAATAGAGTTGAAGCTAAGGCCCTCTGCACTTTTTGCTCCCATCAGCTTTAGGATCTGTGGAAGCTTTACTGAGGAAAGACAAAAACAAATCAGGGTAAAGCTTAGGCCTAACATATGGCTTGATGTGCTGTATCTTAATGTAATGCATGCGTGTGTGTGTGTGTGTGAGAGAGAGAGAGAGAAAGTAATTTCTATGATCCTTACCCAGAACTGATCCCAGAATGATCCCGATCCCCAGACCTTTGCTTAAAACTATCTTCAGACATTCAACTGTTTTGAACAGAAAACAGAGGGTATTTGCTTAACAACTGCAAATATGAGTAATGTGTTTTCATTGGGGAAGACGCCATAAAACCTCAAGAAAACAAAATCAAAAGTATTTCATATTATTGTGTCTTTTTATAAAACATATACTCTCAAATAATGTGTTCATGTTATTTAAAATTGCAGGCGGATCAACCAGGTGATGACATCATCCAGGCGTACTGTAATCTCTTGTCTTATGCACTTTAGACTAAGGCCAATAATGAGGACAAAAGGTATAAAGTAGGACAACTCTTTTCTAATGCCCAACAATCCAGTAACATACATGTCAACTTCCTTATATTCATAACATTGGTGGACTGGATGTTGAATTAAAATAATCTGAGAATGACGCGGACAGTGTAAAAACTAATTCAGTTTCTGTTAAAATTCAAAAACACATATGCACTCCAATGTGAAAGTAGCATCTCTAGAGCCATTGACAAGAGAAACACGCTACCAAACACAACGTTAACATTTCCGCATGAGCAAAGTACAGTGTAGAAATCAAACTATCCAATCAGAATGTGCCCCGGCAACTTTTCTACCTCATCTTGCAAAACAAAAACACATTGGAAATCTGACCTGTGCAATCTTGGTTTTGATAAACCAATAACGAGTACCTAAGAGCATAACGTACAAAGTTATATCAGACTTTTGCACGTTTGCATTGCCAAATAAGACATGGCAGTAGTCAGACCAATGTAAAGTAAATGCTTGCGGCTACTTAGCAAAGAGAGAAATGGAATTAGATTCCTTGGCAGCTAACGTTATATGTTATCATATTTCCAATAAACAATCTTACAGAGAAACCTAATTCTCGATTTAACCTTTACGCATGCTAATCATTCCATTCAGTAATGTTAGCATAAATTAGCTTTCGATCTGGATTGACTGGATTCCCCCTCACTGTCAGAGCGATATTTCCTTCCTCGGAGTTACTTACCATGCAAAAAATTGAAATCGAGAAAAAATACGTCATAACATTTCTCTGGCATAAAGTACTGGAGAAGGACATCTTTAAAGGGGTCCATCACTGACGTTGACATTTTCTCTTCCATCTTCTGTGTTGGCTGGTGGTCAGCTAGATCTGAGGCTAGTCAGCTTTCAAGGGTGGTGACGTCACGTCTCCTGTTTCACTCATTCGTGTGGAAACAAAAGCAGTATTTAAAGTTCCGCTAGTGTAGGCTATGGTGCAATGGATCCATCTTAGATGAAATACACAACATTTAAAAAAACACAAATTCATGATTGATAAGTAATTTAGTTTGGCCGCAATTCATAATTGCAAATCAGTCAGATTTCATGTGGCTAAGGACAGGCCAAGGATAAACCTATGGAATTCAAATGGGTGGCATAAAGGCCTACACAAAGGTCTACAGTAGTGCTACTGCTGACTGCTAAGCATATCTTGATGTATGCAACTATAAAAGCACAGTGATAAACACCCAAGTGAAGCAGGTCTGGCAGTTTAGAATGGAGTTGCAACAGCATATCATCCGCAGGCATAAACCAACTGTCCGTTGTAATAGTCATAGCAAGAAGCCCATAGGGCAAAAGCCTACATGTGGAGTTGTGGACCTAAATGCTCAGTGAGACTGGCCACTAGGCCTACATGTCTGCCAGACTTTTCACAGGCAGACAAGTACCACAGGGGATTTGAGTTTGTGTAGCAATAATGGGCAATGAGCGGATCCAAATAGACTTAAAGTGATAACAGCAAATCTGAGCACTTCGGTGCCAAGGTGACGACAGTATTTTTCTAAGCAATACTTTAAAAAGGAGTCCACACACTTCTCGATTCTTTTCTTTCTTGTGTTATATTTGGTCATGCATGGCATGCAACGGATGCCAGTCAGCATAGCTGTGCCTCAAGAGCAGTGCTGCCAGCAAGAAAGCTAGCAGGCTGAGCTTTTCGCTTGGTTTTCAGCACGCTCGACTCCTGATCCGAGGTCACAACACAGCGCAGGTTGGACATAGAATAATGTTTCAACATTTTAAATTTCAGATTCAAATTTGAATTTTCATTTAAATACACCAAAAAACATGCATGATTTTCTAATTAAGATGGTTGTTGGCCTGGATAAGCCTGTTATCATCTCTTATCTCAACCACATATGATTTTAGCAACTGCCTTCAGGCTGTATAGGCCAACCATAAATACAAGTGGCTGGCCAATACAAAAATAGCTGCACTACTTTTAGTGTTAAAACTGCATGAAATGCATTATTATGGACATGAAAAAATTCTGCATTGCACCACATTGTGCTTAGCCTGGCCACGCCCATCTAAATCTCATTTTGGTTTTTAACCAGGCTACATACGTTAGACCGGCACATCCGGGAACTTGACTCGTGACAAACGTTCCCGCCCCTTTCGGGGGGAAAACAAACAACCCCTCTCATTAACTCCAACGCAAATTAGGGTCAATAAACGTAATTCGTACAGAAATCGCAGGAGTAAATAATAACAAAAAATACCACAAATCAATATGACCACTCAATACATAACCACTTTGCCGGTCGTTGACCGTGAAAGATACCTACAAAAGCTTAATTCAATTAATATAAAAACATGTCCCTTCAGTCTCCCGAGTACGAAGTGGTACTACAACCCCACTCAGTCATACCCGGACATTTACTCGTAGCCTATCTCATCGAGTCTCCAGGTAAGTAACTAAATTGTTTTCCTGTATTTTTGCCTTCATATTTGAATTTTAATGTAGTGTAGTTGACTCACAGGCTCAGATGTAAAGTATGTTAGTTAGATAATTCCGAGATATGATCATTTCTGTCATAGCCGTTAAGTGTTAGCCTAGATTTCTGTTTTCTTTGGTCTGATTCATTTTTGGTGTAACGTTAGTGGTTTGTCTTTTGAAGACTAATGAACGATATTATAATTTCATAAATATTTAATAACTAGGCTAATATTTATTTGCCAGCAAAGCTGTAGCCTAACCCACCTGCAACTTTTCGGCATGTCTACCGGTTCACTTTGGCTTGTTCTGAGGGAATGTTTTCCCCTCAAAGGCATGGCGCAAACAACCTGCTCTGTGTGACGCGGGTCCGGTTGTAAGTATAGTGCTGCACTTTACTGCAGAAATGCAATAGTTTGGACATGAACATATTATTATACTGCATTGTAATTCATTAAAAAAAATAGTTTTTTGTCCCATAACTGTGGTGCTTGGGAATAAAGCTTGAAAGTTGAATTATTTAAATACATTTCTGAATTATAAAGAGGACAATTGGAACAATGAGGCAAGTGAAAGATAATTTAGTGTGGTCAGTTCAGGCCACATATGGTTCAGACCAGACACATATGTTTTTTCCTTCCAACATTTGCTACATGGTGATCCTCAGTAGATGGCAGTAAGGGACAGTGAATGCCTCTGGTGAATGTAACACATGAAAGCAAACGCAGAAGAAGTGAAACGGAAGAGAGTTGGTAATGAACTTTAGCGTAGGCTAGTGTAGTCAGTTAACTGTTAGTCCTGTGCAATGACTCGTGTCTGGCCAATACTATTTTTGTGCTTATCTAAATGGATCTGACTGGCAAAGTAGTATCCTCAAGCTGTAGCGTAAGAAAAAGCGTAATTGCTGATGTCGGCTCGGACATACCTGGCCAGCCTTACAGTATCTCAGTGCTGAAGGAGGGTTATTGTGTGTCACAAGCAGATGGTTGTACGCGTGCAGACGGAACAATATCT
The DNA here is from genome assembly GCF_046254945.1 of Alosa pseudoharengus. Taxonomy (NCBI): domain Eukaryota; kingdom Metazoa; phylum Chordata; class Actinopteri; order Clupeiformes; family Clupeidae; genus Alosa; species Alosa pseudoharengus. The sequence continues at coordinate 26,048,543 of NW_027468640.1, forward strand.
CTCTTGGTCGGACCAAAGAATATTCTGGTAGATACAGGTGGACCATGGGATCGCGATTTCCTCCTTGCTCAGCTGGAGAAAACGGGACTAAAACCTGATGACATCAATATAGTAGTCGGGACCCATGGCCACTCAGACCACGTGGGTAACCTAGGGCTGTTTCCAGATGCACTTATTGTTGTAGGATGTGATATAAGTCAAGGGGATCTGTATCTTCCAAACGAGCTGGCAGACGGCCAGCCATATCTCATCGATGATCATGTAAGTAGGCCTCACAGAGCCCAGGCGGCTAAAATATTTATGCAAGACTAGTAGTACTGGTAGGAATCAGATTGCATGATGGTTTAACTTGTCTTGGCCCCATGGCAGTCAAATCATGGTCTCTTAAAGTTTGTTTCATGAAAAATAAATATTTGTGTAAGTATGGTTTCATGACATTCTACTTGATATAATGCCACATTAAAGCAATCAGACATTAAAGGAACCATATGTAAGCATTGTATTTCAATTAATCATAAAATGGCCCTGGTATGTCACTAGACATTAAGAAATCATGTTCATTTCAAATACTTATATCACTGACAACAGTAGTCCGGCCAGGATATTGACATTTAAAAAGTGAAGTTGCAGCCCTCAACTGATGTTGATGTTGTGTTTTGTCATGTCATGTTGTGTTTTGGCCTGATGCGCCACCCTCCACCTATCTACTAATCACAAAGTCAGTAGTGTTTTGGCATCCGAGTTGGCAACCTCAAGTCAGGGGGGAGGGGATACACCGCTCTACAGTAATTTGAAAGTGATTACAGTACCAGTTTTGGGCACAATCTTACATATGGTTCCTTTAAGTTCAACCCTGCAAATAGCCTCAGTTTAAAGGAGCTTTTTTTCTGTCCAAGAAACTTGTGGCCTAGGCTTACTTTCACACAAACATACAGGCATTTTTGGGCGGTAACCAGGTATGCCATGCTGTTGGAGGAGGTGCATCAAACGTTGCATCGCCATTGAGATCACATAGTAAGGAGCTGACTCAAGGGTTATAAAAGTATTTTGTCGTGTTTAGTTCAATTGGGCTACAGGTTTTCAAACATGCTATTCCTGTAGAAAACCTGTAGCCCAATTACATGCCCGCAGGTAGGCCTGCTTTAAAAAAATAGGATGATGGGGAATACAGAATTCCAGCTATAAACATTCAATAATAATGAATACTGAATACTATATTATAATATAATAAATGTGCAGTGAGCAGAATTTAGGCATGTCTGCATGTGACATTTCTTACAGATCAAAATGACATAAGCCTAACAGCTGTTTTGAGTCAAGGCCATATGTTTAGCCAATTGCAGGGGTTTTCAATCAGTGGCCCGCGGCCCACTTGTGGTCCGTGAGGACACTGCTGGTGGTCTCTGACCATGGATTGAGTAATGTAGTTGCAATGTGGGAATCAATATTTTTATTTACTGGTGGTCCTGGGGTTACGTAATTAGTCAGAATGGTGGTCCCTGGTTCACAATCAGTTGAAAACCCCTGGCCTATTATGATGCTTCATCACATGAAATTTGCAACGATGTGAAAAGAAATTCTGGTAGCCTGTAAATGACTCGATGTGCCACTCGTCAGTAGCTGATCAAAATGACATACACAGTAGGCCTAAAGCTTATAGCTTTGAATTAAGACTATATGTTTAGCCTATTGAAAAACTTGATGACTTGATCATCATATGACATTTGCAGCAATGTGACTCAAACTGGTCTTTGGTAGCCTATAAGTGACATCACACTCCATCTGCCTCTCGTTGTCTGTAGCTGATCATGCTTCCATGTGTGGCATTCTGAAATGTCCTTAAATTCGGGACCTTGCAGTCGGAATTGTTGTTTGTTTATTCAAAGTCTAAAGACTGTCCAAAGTAGCTTGGGCTAAGTGATACTTTCTGATATGAAAATATGGAACGGGGTGGGTAGTGTGTGTGTGTGTGTGTGTGTGTGGGGGGGGGGGGGGGTCTTCACCTTCACCTTAATAGGGGGGGGGGGTATTGATATAGGCTGTGTGTGTGTTTGTATTGCAAGATGTATTTCAAGATCATGTGTGCTTGTTTTACTAAATAGTGCATAATTTTACAAAATTGTGGGCCCGTTTACTAAATTGTGTCAACTGAACACACTAAAATGAGTGCACTATTTACTAAAATGAGTGCACTAATTACTAAAAGGAGTGCATAAGATACTACATTCTATGTACAATCTAGTAAAATGAGATCATAATTTAGTAAAATGAGTGCACAATTTGGTCAAATGAGTGGACACTCACAATATACAAAAAAAGAAAAATTGCAATGACGCCTCCAGGGCTCCGTATTGAATTAATGTAGATAGCCTACTCATTTTCTATCCAGGGCAAAACAAGAATCATATTCTATTTAAACAACTATGAAATGTATAAAACTGATCTGGCAGATATCACAGAAAAAATATCTTCTAAAAAATATCTTATCTGAACATCACAAGCAGCTCTAGAAGCACAGCTCTGAATTTGGTGAAGGCTTATATTATCTCTGGCTTTTTTTCTGTCTCAGCAAAGTAGGCTAGGCTAGCCTATTTGTTTATCTTGCACAGATGCATTGTAAAACTCCGAGCAAGATGTCATCTCACGCAATAGCCTACGTGACTCACAGTGGCTCAAACGAAAAGTGCATTCTCTGTTGTGATGACAGACAAACCGAGAGGGATAAATGACAGCAGCAAGGTTTCCCTGTATCTCGTACGAATCATGCATTCTTCGTTCATAGTCTAGAGTCTAACTTATTATAGGCCTATCTGTCATGGACTTGCACTGAGTTGATTATCAATGACACAGAACAAAATGCGTTCCTTAGCAGTTTTAATACGAAACAACATCTTTTTCCTTTCAAATGCGGGACGATTCTGAATTTTACAGAATGTTTGGCAACCCTTGCACATCATGTTTTACATTGTTTTGAATAGCCACTGCATGTGTTTGTTGGCGGGTTGTTGCAAAGTCCGCTGACTCATTTTAATGAAAGCAAACCGCATTTACAAAATCCGCTGACTCATTTTAATGCAAGCACAGTTTTTATTGTTGAGGTCAGACATGATAATCACCCACACATCACACATCTTGTGCTCGCTTAACTTTTTACTCATGGATTCAATTCTGCCAAAAGGCCCCTTATTATGACTGCCGCGCAGGTCATATAGGTTTAGTCAGAGTTTTTTGCAGGTATCTCTGTTATCTCGCAGGTATCTCTGACCTGACATGGTCAAAACTGCACAAAATTGGAAGTGTAGGATCATTATGACACCCTCTGAATGCACGCCAAGTTTTTTTGAATTCCGTTCATGGGGGGCCATACAATAAATAAATTTATATTACTGTACACCAAGTGGCCTGTAGGTGGCCGGACACAGTTTTCTGTGAATATCTTGAACCGTAGGGCCTAGGAGGACCACCTTTTTTGTATGTTGGTCTTAAAGGGCCATGTCAACCCATCCCATCACCATTAATTTCATGTATAGCGCCACCTAGGTAAAAATGAAAAAGCAAAAATGAGGTGTTGAAATCACAATATCTCTGGCTGACATGGTCAAAAATGCACGAAATTGAAAGTGTAGGATCATTATGAAACCCTCTGAATGCATGTCAAGTTTTGTGGACTTTTATTCATGGAGAGCCATACAATAAATTCATTTATGTGTACATTTAGTGACTACACCAACAGAGTTTTCTGTGAATATCTTGAGAACGGTAGGGCCTAGGATACAAATGTTTGCCTCCAGGGGCCATGTTAACCCATTCCATATGCACACATGTGCATAAACAGATACACACGCACACACATACATTCACAGTAGTCATACGTATGACACATACACACACAGTAGACATATGTACGCATGCATGCACATGCACACACACACACAGACGCACACACAGGCACACACACAAGCACATGCACGCGCACACACAGGCACACACATAAGCACATGCACGCACACACACACACAGACACACACACACACACACACACACACACACACATACATACACATAAACACGTACACGCACACATGCACACAATTCAAGAATTTCTCCGAATTATGAACAGGCAAGATGGGGTTGGGTTATATAAAATGTATTTTACATGTGAAATCTATGAACTAATCATGTTTTGGTACTTGATGTCTAGCAGATACCAGAGAGAATTGAGTCTGCATAATGCAATTCAGTGAGACAGTTAGAATCATATATGCCTTTCACCTTTTGTTTTTAGCCAGCAGCCAGACCAGCAGATACCCTGACTGCTGAATTACTGAAGCTAAGCAGGCTTAGTTAGTATTTGGATAAGAGACCTCCTTGGAAGAGTAGGTTCCTGCTGGAAGTGGTGTTGGTAGCTGGCCAGTAGGTGGCACTCTTCCCTGTGGCCAAAAGCCACCAAACAAATATCAATCCCAATGCCCTATTGCAGTGACAGGGACACTGTACTGCAGGAGATGTTTTACTTTGCATGAATGTTACATTGAGGTCTTGACTCATGGTTGTTAAAGATCCCATGGCACTTATCGCAAAGAGTAGGTGGTTCCCTGATATGCTGGCTAAATTCCCAACCTGGTTAATTCAATTTGGCCTTGTAATCATCCTCCCAGTGTGTAATTGGTTCATTCACTCCTTCTCTCTCCACCTGAAACTAGTGTGTGGTGAACATTCTGGCACATAATGGCTGTTGTGCATCAGTCAGATGGGTGCTACACATTGGTGGTGATTCCGCCTCTCCTGTGAAGCACTTTGAGTGTCAAGAAAAGTGCTATAACTGTAATATGTTGTTGTTACATTAACCCTCCTCACCCCACCCTACCCCTTTTAACTCCTGTTAAATATATATACTTTACATTTAATGTTTGTTAACATAGTTAAATGATGGTGATTCACTAGTCCCCTACAGTATTTTGAAGGAAGGAACCAGATCTGTATGCATTATTGTAACAGATGGGCTAGGTTATTGGTAAAGTAGTTGAATAGCACACTACACATGCACACACACATACATGCACACACACGACACACACAAACACATAAACACACATGCAAACACACCTACATACACACACACACAAACACACACACACACACACACACACACACACACAAAACGTACATGCAGGCACACACACCAACGTGGCACACCTGACGAAGACCAACATTGGTCGAAACGTTGTGTAAAAAATCCCTTCGGGAGCAGCAGCAACATTTTTTATACACCTTTGCTGGCAAAAAAGTATTCAAAATACATTTTATTTTTTTTCAATAAGTAATTTAGAAGATAGAGCAGGGCTTAAAATTCATTTTTCAAAATGGGGGGAATTCCCCATTTGGTTCTTCATGTAGGGGGAATTTACACAATTGGGGGGGGGGGGGGGTCATCAGTAATATTGAATATGCTGTAGTCAAGTGTGATCATTCACATCAGTGGCCATCCTAGATTCTGCTTGACTCTCCACATACACACAAACACACACGGAAAATGATGGCTTGTGTTATATGTTTCTATTTCATATATTTTGAAATTCATATAAAGTGTATTTAGTTAATAAGGTGTAGAATTTTATAATATGCATAATTACTAGTAGCTTAACATATTTAATCATTTGAATACTTCATATTGGGGGCAGCCTTGGCCTAGCCTGGCCTCTGCCTGCCTACGTACTTCTGCTCGATTTCTTTTCCCTACAGTACTCAACTAGGTTGATTCGCCCTCGTTTACTTCGGTAGTTGGGCAGCCGACCCAACCAGCGAACAGAGGGCGTCCCTGAGAGCGATTACGCTACCCAGGCATGGTCTTTTAATTACCACGTCCCCGCCCCCAAAGCAGACCGCTTGGAATACATCAACGTAGGGAGCTAAAAGGGCTTATGAAATCTTTGAGCAAATGTGAATAAAAGGCGCAAATAAGGTTGGTGTGAGTTATTTTAGCTCTTTCTAATTTAGCCTATTAACAGGAGTGTCACGAACACACAGTCACAGTCGAGTAGGATGTTATATCATCAGCTTTGTCATACCTTAATTGTGTCACTTGAAATACGAATGTAAAGTCAAACTTTAGTTTAGTAGGCTACATGGTCGCGTCAAAATCGCTATTTTTCAAACACTAAGAAGGCTCGACATCACATGAAACTTTGATCAAAGCATCAGTGTCTCTACACATGAACTCGAGCATTGAGAACATTGTTCGTGTACACATAGTTTAATAAAAATCCTTCCTTGCAAGATGGCAGCGAGCAGAAAAAACAAGTGAAGAGTTCATTGCCGTTCTTTTAGTAAACTCTGTGTACACCAACAATGTTCTCAATGCTCGAGTTCATGTGTAGAGACACTGATGATACTTTGATCAAAGTTTCATGTTGTGTCGAGCCTTCTTAGTGTTTGAAAAATAGCGATTTTGACGCGATTGTATCAAAAAAGTAGTGGCCCTATAGGGTTCCCATTCAAAAGGTAATTTGACCCGAAAACGACAACGCATACAAGCTTAAAAGTGGCGCTTTGGACGTACTTATATGAAAGTTTGACTTGGATACATTCACAAAACACCATATGATGCATTTTGGCGAGAGTTAGATGAAACGTGTGACTGTTTGCTGATAAGATGTACGCTTGCTTGTTATGGGCGTGATGCAGAGAAACTTCTCTGTATGATGAAACGCCGGTTGTTAGTGATTGGTTCAAAGCAGTTCAAAGGAACTCCAATGATTTTAAACCTAAAACTGTGCCCTCCCACCCGGAAATAAACGTTTGCCTATGGATCTAGGCCAGACTCTCTGCTAGCCTTTGCCTACTGGTTAGCGCTTCAGACTTGTAACCAGAGGGTTGGCAGTTCGAACCCCGACCAGTAGGCATGGCTGAAGTGCCCCCTCACTGCTCCCCGAGCGCCGCTGTTGTTGCAGGCAGTTTACTGCGCCGGGATTAGTGTGTGCTTCACCTCACGGTGTGTTCACTGTGTGCTGAGTGTGTTTCACTAATACACAGATTGGGATAAATACATAGACTAAATTTCCCTTACAGGATCAAAGAGTATACATGTTATACTTATTGATTTTTAAACTATTACACTTAGGCATATCTTTAATGTGGTGTGTAGGTCTAATTAAGAGCACATTGGTGATGTGTAGGTGTAAATGAGTGCCTGTCACTTTAAGAAATACATGAGCGTAATTAGCCTTCAGTGTCATGGTTTTAGGCTAGTGAATAAAAGTTGCGCATAGTGCATAAGGATATGTGGATGCAATTCATTATGTTTTCTATGTCATTAAAATAAATGTTCAAAAAACTAACAATCGAAGAAAATCTTTATGGGATTATAGAAGAGATAAGCGTCTTGCAATGTTCAATAATAATTTTAGTGAGCACTACTGACAGACGTGACCTGAGCTAGCGGGATAGTTAGCAAGGAGCTCTCTCCAGATGTAAAAGTTTGTCATGGTTGTAGCCTATTTACTTAAGTGCAAAGTGGTTCTCTGTGTGTGTGTGCCTGCGTCTGCATGAGAGGCTATGTTCAATTCAACTCGGTAGTTCATCCATCTGGTCAATAGCCCCGCATTCTCGCCACTTCATGATAAAATGAACATGATTAGACAGGCTGTAAAGTGTATGCGGGAATTTCTTGCATTATTATGCACAATACCCTCAATCCCGCAGTGAAATGTAGGCCCTGGAGAGAGAAGAAAAGAACTTTAATCTCCTAACCTCTGCTACTCCTATGGAAAGTGTTCAGATCTTCACTCTTAGAATAGGTTGGCAACGGTTATCAGCGATTTAGTCGTTGCAGGCATATTTGAAAATATCGGCCACTAATATCTGCCGTTTCGCAGATGGCCGATTGCAGCAAAAAAGCCCTATATCGGCCAATACTGATAGCCTGCCGATATATCGGTGCATCACTAATATTTAACGATATCTTTTGCATTTCTTATCCAAACAACGCCAAACTTTGCACTGCACTTACTCGTGCCCGTAGCAAGGCACCTGTCAAGTTTGCAATCAACAGACGTTCCTGTAATTTATAGATAGATAGATAATGAAAGCGCAGTTTTTATAGCCATCGTGCGTTCACTTCTGGCTCCTTGGCTATCAATTTGGTAACTATAACAGGCTATAGAACACTAAACTTATCGGAGGTGTCAAATGTTGAATTACTCCAGTCTATATTTTTTTACATTAATCACTCCTATGATGTCTATCCAAAGTAAAGTGCCTGTTTCAAAGTTAACTGATGGTCATATCAACCAAAATTCTGATATTATTTGCACCTCCAAGTGGTATGTTTGTGTGAAAGAATTATTTATTTTAAGGTAGCCTAGTCTTGCACATCTTGTAGGGTACAACATCTTGATACAGCCAGTCAGTGTCAAGCCAGAATTTAATTAAAAAGTTCAAACAGCAAAAGGCAGATTTGATTGCTACTTTTTACTGCTGAAGTACAGGAAAACACAGTCACTAATAGTGGGATTCAGAAGGGAATCCAGGAGTCTGCTCAAGGAATTTGTCCATAGGACCATGCCTACTTAGCTAATGCTCAAACATGGCTTCCAAGAATGTGCCTAATGCTAAAAACAGTGAGTTTAATTTTTGAGAGTGCCATCACTTTAAAAAAAAATCAAAGGTGGAAAAAAATGAAAACTGGAATTGAACAAAAATATTTTACGGGTGTTCCTAACCTACTGGGTGGGAATTTTCAGATGGGGGTGGGTAGTCAGCGCTCTATATGGGTCTGGGGGTAGTAACATTCAAATTTCCCTTATTGTGACATCTCAATAAGGGAGATTTCTGACTAGCTCACAGAAGCGCATACTTTCTGACATCAACGTTTCTCAACTAACCCACAAAAACTCAACGCACAGTTTTGTTTCGCACCTGGAGTGTTTGTAGAAGCATCAGTCCCAAATGGAAGTACAAAAGCACAGAAAAAGTGAGTTTTGCATAATATGGCCCCTTTAGCATTGTAGGCATGTCCACAGCAACTGTTTCCAGCAATAGGCTATCGTCATGCCCACATCCTTTTCACATGGCCACATCCTTTTCAACCTTTTTTTTAATATTAGTCATTGTATAAATAACATACAATAACGAAATCAACTTAGACATTTAGATACGTTTTTCTTTGATGTGTTGATTGCATTGAACATGAGCCTATTGATCGCTATTGTAGTGGAATAGACCTACTCCAGCTACTTACGTAAAGGAATTCCCAATATAATGGCAGGTAGTTTTGTCAACGAATGACAAACAAACAAAATTACCTCATGTGATGGACATTATAGAACATAGTCTACACAGTGTTTCTGTGATGATCAAGAGGGATTTATTTGTCACACAGTTACAGTAGGCTATATAATAACTACTATCTTCTTTAAGTTGCATAGGCTATAAATCCGTTGCCATTCACTGTATGGCTGTCAAATGAATAAGGCCTACTTCTCGAAAAGCAGCATGGCCATCATCACGTGAAACAAGCACAACGAATCAGGGAAAGAAACATGGCCTTGTATGTCAGCTCTTTCAGATGGTTCTGCCACACACTACGGACACACCATCCACATTCGTCCGATACGGCTGCGGAGCAAAATGAGTTTGGGGTCTCCAGCGGATCCAAGTAGCTCCACTTCGGAGACGCTGATACGATGGGCAAAAGTGATGCGATGGGCAGAGCTCCCCCAGAAAAGAATCTCTGGCACCTCCACTGCCAGTGTGTATGGTTCTGTCTGCCCAGTGTGTTCAGAGCTTCTCTTGCAAAGTAGTTGCAACCGGGCAACTGGTAAACAGATTTTAGCTAGCCTGGGTTTCCCCATGCCGCCTTGTGCGTGATTTTATTCGTGCTGCTAGGCAGCCTGGATTTCATAGACCCGATTTTCACCTCAACAAAGGAACCAATCACAGAAACGAGGGGGGACAGCAAGACGATGACTATGTCTATGCGACACACCGAAGCGGCTATGAGCTACTTACAGATGCATTTGATAGACATTTGTAGCGCCCAATAAACTGCTGTGGGCATTCGTAAACCACGTCTCAAATACGAGAAAATGAATGTGTAGTTCCCAGACCCCATCTCAATGAGATGAGGTCTGGCATTAGCCAGGCTAGATTTTAGCAGCTTCTCAATTAATCACAGCCAATCACATAGAATATCATTAGAAAGCCCAGGATGTCATATTTAAAAGACCACAGGAATTAATAGAATAACTCAAAGGGGTATGCATCTACAACCTATGTCCACTGCAGAGGACACACGTCTATGGGTTGGATCTCAGGAGGATATGGTAAAGTTGCACGCATAGAGCTATGGAATTTTTTTTTTTTTTTTTTTTGGACAACAGGCTACCGGCGGCAGACGTGTGTTGCTTAGGCGGGCGCCTAAGCTGCAAAGTGCTACCGGAAACACTGGAAGGGGTGTGTCGCAATACTGCCTTCTCACACCGCGACACAGGTTCGTGAATATGAGTGTCGAGATATCGATTTTGGGACGCATATAGTTACAGCCCTACTCTTCTCACATCCCTCTCACCACAGCAAACATGCAGAATATGTTTTTTTTTATATCAGTTTGTTATGTGCAAGCTTTGTGTAGCCCAATTCTAATCAAGGATGGCTGCCATACACTGTGTTTTTTATCAATATTGCCTTGACTTTAAGAGTGTTATTACCTAGAAGTTTGGGCATTATTATTTTAAAAATGATCATTCCTAGCCGGACCACACTTTGGATGGAAGACGAAAAAGTTCTTATAGTAGGCTATGACTTGGCAATTAAAAGTTTGTTTGTAGGCCTGCTGATTTTATATAGGGCCCTGATTGGGGGGACAAACAGCTCAATGTATAGTCATTTGGTGTACAAAGTGCTAATGGTGTACAAAGTGCTAATGTTGTACATTCATTCATAGATAAATGCACACAGTTAATATGTCTCTGGTACAACATTGCCACTTTGTACACTAAATGCCCATACAATTATGCAACCTCCCCTTTTTTTATCCATACAGTCTATGGTTTATCCCTAACTTATTCATGCCCATTATTTGTTGAGACTTGAAATATTGGTACAACATTAATAAAACTGTATTTAAAGAAAAATAATGACATCAAATAATTACAAGAACAAGTTTCTCAATGTCACTCTTTTTGCAACCCAAAATGATTCCATATTGTTTTTGCCTTTTGACTCCTACATATTTGTAAACTTTAGAGTTGCACAGTTCTAATGGAATGTTGGTAATAGATGTTGTGCAACAAAATTTCATATAATTGGGAAAAAAGTGACATTTGTGTAATTCTGATCAAGGATGGCTGCCATACACTGTTTTTTTTTTACTGGAACAGTAGTGAAAATAATAAATTAATAATCGCTAAAACTAAATAAAATCAACTAAAACTTTTAAATAAATAAAGATAAAGCTGTACACTTGTAAAGACTAACTAAAAATTAACAAGAACTATAATAATTGCACTGGATCATATTTAGCTTGGGGATGTATTGGAAGGTAATGTAGCACAAATATAGGCTCAGTATTTGTAGGTTGAATGGTGACAGTAACTCAGTGTTTTTGAGTAGACTAAATGGTCAATTGTAAGTCAAATCCACTAGTAGTGGTACATCCAGGCACTTTCCTTATCACCAGTCAAAAGTCTGAAAACAGCTGTACAGATTTGTGCATTCTCAAATAAGAATAATAATCATCTTTATTTATATAGCGCTTAAAAACAAGTTACATAGTGCTGTACAAAGGCAGCAAACATAGTAGAAGTAATACATTTTCAAAGTAAAATAAACAATTAGATATTTGAAGCAATACAATATAAGGCCAAAACCCCATACATATGTAAAGAAAACAAATAAAAAAATACAATTATGAAATAAAATCAATACATTTTTGAGAGATTATCAAGATGCAGCTGACCTCAAATGCAACCCTGGTATCCTCTGTCTGGAGTCCAGCCCCTTTCTGTCGAGCTTACTGTCATCTCGCATCCTGCAGGGCTTCAGCTGTACGTTCTCCAGTGTGAGCTTGGGATACCTATATTTTGGGGACACGCAGTTTTCGTCACCCAAGTCTTCAATGAATCTCCTGTATCCGGTTGCGTGTTCTGCCGGACAATATATTGGTTGGTCAGTTTTGTGAGCCAGTGTCTAAAGTTCTGTTTGCTCTCAGTGTTTAGAGCAAAGTAGTTGCAACAGTGCAACTGGTAAACAGATTTTTGCAGTTTCTCAAAGCCTTCTCTCATTTGTCACATTTGACCATAATTTTAGCGATGTGGCAGGCCTCTTGACACTTTGGTTAGCTTACAATGCACATAATCTCATGACTGAAGACTTTTCGAGTTGCATACAGGGTTGCAGAGGAAGTTTGACACACTCTTTGTAGTTTGTACTGCAATTAATTTACTTTTTCTTCTTCTTTAAATTTAAATACAGAGTACAAGCAACAGATTCAGAGTGCACATAATACGATTGGTTTACAGATAGGCTATAATTTTGGTCCATTTGGGGCCATTTAACATCGCGATTTGTTTACATCTTGTCAGAATCCATCATGGCGGACAATGAATATAAATTAATCTTTTGTTAATCTTTGTTTAAACTGGTTTAACTAATCCAGGGTTAAAATTTAGATGTGCAACGAGTCTCTGGTTAATTTAAACTCTTATTTAAACCTAGATTTACTAAACCTAGTTTAGGCCTAAACTAGGATTAATTTAAACCATGTTGGTGCAACCCGCCCTTAGTCATGTTTTTCATTATGGACCTAATTTGACAAATCTGGACTGCAGACAGGCCATCTTATCACCTGGACTCTTCCTCTATACTATTACTATTTAAATATGTGCAGAATTCATTTTGGCATTGTTTTCCTAAAATATTCAATATTCTTCCCTAGCCTGGGTGCCATTCCGAACTTAGTCCTGCCCACAACATTTGAGGTCGGGAAGTTCGGTCTGGCATTGTTCCATTGTGGTGGAAGTATGCTCGCCTTATATCGGGTGGACCAATCAAATCAGGTTTTACGATGATGGACAGGTAAGCAACAGCGCCTGGTCTATCACGTCATCTGAGCACGCTTTGATTAGTCAGGGGGCCTATATGGTTTCTGTGGGTTTGAAATGTACATTTTTGGAGAGTGGTTGGACTGTCTTTAGAGGTCATTGAACATGGAGAAAAATTATGTCTCTTATGTTTTTTTACCTGTTTCAACCCTATTTTTTTTAAATTGGATATTTCACTGTAATTAACACCATAAATTTCGCCTAAATCACTGGCTATGTTGAATAAAGTTCACAAAACAGTTATTTTCAACAGTATGATTGTATGTCAGTATTATGATTGTATGTCAAACAATTAGAGATAAGATCAATAACCAATCAGTTTCACCAAATACACATACTCCATTGCTGAAAGATAGCAAAAACATAACAGAATCACAGATGAGACCTCAAACAACATTTAATTCATTTACATATACACAACATATTAGATCTCACCTCCACAATTTCCTCATCAAAATCTACAACTAGTCTAGACCCTATTCCTACACACCTTCTTAAGACTGCTCTCCCCTTCCTGGATAATGTTTTGCTCTTGATTATAAATAATTCAATGCTATCAGGGCATGTACCACAGTCGTTTAAGACATCTGTTATTAACCCTTAGAACCCTAAGCTGTTTTTAGGGCATTTTCACTACCTTTATTCATAAGGATTTATTCTGGTCATTGTAAGTGCCACACACATATATTATATATTGTTTTTTTCAGGAGAGTCTAGGCTATTCAGATCTGCCATCATTTCATGTATTAATACTAGCATTGATTTTATTTTGATGTTTAAAGAATTAAAATATAAAAAGTGTATTATAAAAATTCTTATATTTCAACATGTATCTCACCACAGCAAGCTCACAGCTCTACATGCATTTCATGTGTGTGTAGGGCAGACTGTCCTGAATCGGGCAATATAATTGCCATGTTGGAGGGATACTCTGGGGCTGAGCAATTTACAGAAATATTTGCTGTGTGATTTACGGAAATAAATGCCATTTTTTATTTAGTGATGAAAAATGACCTTTCTGCGCTCCATATCGGTGACACGAACTGATCTGACCTGTGTTAGCCTGCGTGCCTGTGTGTATGCAGTCATAATAATTCTCAACTTTTTACTGCATTGCCATGAACAAAGTAAAGGCAAAAAAGGTGTTTATTTGTTGAACAAATTGGGATGCAATGTGAGCCTTGAATTGGATGCCATGCAGGAATTTGCTAGGATCTCAAAACCGGAATATGAACATGCTTTGCCATAGAGAAACACATGATAGCATTGGATTATAAACATGCTTTGCCACAAGAACAGACAAAAACGTGGGGTAAGTCCAGCTATATGAAGTTATTATTTTGCTGTCACTTCGTCTGTTTTATAACCCAGAAGGATGTACTTGGTATCAAATGATAGCTCCGAGTCTCCTCTTTCATCTGAAATGCGTGGCATATCTATGCGATCACGGGTCCGCGAGTAATTCAAACGAGAGTAATGAGTGTGCTGCGTTGGTTTGTGTACATGACGTTATTATTTTGCAGTCACTTCGTCTGGTTTTATAAGCCAGAAGGATCGATAAACATGGTACCAATGGATAGCCCTGTGCCCCCTCTTTCATCTGATATGCTTGCCATATCGATGCGATCACGGGTTCGCGAGTTATTCAAACTAGAGTAATGTGTGTGCAGTGAACGCAGAGAAGTATAGACTGTAAATATGATGCAATTTGATTTAATTTCATGATTTTTTTTAATTTTCATACTTGATCGTACAGACAAGTGTGTAGTCTCGTTGGAAAGCCCCACTTCTGCTCTGTCGTGCAATAAAGATTTAATCTCGCTGCGATGAACAGTGTCGGAGCAATGTAACAGAGAAGAAAGGGTGTGTTTTTTGACGCACTTTGCGTCAATCGGGTTCTAAGGGTTAAGTCCTCCCTCAAAAAACCTAGCCTTGTATCAATACTGGTCCTTCTGGACCTCAGCGCTGCCTTTGACACCATAGACCATGACCTACTACTTGAAAATTTGATAGGCATCAGACTCATCACTCGCTTGGTTTAGATCATACCTTCCTAACCGTCAACAATTTGTACAGGTACATAATAAACCATCTACCCAGATTATGGTAAAATATGGAGTGCCTCAAGGCTCAGCACTGGGGCCCCTGTTGTTTAGCAGATGATACACAACTATACCTCTCCATTAAACCTGATGAATTAACCACTTGACACATGTATAAGAGATATAAAGACATGGATGAAGAATAATTTCCTGCTTTTGAACTCAGATAAAACAGAAGTCAAGGTTTTAGGTTCTAAAAATATGAGGGATATCCTATCCACATCACAGGCTACATATAGTGATCTTCTACTGACCTCATCCACAAGTGTTAAAAACCTAGGAGCAGAGTGCAAATTACCCCACCATAATTGGGGGGTACTGCTCCTTCACTTCTTCTAGATAGATAGATAGATACTTTATTGATCCCCAGGGGAAATTCAAGGTATGACCAATTCTATGACCATCATGGTCCATATCAATCCCCATCGTGATCGCCAAGTGCAACATGTGTGTGCAACACACATACAAGGTGTAAACATGCGACAAACTGATAATCAGTTGGCTACAGAATATCTCATTGTTATTATATCCAAAAGAGAACTGTTTTGATCAACTCTCAAAAGTTAGAAGTTAAGTGCACTGAAATACCATTCTAATTACTAGTAAAAGTACTACCTTTACAAGAAGCCTATTGCTTATTTCATGACATATTGATTTGGTTTATTTTTAGATTTCATAAAACCTGGAGGTAAGATCCAACCCTCTAATATAGCCTAGCCTACTGTATAAACAGAAACCAATTTTCCATTATAGTCTTATGGTAGTCGGTGTCAAATCAACACAATTGCCTAGAGATATGTGAAACCTAAGCAATCTTTAATGTGATTAAGGAGCATATAGCCTACTATGAAAAAACATACTACCACATAAGAACTACAGAGCAGTAACCTACAAGAATCCGATAACCAGAATGTAAAAACAATAGGCCTACTAACCAATTAAAAACAAATTCAAATACTAGCATGTACTATTTAGCCTAGGCTACTTGGCTCTTTATGTTTCCACAGGTTTCACTAATGTTATGTAGGCTTAGCTACATCAGACCCTCTTGTGCATAATAAAAACAACACAGGATCTGTGCCAAACTAATTTCAAAAGGGCACAATAATTTATTCAAGATAAAATGAGAATCAATGGACACCTAGGTTATGGACTGGAGTTCTTCTCCTTGGAAATGACAATCGATTTTACCTCACCACAATGTAAAATAGTAAATGATTTAAAGGAACCATATGTAAGATTGTGGCCAAAACTGGTACTGCAATCACTTTCAAAATACTGAAGAGTGGTGTATCCCCTCCCCCTACCCCCTGACTCGAGGTTGCCAACCCTGATGGCGAAACACTACTGACTTCGTGATTAGTAGATAGGTGGAGGGTGGCGCATCAGGCCAAAACACAACATGACATGACAAAACACAACATCAACATCAGTTGAGGGCTGCAACTTCACTTTTTAAATGACAATATCCTGGCCAGACTACTGTTGTCAGTGATATAAGTATTTGAAATGAACATGATTTCTTAATGTCTAGTGACATATCAGGGCCATTTCATGATTAATTGAAATATTTTTCTTACATATGGTTCCTTTAAATAGAGAATTATCTTGCTAACTAACCAGGTCCACTTTACTAGCCTCAGTGGGTAAGTAAGTAGCAGGTATAGTAGCCAATTAAATGTATGAAGACGTGACATGAGCTATGAAAGAACAAAACACGTTAATACATGAAGGTTGTAAAATAGCACATTTTCAACAAGCTAGACGTCTACTAGCAACTTACATTTACCCATGCACGTCAGCAGCAAACCGAATTTAGGCTACTGGAGGAATCTAGCGTTTTGTCATTCAACGTCGTTGACACTTGCTTGAGAAGTTGAAGTCGTTCTCTATCTCTTTGGCTTCTAGCGCCACGGTGGTTAAAACTGGTACGGTCCATAATAGGGGTGTCTGAAATCGCTTTACATTAAACTTTTCCTAGTGAAAATAGGAGTTGACTTGTATTGTAGCCAACTGTAATGATATTTTTTCACAATATCAGAAAAATTATCCCCAAAACTGATATTTCTGTCTCTTTGGGGGTATAGTACCCCCCAGTACCCCCTGTAATTCGAACTATGCCTAGGAGTTATAATTGACCAGGACCTAGCACTAAATAATCACATAAAACAGATCACCAAAACTTCATTTTACCATTTAAGGAACATTTCAAAGACAAGGAAGTCCTTATCCTTACCAGATGCCGAGAAATTAATCCATGCTTTTGTCACCTCAAGGATAGACTATTGCAATGCTATTACGCTGGCTGTAATAATACCTGTCTAAAGAGCTTACAGCTTATACAAAATGCAGCTGCTAACACACACAAAAAATATGAACATATTTCCCCCATCCTAGCATCTCTACACTGGCAACCTGTTAAAAGTCATTGACTTCAAAATATTACTAATATCTCTTGGTTGGTTGCCTGCATTGAAAGAGACCTCATGAAGACGCTCTTTTGTCTGCTTCTGACAGAAGAAGCACTTATGCTGGCAGCAGCTGCTGCTGAACAAGTGTACAAAGTCCCTCTAGATGGACTTGATGCAGTTGGAGGTGTTGCTGCAGGTTCAGAAGATGGTCTACCACGTCTTTTCTGCCTTTCCTGCCTGCTTCACATGATTAGTAGTGAATCTTAGCATGCTGCAGATGCTCACTGTTCCAGGTGGATTTGTAGCAGTTCCTGTACCAAACTGCTTTGTACTGTTGTAAAATAACTGCACTGTAACATTGTAATCGTTGGCTGATCTGTGATCACCAATCTCCATACTCTCTCATGGACAAAAACAAGAAATTTGGCATATGTCTCTAGTGATGGGTCATTCACCAGTCCACACATATCTGCCACTGGATACATAGCCTCACCAAACACTCACCTGTCTGTTTGTCTATCTGATCCTTTTACCCTTTCTTTTCTTAAGGAAAAAAGGTGGATTGTCCGCACACTTGCTCCCATCAGGAATTTTTATTGACTTATTCACCCGGGTGTAACATTTCGAGCTTATACGCTCTTCATCAGACTTGAATATCAGACTGTCGCCATATTTAAAGAAGTACAAAAGGTCACATGACCCATCAGAGTGATAGGCTATAATTACATAGATTTACAAAACATTTATATACATATATACACAACGTCATAATATCTACAAAAAGCATGTACAAAACATTTATATAATATACTTTTTTTATATATATAAATAAGTACAAGCTTCCACCCTATCAGAATACTTGGCTGTGTATCAGGCCGCATTAGGCTGTCATAATAAGTAAACATGATATTGGCGTCTATTCAGTCTACAGGTTACTAATCATACACTTATATAAAGGAGACTACATTCACATTGATAAAATATAATATATAACCATATCCAAATAGCAATTCACACAGTCGAGAGTCGAGTCGGTCGAGTCGAAATTCTTTTCTTCACACTTACATAGGCTACTGAAGGCCTTACAGACTGATACTAGCTATGTAAAAGTCTATTAACAGAGATCTCTGCACTTTGTGCTCTGAATGGGTGTAGACAAGAACTGGCAGAGCAGGCTAGGCCTACACTCAAGCACACTAATAGGCATGAATTGATATTGAAGTATTATTTTTTTAAGCGGACAATTTCTTTTTAAAGAAATCAATTATCATGCTAAACATTTTTTATAATGTTGTATTATTTATGGGGTCCACTTTTGCACACTACCTTGTAGAATATCTTTGCTTTTTGGCACCAAACCCTATGCTATAATACCAGCAATGTGAGGTTTATGGACAAAACACCAAATTTGACCTTTTCTGAATTTGACCTTTGATTTGGGTCCTTCAAAACCTTCAAAAAAAATGGAGACATGTTTTTTTCTACTTTTAAGAACCCCTAGAACAAAGATATAATACTCTGCAAAAATTAACATGCGAATCCCACAAGCCCCCAAATTAGACACATAGGCCCCCCTACTATTAGGATTATGTTTGAAACAAAAACGCTGTGGCTAGAAGGATACATGGCTTTTAAGACCCCATATGGATTTTTTTCATATCATTTAATGAGGTTGTATCACTGAAAGATTATTTCTGAAAACTTTGGCCAATGTTGAGATGTGGGAAAACTCGTGGTTTCACTTTCATCAAGGGAAAACAGCGCTGTTGCATTGCGACATGTTCCCTCGTTCGTTTGAAATCTCTGATTGACCACCTGTTCGAGGGATTTGCGACAGCCATCCGCAGCTGTTTAAATCAAATTCAAAATGAACATATATTTTCCATGAAATATTCAAATGTAATGTATTTTTCAACATTTGATATGTTGTCTGTGTCCTTTTTGCAACTAAATATGAGTTTAAGAGATTTGCAGATTTTTACATTCTGTTTTTATTCACATTTTACACAACGTCCCAACTTTTTCTGTTTTGGGGTTGTATATAATAATAAACAATATTATATCATATTAAAAGGATATTGATATAAAAACAACTGATGTAAACTTAAAATAAACTTAAAATACTGAATGTCTGATATTCATGATGGCACACATTATGCAGATTATAGCCTTGGTAGGCCTACTATTATTACAGCCTCAGCTGTCAGCAGCTCTGGTTGAAGCCTAGACATATTGTAAACAAAGTAGGCCTAGCCTAGTTGGCTAGCTTATCATTGTCTACGACTGGTTGGACTATTCAGTTTTCCCACGTGTGTTTAAGTTTCAAGGTAATACTTGTTCTCCTTGGCCCTTTTGGGTCTTAAAATACATTGGTATTGAGAATATGATCAGTCAACTTGAATGCAAGAGTTTTAAACAAATTAGAGAGAGAGAGAGAGTTTAGGGTACTTCTATATGACAAAGTTGCAGGTAACATAGGCTACCAGTGGGAGATGTGTGATTGACAGAGTGCATGTGCTACTGGAAACACTTAAAGGGGTGTGTCGCAATACTGCCTTCTCACACTGCGACACAGGTTTGTGGATATGAGTGTCGCGATTTCCGTTTCGATATTATGCATATATAGTTAGTTACAGCCCCACTCTTCCCACGTCCCTCTCACCGCAGCAAACATGCAAACATGCATGAGAGAGAGACAGGATGACCGACAATATTACAGGGGTGAAAAAATGTTACACCAGTTTGTTAAGTGCAAGCTCTGTGTAGGCCTAGAAGCCATGTTTGGGCATTATTATTTTACAAATTATCATTCCTAGCCGGACAAAACTTTGGATGGAAGACAAATACGTTCTACTAGTCAATGTATGGAAGACAAACACATTGTTAGTAGGCTATGACTTGACCATTAAAAGTTTGTTTGTAGGCCCGCTGATTTTATATAGGGCCCTAATTGGGGGTACAAACAGCTCAATGTAAGTGCTAATGTTGTACATGCATTCATAGATAAATGCACACAGTTATTTTTGATTGTTATACCTATAATATGTCTCTATGGTACAACATTGCCACTTTGTACACTAAATGCCCATACAATTATGCAACCATACAGTCTATGGTTTTATCCATAACATATTCATGCCCATTATTTGTGGAGAATTGGTACAACATTAGTAAAAACAAAACTGTATTTAAAGAAAAAAAAATGACATCAAATAATTACATTAACAAGTTTCTCAATGTCACTCTTTTTGCACCCCAAAATGATTCCATGTTGTTTTTACCTTTTGACTCCTACAGATTTGTAAACTTTAGAGTTGCACAGTTCTTACGGAATGTTGGAAATAGATGTTCTGCAATAGATAGAATTTCATATACCGGTAATTGAAAAAAAGTGACAATGTGCAAGATCCTGAAATGAATCATTTTGCTAAAAAGGCAGTTGATCCCAAACTTTGTGTAAGACTGCTTCTGCTTTTTGATGCAAACTGTTCATGACATTCTCTACATAGTACATGCATGGTTTTGCTCATCTGATCTTCTAAATCTGAGTCATTTTTCTTGTTTTCACAAACCATGTCTTCTTTGGTGAAGTGGGTTGCTGTGTCTCCCAGGAGAATTTCGAAGTGAGTAAGGCCAGGCTTGTGTACAAACACGTGGGGAGAGTAGGGGGCGCAGTTTTATATGTGGAGTGTGATTGCTTCAAGGAAGGAACTTGTTACTTAACACGAAATCACGCCACATCAATATAAATGGTACTATCTCATTACGAGACATTAAAAACTCAATACATCATACAGCCCTTATAGAACATTAATATACACTACCGTTCAAAAGTTTGGAGTCACTTAGAAATGTTCTTTGTTTTCATCATTAATGTTGTAAATGACTGTTGTAAAAAGAAATGGCTGATCTTTAATGCAATATCTACATTGCCCATTACCAGCAACCATTCATCCAATGTTCCAAAGGCACATTCTGTTTACTAACCTGATATTATTTTAAAAGGCTGACTGAGAAAACATTGGAGAACCCTTTTGCAATTGTGTAAGCACATACTGTAATCTGAAAACTGCTGCCCTGATTTAAAAACAATGCAACTGATCTCAGCTGATATTCTATGAGTGGAATGGAAATTGGACCCAAAACATTTGAACGGCAGTGGATATTAAGAGAAGATGCTCTGATTATTTTTCACTGGTGTCATATTTGTTGTAATATTATCAATTAGATCTTCCTTGAAAATATATGTCCACATAAGTGTCCACATGCTGAAATGAGAGGAAAATGGGTAATTTTTAAAATTCAAGCACATTAAAATATTTACACTTTAATATATATAGCACAGTTGATTACTGGATAAACATGGCCTAATTGATCATAAATGATTGGGTTCAAATAAGAGGCAGGCATACATAATATTTGGAATTTTCCCAGTCTGGAAAAGGACACACGTGATTTTTATTCTTAGAAGGTGAAATAAATGTGAAATATTGCTCAAATTGGGAGATTTGATATGGAATGACCGAACACACCTTACTGACACCAAGTTTCACCAGCCTCTGTCATGTGGCTGTTAAACTACCTATCTGCCTGCCTGCAATTAATAACCTATGTATACATCTGCTGCACATGAATTGCTACTAATGGTTGTTAATCTGAAAAAGTAGTTATGGTCTCTGGCACTGTATATTCTATCAGTTATATAGTGTCTCTTGCATATCAGAGTGTCTAACTCTGTCTCTCTCTCTCTCTCTCTCTCTCTCTCTCTCTCTCTCTCTCTCTCTCCCTCTCCAACAGGTGTCGATCGTTCCCACACCGGGTCACACCGGACGGGATGTGAGCGTGCTGGTAAAGGACACCTCCGTGGGCGTTGTGTTGGTTGCTGGGGACTTGTTTGAGTGCTGTGATGATGAGGACTCCTGGCGAGCGCTGAGCGAGAACCCTGAGGTTCAGGAGATTAACCGAAAGGCGGCATTACAGACTGCTGATGTTATCATCCCTGGACACGGACCCCGGTTCAAAGTGCATAGGGACTCCACCAACTGATATGGCTCGTGTTTAGCTAGGGTGTGACCCACCTGAAGCAACAGGTATGCTTTTATCCTATATTTTGTATCATCTTCAGATTAAGTTTGATGGAACATGGCCACGTGCAGAGGAGAACATATTCCCACCAGCCATCCAGGATGTGCACTACGCTCTTCTGTGTTACGGATAGGAACACTTGGTCAAATTAAAAAAAAGGAAATCCTTTAACAGCACAACACTCTTGACATAAACATTGGTTATGTGAGTACAGTGTTTTTTCTAACCTACACTTAATTTATTACACATGTGTAAGCAGCACAGGAATCCAGTGACAACCTTGATTAGTTTTATTTAAGTGAATTAGATACTTCTAAAATGCAGTTGCTTGCCACATTTAGTCTCAAATGCAGGATCCAAATCTCCATACTTTGGTGTGGAATTTAGACCTTTGTTTTAACCTGTGGTTACCTTTCTACTAAATAGAATGACCCATAAAGAAAGATGAATATTGTAAAGTAATAAAGTCAAGTTGGTAAAATATAATGACTGACGTTTCCTTCTTGGGGATCAATAAAGTACTCTCTGTCTCTGTCTGTGTCACTGTCTATTTTTGTCTCTGGCCATCTGTCCATCAGGTCATATTCATAAACTATTGTGTGATGTGGTAGCTTCTGTCTGACCTATCAGGAAAAGGCTCTGTTTAAAATAGGTGCTTCACACTACCAAACTTAAGTATATAGAAATGTGTGTGTATATATATATATATATATATATATATATATATATATATATATATATATATATATATATATATAGAAATCCTATGTACCTTTTGGTACACGCCTAAATAATAATCAAGGAAAGATTTACAAAAGTACACAGGTAACAGGTGGGAAGTGGTACGGAGTAGTAAACACAGTCATAATATGCAGTAAAACCTCATTGATGTGGATGACATCACATGACATAAAATGATTCTCACTAACTAAGCACATAGTACATTACCCTTCACTGAAATACAGCACTGTTGGCATACAGTCATACTGACACACTGTCAGCAGTACCATTTGTTAAAACAAAGTTTAGTTTTTTGGTAGATGCAGATAAGCTGATTTTATTTATTTGTGTAATAAATAAGTCTTTGTATGCATATGTTTGTATGTAGTTACACATGATTGTGATCAGGTGTAGTCATGGTGAAGATAAAAATCAAAAAGACCTGCACACTGTTCGATGCTCCCATAAAATGATGAAGATCTCTGATCGAAACGTTGCATATTAAATTGTATGGCAGCAGCGAACAGTGTGAGATCTTTCTTTTGATTTTTATATTTAAAAGTTTAGTTTTGATCGAGCACCTAAGAAAATCTTTGGATGTGCGGCCCTTGCACTTTGCTTTTGTTCTAATTGTCATGGTGAAACAATGGGTGTGGTGGGGGTGTCTAAAGATTAGTCCTTATCACTGATTCTTTGCTGACAAGAATGGAACACGTTTTATTTATGACATGAACATTGAATAATTTCACAGACTGCATGTATATGGAGAGTAATTAAGAATGCCCACACAAGGGTCCTGTTGACCATATTATCAAATAAATATGCAAAACACCAAAAGAAGCCCAGGTCTGCTAGAGTGATATAGCTGCTTTGTGTAGTTAATTATTATGTTCTACTATCCAGTGCCTCCTGATGAAGTAATTCATAATTTTATGACATGACGGTACATAAAATAGTGTGACAGTACACTACACAGTATTATACTACACTTTGGACGGAAGTTTTCCAGGGATAGTGTCAAGGTGCAGATTAATGGGTGTCTATTACAACATTTTTCCACTGACGTTTTTATAAAGTCAATGGTGAATGGTATTGATGGTAATAATTATTGATTAACTATATTCAACCTTTCAACACATTCTGTTAGTGACGCAAAGGAATTCACTCAAACAGAACTGTTTACACTTCATCATTATACACAAGGTCAGTGCCCCAAAGCTTCACCACTGCTGAATAAAAATATAGTGATTCCCATATTGAAACTATGTTATTGAAAGCGTAATCAGGGGTCATCAGTGGGCCGAACACCTGCTGTTGAAGACCCCTGCCCTACAGCAAGCACTATGGCAACGGTGGCAAAGAAAAACTCCCTTTAACAGGAAGGAAACTGTGTGGCGCAGGCAGGTGCAGATAAATTCATACACATTGTCAGTTAGGATAAAACAGCAGATACACACTCAGCGGTACTAAGATTGAAAATAAAAAAAGAAAGTGTAGCCAGCATTCAAAGTACTGACTGTGGACAGCATAGTGGATACAGTTCTTAAAATGTTATATATAGTAAAATACTACTACTACTAATAATAATGTAGTTACTAAACTATAATTGTATAAGAATGAGCGAGCCATGAAGCAAACTATGACATTTATGTCATTGTTTATGGCACACAATATATATAAGATCTAGCCAGAGTATAATTTTGTGGATAACAGTTTGGGTGGGAACAAGCAAGGTTTCTACAATATGCAGATAAAACTAACCACATCCCACAGTGCACATATAGCCAAAACTAGGTTATGTGTAGTAGGCAAACAATTTATAAATATTTTTATAATGTATGTTAGCAATTTAATTACAAATACCTGAGCCCAATACACATACCATGTTTTCAGCATAAACTGCCCTTTGCTGCAAAAACAGTAATGCTGTTGGTGTACATATGTCTTGCATCACATATTTCTATATATTCCAAATGCTACATTCTTAATATTTTCCCTTTATCTGTTTAATAGTAAAAATCTGGAATAACAGTTTAAGGATTTTACTGCATACTGTGTATGGTTATACTGTATGTTCAAGACATAACATTTTACTTTGGATTTAACTGTATGTAGGTCCTGGTGTGAGCAACAGTTTTAATATATCATTGTTAAAGATTTCACATCCACATATCAGTGTTTAAACGGTGCGCCATCTAATTCTCTAAACATAAATCTCGTTCTAGGCATGCCCCAGGCTATCCAATGGGTGAGGGTGGGGAAGCCCCTCAGAAGTACAACCCCGATAGGTATATATCCGAGGGTATATCTGAAATGTTTCTGTTGCTATGGCAGCAGATCAAGGGGCTAACAAGGTCAAGGATATAAATTTGATTTCCCAGGTAGCACACACTGTGACACACACAATGACTCATTCTGCTGAATTAAATTGTCAAACTGAAACAGCATGTTGTAAGAACTAGCAGCTTAAAGGGTTAATCGATACTGTTAGATAAAACCGTTTGTGTACCCTTGGATGACCTTTGCACCCACCAGGGGGACACAAAATGTCTCATTGGAATGATTTTGTGTTTCTTTTATCCCTCTACTCTTTCCTCTCTCCAAGTTTCCCTTCTTCTACACCTTTGCTCACTTCTATGAAATGGAACTACTTGATCAGATTATCAGCACAAGTTTTATGGGTTTGATAAACCAACCAGTGATGTTTCCATTCAGGTGTGGCATAAGGCATAGGTTCACTCTTATCACCCCCCTCCCCACGCACCTAGTCATAAACCCACTATATAAACAGTTCACTGTCCTTTCCATTTGAGCAGTTGTCCATCACACAGGTCACGGAGAAAGAAGAATACAACTCGGGAACACACTGTTGATATTTCCACTCGCCTTTTTATTGGACATCCATTTCATCTCAGGAGTGCTCATACAATTTCTTAAAGATGTGTACAGGAAAGTGTGCCAAATGCATTGCAGTGGTTCTGTATCCACTGGCATTGATATCGATCATTTGCAACATTCTACTGTTTTTCCCCGACTGGAAAACAACATATGCTCAGAGTAATGAGTTGAATATCGTAACACTCACACCAGAGGTGACCTACATGGGGGGATTGCTTGGCGGTGGTATTATGGTGAGTACCGGATTATACTATTATGTTTTCACGGCTTTCATTTTTCTTCTGACTTTAACTATGCACAACGGATGACCATTCATTATTTGCTTCACAATGTTTCTGAATTAAACATGACTGGAAACTGGTTTTAACTTTTCACTTTGGAGAAAGAAAACCCTTTTAAGTGTCAATATTTATCTGTTCTAGGTTCTTGTACCAGCCATCCATATTCACTTGACCGGGAAGGTAGGCTGCTGTGCCAATCGCTGTGGGGTATGTGTCCTTCTAATACTGGACTCTTGTGTTTCAGCTCATTTCAGATTGTGCCACAATACTCGTTACTCAAAGAGTGTCAAAAGCCTATCGTAATTCAAGCAGTAATGTTCATGTGTTCCTTCCGCAGATGTTTCTGTCCATTGGGTTTGCAGCGCTTGGTGTGGTCGGTGCTTTGTACAGCATGAGTGTGGCTGCTCTAGGCCTGTCGAAAGGGCCCGTTTGCTTGTTCGGGGGAAAATGGGGCAGGCCATTTGACAAGTATGAGAATCAATATTGATTTTATTACTAATAAGATGAGCTATGTCTAACTTGGACTTTAAAGGAATATTTCATGTGTGCCTTTTAGAAAATGTTACAATGTTTGCAATGACCATGGCATAGTCTTGCCAAGCATCAAAGCAGCCTGTCTAACATTCATTTGTATTGCGTTACAATTGTTAGCACATTCTATTACATAGCATTACAGATGTTACATTGCATTTAGTAATGTTGTTGATTGATTTCAGCTTCTGTATTCTGTATCATGGTGGTGTCTTATGCATAACACTTCCCCCCCTTCTCCCCGTTTGTTCTGCAGTAATGGAACGTACCTGTCCGATCCAGACTCCTGGAGTTTGTGTACTGAGCCTAAAAATGTTGTGGAGTTCAACGTTGCCCTGTTCGCAGTCCTCCTGGCTACAGCTTGCCTGGAGTTGGGCCTGTGTGGCTTCCAGATGGTCAACGGTCTCTTCGGCTGCCTTTGTGGAACATGCAGAGGCAAAGAGGTAAGGATATGCAGGCAGTAGAAATTCATATGGATTAATAACACATCGGTAAATGTCGTTTGGACTGGGGGGTTGTCCTTTTTCTAGCCTTACATTTTACATTTTTAATGACAAATTCATTTTTTGGATAAAGTCTTTGTAGATCAGGTTAGAGTAAATATAACAGCATCAATATTATGTCCTTTTTGAAGAAGTAAAAAATGTGTGTACATTCCTTCTCTGTGCTGATTGTTAAGAAAATACATGAATTACATGAATCATGTATTTCTTGAAAGAAAAAAGAAACACTTGTGCAGTAGTCTGAGTTTTGTGATTTCTTTCAGGACGAATGAAGGAATGAAGAAGAGCCCTCAGAAGACACACTTCACCCAAAATATGTGACTGAATGACTGACAGCTGAATGGAATTTTGAAGCTTCAAGACAGTGACTGTATAACACATTTTTAGTAAATTATACTTGATAGCCTAATTGTTGCTCATAATATTGTGCATGTACGAAATGTAAAGTGGTTGGATCCATTTTTGTATATTTATATTTCTTGCCTTTTATTTGAATTCAGAATGTGCTGCTGTCAGTAGTCTAACAGACCTCAATGGGGCCTAAATTTAAAGAGTTTGGTTTCAAAACGCTATATCCTCCAGTTTAATGCATTTTCATTAATCATTTTTTTTTACATTTTACAAGTAATTTCAGTAGAACTGTAATTGAGTATTTGATTTGATTTCAAATCAAAACAACACAACTGAAATGTTATTGATATTACCTGAGATACACAATTAAATAACATGATGTATTCATGTTTTTAAAAATGGATATAGCATTTTGAAACCAAACTCTTAATTTGTTTATGCATTTTTTGTTTTAGTTGTTGATCAATGGTTTTTGAAAAAATGTTTTTAGCTATGTTTTTATAAATAAAATTCATTCTGTCAAATGGGGTGTTCTAAATGTGTTTCAAACATAGGTTATGCCACTAAGGTCCTACTAATCACACACACACACACACGCGCGTGCACTCGCACACGCACACGCACACACACACAAAATCTCAAATGCTGTGACCGTGGATGTATGGGAATTAGAGTTAAAGTTATGTTCAAATTAAACAGTCTTAAAAATGTCATCATTTCCAGTGGATATACATCTGTTGAAAGATATATATGATATAATGTAGCCATCAGTATATCTTAAATATTTGCATAAAATAGGGTTTATTCATATTCCTTATGTTGATATAATATAATTAAGAAGGCCTAAATTAGCACCATATAGTCTACTGCTAGAATTAAGCCTTTAGATTTTGTGTTGGAGTGGACAAAAAAAAGAAAACTTTAGTGGTGTAATGGGACAGCAAAACTACTAGGCCTAGTACCACCTAACAGCCACCACCTTTTTAAAACCAGTTTGTTCTGGTTCCACAGAAGACCAGTACACAATTTGTACAAATACAAATGCATCTTTATTTTTCACAATATATGAAATTCACGAGATACTAAATTGAGAGGAATTAGGGGGATACAGGTAGGCTGTTCGATCTATTCCATATTGAACCAACAACACTAACACCGTCAACCATCACACAATAGGCCTATTTTATACACACACATATTCACTAAATTTCAACACAGTATAGGCTATACATTTCCCAATATCAGTTCTTCTGTTTAAATTGTGGAATTTTTTTTGGAATGGTGTTGCGTTTGATGCATTTCTGGACTCCATTTGCTAAATGAACTCAACCAGATCAGTAGGCTACTTTTTAGTCCATCCTGTTTGGGCAATATTTCAAATACCCATAATTTCCATTACAATTGTGATAACTAGTCTGTGCTTTCTGTAGCAGCCTACCCTATATGTTTAAGAAAACATTAGGGTAGTCCTGTTACTTCCTGCTCACAAAGTTGTGTCAACATGTTGTGTTGAAGTGACATTGGCTAGTTTAGCCTATATATTTTTGACAACAGTCTGCATGTCCACAATATGAATGCAGACATTTAATGGCTTATGCCATTTTAAGTATTGGATGAAAGCTTTCGTTGCATCCATACCTCTCATACATTAACTGAAAAATAAGCAACAATACGTAGACTATTCACATTAACAACATAAGCAATGGAGACAAAACAATTTGACCCCGACGTGATTTGAACACGCAACCTTCTGATCTGGAGTCAGACGCGCTACCGTTGCGCCACGAGGTCTGCGCATAAAGGAAGAAAATGCTGGACAAGAACTTCCGGTCATCGTGTCGTTTTTATTCTTCGAGAAATTGAATAGCCTACATGTGGAGTGTGCTTGGACTCTATATAATTCAATGTCACACGATGCAATTCCAATCGATTTTTTTCATGTGTTTTAGCTGCGAAAGCTGAACAATTTGCCAAAGCGATTTAAGTAAAGCAGTCAGACCTATTGCAGTGCATTCATTGCAGTGCATTCATGTTAGGATTGCCATCCTAACATGAATGCACGCACTGCACTTGAGTGTGATCAGTTTCGACAAATGCGTTATTTTACGTTTAATGCGTTATTTCAATTGCACCTTGGTTGGCTAGACGGATGTTCATGTGCGAAGCACACTTCCCCATGAAACTTCGAGACTAGGCTACTCGAAATAGACAATAGACCGACGCATGCAAATGCAGCACGCAAGTTGACAGTCTGCATGCAACACAAATGGTAAATCAATTCTGTAAGCTACTATTTCAAAGAAGCCTAAAGGTTCATGGCAATTTCGTTGTTATTGTGTTTGCAGCCAGGTTATGTGCACATGCATCTGAATTCGCAGTTCAGGCTACTGTGGTAAAAGTTTAAAGTTTGAAATGACTCATTTGTGTAAAAGAGACGAGTGGAAATGGTGGGTGTTGAAGTGCACAATGTGTCAAGAAGTGGGCTGGGAGCTGGTAGCCTACTTGCATACGTTTTTTTTTTTTTCAGAAGGATTTCCTGAGTTGTTTGTCAACTCATCAGTAACATTATGTCAGTTGAGAGAAGACACAGCAATACGCTATTTTATGAAGCCTACATCATTTAATAATTTGGAAAACAAGTGTTCATTTGGTAAGTTTATTTTACATGCACCCTTTTCTGTTCTTAGATTATTCGTTCATCTGTTTAAAAGAAAGAACACTTGTCGTTGAGTCACAATTTAAGATGATATGATGATAAAGTAAAGTCGTTGACAGACCAAACCCTTACAAATATTCAAAACAGTAGGTTTTGAGGATATTACAGTTCTTTTGCAGGAATGTAGGCTATTTTGGACATTAAAAAATGCTTTGCAACTACATTTCTGTGTTTTTGTCCCATAATTGGAGTTATTTTGGGTAACAGAGCCTTTGCCAATATTCTGTCAATTTTCTCTTGTATTTGTTAAGTCACTAAAAATCTTTCCCAAAAAAATATGCACACAAGGACTGTTGTCAGTCATAAACGTGAAAATTAAAACTTAGTTGTTGGTTCTACACACACTAAAACTTAGATATATTATTATTTAGGTTATAGGTTTAGTCAGATTTTTTTTTTTTTTTTTTTCGCATGCCCAAATTTCCATCAATGATTCCCGGGACACTGAAAGACCGGGGTACACGAAACTTGGTGGGCATGTAACCCCACATGGATAGCATGGAACCATCGTTTTTCTATTTGATCTGTAGCCACCCCGCTGGACTGGACACCCCGAAAGGAGGGTAGGGCAGACACAGTTTTCTGTGAATATCTCGAGAACCGTAGGGTTTAGGAGGACCATTTTTTTTGTATGTTGATCTCAAGGGGCCATGTCAACCCATTCCATAACCACTCATTTCATGTATAGCGCCACCTAGTTAAACACAAAAAAGTAAAAATGAGGTGTTGTAATCACAGGTATCTGTGACCTAACATAGTCAAAACTGCACAAAATTGGAAGTGTAGGATCATTATGACACCCTCTGTATGCACGCCAAGTTTCGTGAAATTCCGTTCATGGGGGGCCACACAATAAATTAATTTATGTTACTATACACCAACTGGCCTGTAGGTGGCCGGAGACAGTTTTCTGTGAATATCTCGAGAACCGTAAGGCCTAGGAGGTCCACCTTTTTTATGTATGTTGGTCTTAAGGGGGCATGTCAACCCAACCCATTACCACTTATTTCATGTATAGCGCCACCTAGTTAAAAATTAAAAAGCAAAAAATTAGGTGTTTTCATCACAATATCTCTGGCTGACAAGGTCAAAACTGCACAAAATTAAAAGTGTAGGATCATTATGACACCCTCCGAATGCATGCCAAGTTTTGTGTACTTTCGTTCATGGGGGGCCTTACAATAAAATAATGTATGTGTACATTTAGTGTTTTTTTCCGTACGTTTGCCTCCAGGGGTCATATTAACCCATTTCATGTGCACCCATGTGCACAAACAGATACACACACACACACACATACATTCACAGTAATCATAAGTATGACACATACTCACACAGTAGACATATGTACGCTTGCATGCACAGGCACATACGCAGGCACACACACAAGCACGCACACACACACACACACACACACACACACATAACATAAACATGTACATGCACACAATTCAAGAATTTCTCAGAATTATGAACAGGCAAGATGGAGGTGGGGTTGTATAAAATGAATTTTACATGTGAAATCTATGAACTAATCATGTTTTGGTACTTGTTGTCTAGCAGATATCAGTGAGAATTGAGTGTGGATAATGCAATTTAGTGATACAGAGAATTATATAGACCTTTCAGCGTGATTTATTTTTGTGGAAAAAATGTGCTGGACTGGGCGGCGGTCATATTTGTACCGCTCTGCGGTACATCTAGTTACAATTTTAAATGATACTCCTTGGTAATTTCATACAAAGATTACATATCTTCAAAATCAACAAAACTGTCGTTCTGTTTTCAGTTTCCATGCCTGGTTCTTCTTCTTTTCACCAAAGTCCAGTGAAGGCTTTTGACAGTTTGCAGGACACCATGATGTCCAACGCTACCCAACAGACTCTGTGGGAGAAGTGTATGAACCAAACTGAGCCAAGAGAAGAATTGATTTTTGTAGGCGTGTATGTGCTGATCTTTGTTGCCGGCCTTATCCTTAACCTCATTGCTCTGGTGGTGTTTTTTTGCAACACCAAAACACGCTCCCAGACCACTGTTTACATGACCAACCTGGCCTTGGCTGACCTGTGCTTGGTTTGCACACTGCCTGTGCGGATCTATTATCATCTTGGATTCCGGATATTGCCTCAGAGCCTGTGTGAGATCATGGGGATGATGCTTCTGATCAACATGTATGGTAGCATCTTCCTACTGAGCTGCACGAGCATTGACCGCTGTTTAGCTGTCTGCTTCCCGATGTCCAGCCGTGTCCGTGAGGTCCGCAAAAAGGCGCCGGTCATTTGCCTTGGTGTCTGGATAATGACAATTGGTGCAAGCTTGCCCATCTACCTCACCAAACCACGGGACAACCAGAACCAGACACGGTGTTTTGGGAGTTTCCCCGTCTATGCTACTCAGACCATTGCCATCATCTCCAGTCTCACGGTGGGCTTTGGCGTCCCACTGCTAGTGATGCTAGTCAGCTCCTGGGGGTTAATCCGGGCCATCAACCACAGCCAAGCCGCTCAGACAGAGCTTGTGGACAGCCGAAAGATCCAGAGGTTGATTGCCACGTGCCTGGTCATCTTCCTCTGCTGTTTTCTGCCCTATCATCTCAGCTTGTTGTTGATCTACCTGAATCAGAGGTCCATCCCATGCAGTCTGATGTCCAGCTATCACTATAGCCTAATGGTGGCCTGTCTCAATGCCATGCTGGACCCTCTGGCCTACTACTTCACCACTGAGACCTTTCGCCAAAAAGTGGACCTGGACGCACTACGGCAGATGTTGCCCATGCAAGGCCAAAGCGCAGATGAGAACAATCGCTCCAGGGGGCCCCTCAACACCTGA
The DNA here is from genome assembly GCF_046254945.1 of Alosa pseudoharengus. NCBI lineage: Eukaryota > Metazoa > Chordata > Actinopteri > Clupeiformes > Clupeidae > Alosa > Alosa pseudoharengus. The sequence goes on from NW_027468640.1 coordinate 26,082,070, forward strand.
ACTGCTTTGCTCATGCTGTCCGTCAGCTATCAGGCCCACCCGTGCATGAGCACCTTGCTCATGCTGCTCCTGTCATTCCATCCCAGAGACACTTGGGGTGAAATTATATTTGGCCAAAGAATGCTTCTGTTGATTTCAAATCGTTACAGGAAGTCCTCCTCTGAATGACTGTAATCTTTACATCTCCCCTCTCTACCTCTCCTTTCCTCTCATGACCTTTAGTTGCCTTATATCAGCAGCAAAACACTGCAATCGAGACTCTCTTTGTTTCTGGTACCTCTATGGTGCAATGACCAGGTGCTGTTCTGTTTTAGCCATTCTGCCTGAGCTGTATGACAGCTTCAGCATATCAATTGAGAATGTAAAGAGACCCACTGTTTAGTGTATTTGTTACAAGTTCTACTTAAAATAATAAAACATGGTTTATTCTAATAATAATAATTAAGCATTTTCCCATCAAATGTGTTTTGCAAGTTGCCTTATGGATAAAAGCTTTTGTCTAATAACATAACAACAACCAAAAGTGTTTTATAGTCTCTTTTTGTACCAGAAAATACGAAGCTAGCCACAAGACTTATAAAACAATATTTCTCACCAACTAGTACTGCTGCATATGACTCAAAACAAAATATACCGCAACCACAGCACTTCTCGTTAGTCTAAAGGTAGTAGTTGTCTTTATTTAGATAACACATTTTTTATGCACAGACTAACCCAAATTAGTATTATACAGATAGGTCAGCAAGCTCATTTAGGACATTTTGTCATGTAAGTAATAAGCCATTTTAAGTTTCTTGATTTTACTGTCATTGTTGAAAGTGAAGTCAAATTAAGGCAAGTCTTTTCCACACTGTCACGTACCACACACGTGAGGACACTGGATTCTCAGAGAGTAAAACATTAGACTTAATGTAGGAGTAGGGGGACATGCAAATGCAAAAGCAGTAGCAAAGTAACAAAAGATGTGAAAGTGTGTGAAGAAGTGAAAGTGTGTGTGAACTATCCACAGAGTTCACAATAAATAAAGTAGGTTAGTAGTGGATCTCCAATGATTGTGCTACAAAACACACAATGTTCACAATGTACAGACAAGCACACTGGAGATATTAAATTACTAGCAGAAATGTCATATAGGCCTAATTATAATGTAAAATTATACACATATGCCAGTTACATAAAATAAACAAATAGCCTAAATTTGACTTAGCCTATCTATAGCAAGTTCAGTCCACAATGTGCAAAAGCAGTACTGCAGTGAAAGTAGAAAATATGAAGTGCAAGAGGGTGTGCACGAGTCTTTAAAGGCAGCCTCTTTGCATCACACAAAAAAGCCTGAGAAGTTTTTGACCTCATTTTTGAAAATGCGCCCGACCGCATGTGTGAAGTAGCACGGGCAAACTAAGGACATCATCATTATTTATAGGCTCAGTTATTGAATATAGTCCATTAGGCTGCAATTTCAAATAGTCACCTCTCCTCACAGTGTTAATGTGACGTTGCTAAACCCATGCCGATTTGAATCTCTTCAAAAAGAAAAAGAAAAACTAATTCGGATTTAAATGCTTAAGGCGGCCATTAACGTTTTAACACCCAGCCATTCTTCAGCAGCACAAGAATAGAAAAGGCTCTTAGCGCGCTTCATTGGAGTGTGTCCGTAGAAGCGAAGACAATAGGCCTAAATAAGCCATAAGTGCAAGGAGAGTTAAAAAGGAAGGCTGATCTAATTAGGCCTACGGGAAACCCTACATTAAGCGCTTCGAAACACTAGCTCACTGTTCGCACTTTTCGCTCCTCTTCATTGGTGGATCGGGAGGAGGAAACGCTGGTCACGGGAAAAAACCGCACCATTTCTTGTGGTGAACCTACGTTTGTAATTTGGCTTTCGGCTGTGCTGACTTTTCAAGTCTCAAGGATGCACAGCCAAAACGTTGCCAAATTAAACACGCCCACTGCATCTTAAAACAAATCATATGAGGCTTAATCGTGGAACATTTTGTGTAGCCTATAGGCTAAAGCATTTAGGCCTATAAGCAAGTTCAACTTGGGACAAATTATGTGAACAGCACTAGGCCTATTGACTCTTACCCACCCTCTGATAAATCAGTAGACTAGCCTAGGACACATAGTTTTTCAGTGCGTGGACCTGCCTCCCCTAAACCTGCCCTCACTGACTGTGGGAAAGTGTGCGACTTGAGCTACCCATATTATCATGTTAATTGCTATGGGAGGAGGCATGAGGGGGAGGTCTATAGGCTAAATAAAACGTGTGTAAATGGGATATTTAGCCTACATTTCGTCGCGTCTGTTATATGTTTTACTCACCCTCAAAACATCCTCAAAGGTGTCTTTTTGGTCTGGGCAGAGAGGTAGGCCTAAGTAAGTCCAGAGCGTTTGGCGCATTATAAAGCCGAGGATTCTTACAATGACGGCATCAAACATGGGAAATGTCCCTGAGAAGAACAACAATAAAGAAGAACGCAAGGTAAGAAGTAGCCTAAGCCACATGTTATTAACATATTCTTCAAAGCTTATATGGTTCACTTGGGGAAACAAAATAGTTAGTTTATACTTAGGCATACGCATAGTTCCAGTTTACTTTATTGGGGCCACAACCTGCACAAAAGTCTAAACTATCTCGGACGAACGAACTTTATTGTTAAGTTTGGCGCAACTGAAGTTTGGAAGCGCTATTTCTGAGAGGACTGTCTAGGTTAATGCATGGACAGATTTTCAATGAGTTTGATTTTTACAATGATTTTGACATTACATTTATTTAGCACATTTAGTGAATAGCCTAGCTTTCTGAATTGATGTTTTCAACCCCCTGTAGAAAAGTACCACGATTGTCTCCTCGTGTCTATATGGGTAAATTTCTCTAGGGGGCGCTCGTGGATTGCATAGAATTACTGACTAAAAAACAATACATAAGAGGTTTGGTTGACCACTAGATGGAAACACTTTACATTGATATAGCCATATATAATTCAGAAAAGGTTTTCATGAAGTTATCCAATTATGTTTCAAGGTGCCCTTTTAATCAAACCTCTAGGTCAACCAAAATGTATTTGAATTTGAACTGAATTCAACTTTTTCTCTCTTGTTAGCTGCGAAAACCTCTCATTGAGAAAAAACGCCGGGAGAGAATAAACTGCAGTCTTGAGCAGCTGAAGGGTATCATGGTGGATGCTTACAACTTGGATGTTAGTAGGCCTACTTCTGGCACACAGCTCTCAGCTCTCTCTCTCTTTCTCTCTCTCTCTCTCTCTCTCTCTCTCAACACACACACACACACACAAACACGCACAGAGAGAGACAGACAAACAAACTAACTTTTTGCATACCATTTGCAACGGTATAACAGAGAGTAGTACACTTTTCATTTAGAATTTTCATTTCATTGTTATTTTCACACTATTTCCTGAAGTATGTTGTAGAAAGGAAAACGCTGATAACAGCAATGCTCTTTATTTTATTTAAAGCAATCCAAACTGGAGAAGGCAGATGTTCTGGAAATTACAGTCCAGCATATGGAGGGTTTGCAGCGGGGCTATGGAGCAGGTGAGAATGGGTGACTTTACGGTGTCATGGCGTTGTTGTTTCATTACGCATTTCCTCAATAACTCCCTTTATTTTCCCTTCTGTATCATGCAGGGGGCTCTGGCTCCACCATGAACTTTGAATCCCGTCAGCGTTACGGCAGTGGCTACATACAGTGCATGCACGAGGTCCATAACCTGCTCCTTAGCTGCCCTGGCATGGACAAGACCCTTGGTGCCCGGCTTCTCAACCATCTACTCAAGTCCCTGCCCCATGTCAGTGGCGAGAGCGTGGCCTTGGGTGCTGGAAATAGTAGCCCAGGCTCCAACAGCAGTGTCCGTAGCAACAGCCCCCATTCTCCCTCCCCCTCTCCCTCCCCCTCCCCCTCCCCCGCCCCCGCTCCCCTGTCTGCTGGGTCTCAGCAGCAACACCCCTCTCTTGCCCTGCGCTCCTCGCCCTCCCCTCCTCCAACATCCCGGGGCCCCAGCACGCCCCACCCCTCCCCTGGAATTCCCCAGCTGAATGAGGGACGGGCCAGTGGTCCAGTCAGGGAGGGGCCCTCCCCCTTGAGCCCCCCCTCCCCCGGTGGCCATCCAGGACAAGCTCCCCCTGCCCTGCCCCCGTTCTTCCCAGGGGGGGATCCCTCAATGTGGAGGCCTTGGTGAGTGGGCAAGGACCTCATCTCTACGCCCTCCCCACACACACACAAACACACCACACACACACACACACAGACACACAGACACACACACACACACACACACACACCTCTCATCACAGCCCACCTCCTCTCTGCAATTTTCCATTACACTCATATCTCCTGGGAGAATTAAGCACCGGGACTTGGGATCTCTGAATGGACAAGAAATAGTAGCTGGGTCAGGTGTCCCAAAAGGGCTTGTAGCTTAATTTTAACTGCAGTGTATTCATTTGCCTTGTTTTTCTCAGACTAAATGAGGGCAGAGTGCTCTCGGTGACAATGCAGTGAATGTGGGACGAATGACACAGCACAGACCTCCAACCTCCTTTTGAATGGCTAGACTCTCTCTGTATTTGGTTATCTTATAAAGTGACTACTCCAAATGCATTTCATTCATTTCAATGTAATATTTTCTAAACAACATAACTTTTTAAAGACCCCCCTTTGCAAGTTTTTAATTGTTTTTTGTCTTCCTTATGTATCTCTGTTTCTGTTCTCTGTTTGTGAAGTGTATGAAATTTCTTTTTGTGTACTACATCCTTTGAGGGATGACATTTGTTGTACTTAGGTTGCTGGTTCTTGTTGGACAACAAGGAACATTATACATTTCTATAGGACAGGCTGCAGGCTTCTGCAGATGCTACGATAGACACTGAGAACTTCATCCTTGTACATTACAAGAAGAAAGAAGTGGAAATGGTACCTCATATTGAAGACAGAGTTAAACATCATTTGAATTGTGTTTGAGTGTTGGAAATGTCTTTTTTTTCTTGTAATGATCACAAGACAAGATCTCAATCACAGTGTTGGTTATTTCCATAAACACATGTTGTGATGATTAAATGATAATAATAATAATAAGCTTTATTTGTATAGCACCTTTCATACACAGAATGCAGCTCAAAGTGCTTTACATTTGAAGCATGTAACACAATAATAGTCAGTCAGTCATTATCAATCACTTTTCTTCATTGTTGGGGCCGTTTATGATCCACTCAGCAACATATCAAAAATATAGAAAATAACATGTCATAAGACTGGCGGCCTTAACCCTTTACCCCCCATAAGCACGCCATATGGCAACTGTGGCAAGGAAAAACTCCGATATTCCAGGAAGAAACCTTGAGCAGAACCTGACTTAATAGGGGGAGCCCATCTGCTTCTGGCTGGCTGCGCCCTCCAATGGCAGCAGATGTAGAATAATCTGAAAAAGTAGTCTACAGCAGTGTTTCCCAAAGACTGGGTCGCGACCCACAGGTGGGTCGCAGGAGATTTTATTTGGGTCACCAGCACAATTTATGTTGTCTAATAAATTAAATATTGGTGGTTGCATGCAGGTTGCATGTTAGATCTGAAGTGAAATGGGTCGCGATGGTCTGTCATTTTTAAAAAGTGGGTCCCCAGAAAAAAAGTTTGGGGAAACACTGGTCTACAGGATAAGATGAGTTAACTAAAAGCTTTCCTGTACAGGTATGTTTTCAGATCTTTTTAAAAAATATTTACTGAACTCGCCTGCTTGATGTTCAGAGGCAGGGTGTTCCATAGTTTTGGGGCGTAATGGATAAAAGCAGCTTCTCCACTTTACTTGTGAAGCACTTTGGGTACGATTAAAAGATTAGAATTGGATGATCTAAGTTTCCTTTGTGGTTGATAAGATATTAAAAGCTCAGAGATATATGAAGGTGCTATGCCATTCAGAGCTTTGTAAGTAATTAACATAACCTTAAAATCAATTCTATAGAAAATAGGGAGCCAGTGCAGTTCAGCCAACACAGGGGTGATCTCTTCTTGGTCTTAGTTAAAAGTCTAGCCGCAGAGTTCTGTATAAGTGCCAATTTCTTTAGATGTTTTTTGGGAAGACCAGTGAAAAGTGCATTGCAGTAGTCTTGCCTGCTAGTGATAAAGGCATGAATTAGTTTTTCTGCATCTTGTTGAGTTAAAAAGGGCCGCACTTTGGCAATGTTTCTCAGGTGGAAATAGGCTGTCTGAGTAACTTTACTGATATGGGGCTTAAAACTTAACTCTGCATCTAAGATGACACCGAGGCTTGTTACTTTTGGTTTGACCTGGTGCGCCAAGTTCCCCAGATTACTAAGAACAATGTCTCGCTTTAGTTTTGGTCCAACTAAAAGTACCTCTGTTTTGTCATCATTTAGTTTCAAAATTGTTTTGCTCATCCACTGATTAATGGAGGTTAGGCATGCAGTGAGGGAGCAAAGGCCATCTGGGTTAGTTGGCTCCACAGAAATATACAATTGGGTATCATCCGCGTAGCTATGGAAGTTTACATTATGCTGACTTATGACGTTTCCCAACGGAAGCATATATAGGGAAAATAGCAGGGGACCAAGGCAGCTCCCATGGGCCACACCAAAAGGCAGGTCATGTTTTTCAGACACATGATCTCCTAGACTGATATAAAAATCTCTGCCAGTAATGTAGGTTTGAAACCAGTTTAGAGCATTATCAGAGAGACCCACCCACTTCGCAAGGTGGTGAATTAGGATGCTATGATCAATGCTGTCAAATGCCGCACTCAAATCCAGAAGAATAAGGATTGAGACTTTGTTTAAGTCAGTAGCCAGTCTAAGATCATTGACTATTTTTACTAGAGCCGTTTCTGTGCTGTGATTTGATCTAAAACCTGATTGGAATTTTTCAAGGATACTGTTTTCGTTGAGGAAGGTATTTAACTGATTACAAACGACTTTTTCAAGTACTTTGCTCAGGAACGGTAGATTTGATATAGGCCTGTAGTTGCTCAGATTGGTATGGTCAAGATTCGACTTTTTTAGTAAAGGTTTCACAACAGCGGTTTTAAAAGCAGTTGGAAATATACCTGTTTCTAATGAGGTATTTATTACCTTGAGAATAAAGGGAGCTAAGCTATCATATACATTTTTGAGGAATCTAGTAGGGATTGGATCCAAAACACATGTTGAGGAGCTGGTTTGAGTTATAATTTTACCAAGCTCAGATTGAGTAATAGTGCTAAAGAACCTTAATTTTGAGGGGCTGTTTTTGGGTGTACTATCAAACATATTACTTGTGTTACCAATAGCCTCCCTTATAGAAATGACTTTGTTTTTGAAGAAGTCTGCAAATTCTTCGCATCTTAGAGAGGATGCCTGACTGAGTGTATCAAAAGGTGTTTGATGCAATAGCCTATCAATGGTGGAGAACAACACCCTAGAGTTTCCACTGTTTTCAGCAATTACCTTAGAGAAGTGGTTTATGGAGTGTAAAATGAAAAATAAAGAAAAAAATAATTTCTGCTGCATTTTGAAATTCAGTTTAAAAAGCAGAGCTTAACCTATAATTGAGAAATATTTGTTTACATAGTCATACTTGGGTCACACTTGGAATGGATTAACTGGCACAGTTAAACAAATACATTTCTAGTTGTGCAGGAATGTCAGACTGTCATAATCTATATTGGTTTCCTCTCCAAATAAGACACATGTAGTCTTTAGTAATACTTGTAATAATGTAGAAGAAGAGAATATATAGTGATTCTGAGACTACAAGAGGTATCAAACACATTTATTACAGTATAAATGAGAGATTATAGGTGACGGCATTGCTTTAGAAAAAACGTCAAATATCTATGACTTGCCTGAGCTGGCATTTCATGTGCCTGCACCTTGACACACATAATCTCACTGTAGGCTTTCAATTTCAATTGCATGCCAACAATGGGATTCACATCCATGCACAATGGCTTTCATCATTTGGCCACCTCTTAGTGTAAGTTTCTACAGGGGGACAATTGTGTTTTTGTTATTATTCCAGTGAAATCAGGGCATGCAGTTACATAGTCATCGTGCCAGAAAATAAATGCTCATAACAAAAATGTACTTACTTAATTACATAGTTATATACAGTGTTGAGATTACGGTTATAAGGATTAGATTACGGTTATAAGGTACACTATTTAAAATGTAATAGTAGTATAAGTATTTCAATTACTTTATCAAAGTAGTGTATTATTTTTTTTGTATTATTACTTTATACATTTCTAATGAATGGTTTCAACTGTTAACCATTTTCAAATGTTTAAACCTGGCAGTGTCAACTTTAAAGCAGTACTCAACACTGACTTCTGTCAAACTCCTTTTAAAATCCTTCATTACATGAATTAAGATTATAATACTTTAATTTGAAATAACAGCCACCACAAAGTCAGACCTCAGAAATATTTTTACTGTGAGATCATTCTGAGGTCATATAGGCTGTGTCCGAAACGGAAGAAATCAAATATTTGTGATGGATTATAATGGATTATAGTTATGTTTATTTTGTAATTAAATTCCATAATTCCGTTACAATGTAACTTGTTACTTCCCAACAGTGGTTATATAAATCAAACTATGATGAATTCCATATTTGGACAACCATGTCTGCCTCTCTCTCTCTCTCTGTTTTAATTCTATATTTGAAATCCTCTTAAATTTAACAAAGTGATAAATGAGTTTATGGATAATCTTAACTCTAATTTGAACTTTGGTATATGTTTTCCATCCACATGCAGGAGAATCATTGTAACTGCTGGACAGGTGATAAGATTGCATTTTTGGACAGGAGATAAGATGTGCATTTTTGATGTTCTCTGTGTTCTGGCCATGTCTTGATCTGAGCCTCCACTATGTGAAGTATATTAAGTGGTGCTTATGGGTGTTGCCATGGCCTGGCCAGACGGGTGGACAGAAGCTTATATTAAAGGAGGTAGCTTTTGTTCAGTAGGTTTAGGCTACGTAGCAGGTATTTCACAGTCACCTCTATATATTGCACCACTAGATGGCAGTGTCATATCAACAATGGCAACAAAAGTCTTTCTTACACTCCACCTTTGTGTGTGTGTGTGTGTGTGTGCGTCTGTGTGTCTGTGTGTGTGTGTATATGTGTGTGTGTGTGTGTGTGTGTGTGTGTGTGTGTGTGTGTGTGTAGAGATAAAGGTGTGTGTGTAGAGAGAAAGGGAGATGGATGAATATGGAATTTAGCCCAATAATGCAACTGAGGCTCAATGAGAAATAGTTAAGAATAGGTAGGCCAACTTACTAGGCAGCACATTTTTCCTGTCATTTGCAATTACATGTCAAGGCCATTTTGGCTATCTTTGTGTCTGTGTGTGTGTGTGTGCGCCCGCGCGTGCACGCGTGTGTGTCTCTCTGTGTGTGTGTGTGTGTTTGAGAGAGAGAGAGAGAGAGAGAGAGAGAGAGAGAGAGAGAGAGAGAGAGAGAGATGGGGCGACATGAATTGAGGCACTGGCTGGCTGGTGGGAGCTGAATGAGTTACACATGTGAAACATAACTGTCTGGGCTGAGGTTTTGGAGTAAGCTATAATATGATCCGTATTCAGCATTCCTCGGTTAGGCCACTTGCACACGGGCGCGCGCGCACGCACGCACACGCACACACACACACACACACACACACACACACACACACAGAGTAGGCTACACACGTCTTGAAACGGTTTGAGAATAACAGACAGGGTTTAATCCAAAACATATTATCCTACTCTTGGTAGGATATTAATAGCCTGCAGCTCGTGTTGACTTCAAAACGAACCAGACAAAATCACAGTTCCCAGAAAAACAACCCTTTGAGCGTTCTAAGCTATGGGTCCATTCAGAACTCCGTTTTGCCACGTCCAGCAAGAGCAGGCCACAGTTGCTGTTCTCGTGTGGGGCTTGTGATCCCTCTTGCCCCTTTGCTATTCATCATCCCCAGCCAGCAAGCAGCCGCGCGAGAGTACCGAGATGAATGAGTCGTTTGTTTTCGGGGGATATTGTGTGCAAGAACAGATGGGGGAGGAGAAACAGTGGCTAAGCAACTACCGACCAGAAGTTCTTCGAGAAGTCAGATATGAAGATCATACATATTTTTGTATGGAAATAGTGAAAGTAATAACTGATGATAATTACAACCTTGTGCTTAGCTTTAGGTCTGTTAAAATAAGAAAGGGAAGTGCAGGCTTATAACAATTGTTTAAATGCAATTTAATCTAGGCCATGTGTGTGATGATGATGAGGGTTGAACTTGATTCGCTGACTTTTTTTATTTAGCCAAATCATCGTGAGATTTCTTTTTAGTAGGCCTATATGGAACTTTCAACAGTAAGGATAACTTCACAATTCATCAGTCTGGGGAGAGTGGCCCCCTGTGCTATGCAGAGATGAGTGAAGGAGGAGATAAATGCGCGGGGCGGTGGTTTACGTAGGCTACCGTGACACAGTGGGAGATGGGGGTAGGGTAGGGTAGGGTAGAGTAGGATTGATTGTCAGGCTAGCGTGACGGCTACAGAAGTGTTTAATAATGCGCTGATTGCAAGGGGAGAGGACCGGTCACAGGAGACCGTTACTTTAAGGCTATATTGTCTCTTTCTGTCTCGAAGTGTTCACCGTGGAGGAGAATGCGTTTCAACTTTCTGCAAATATTTCTTCCTGCATTGAGAGGAGTGCGTAACCGGAGAGTGTTAGTTCACCCATTATTTTACTGAAGTGGACCGAATGATTGTAGGGCGCAACACCGGCGTTTGATTTTAAGGAAACAGTCTACCGTCTGAGATCACTTAAAGAGGACTTTTGAGGTGAGTGCATGCTTTCCCCCCCTTTTGCAACCGTTGCCCACTTTTTTAGCAGAAACTTTTTCAGTTGAACATAGGCCATCGTTTGCCACTGAGACGCTCTGTGAAAACGGTAAATGACAGCCACTACAATACCGCTATGCAATTTGGTAACCAAACGCGTTATTCGAAAACACTCGTTAAACACAGAAGCTCATGAACTAGGTGTAGTTTACACAGAAAAGTCGATTCACACATTTTGAACCCACGGATTTTTGGTGGTGTAGGCCTACATGTAACTTGATGAAGTTGTGCCTACCACCAATATTTTCGTAAGGTATGCAGAAATAACAAGCCTTCAGCGTTGGACAGCAGTTGTTGCCACCCCATGGCATTAAACAGATTACTCCGGTATTGGGTCGATTAGTGGGGGTATAATCTTGTTTGGCTGATCCTATTTCATACCACTAAGTTTTGGTTGGTTTTCTAGTTAACAAGGAATAACATGTTCTCACTGCATTCAAGAACAGTAATTGTGACAGCAAAGCATAAAAAAACGTAGGCCATAAAGAGCAAAGCGGAACTTCTTTAATTAGATCAAGCGGTGGATAGAGCCATGTCAGAGGAAGAACTCTGTGCCTGACCTGTATTATTGTTATAGTTAATAACTTCCCTTTGAGTTTAGTCTATATTTGACACCTTTATATGATGCTGTTCTCTGGTCTGAAAGCATGACACCCCCCCCCCACACACACTGCTTCAGTATTGCTGCTAATCTGTAAACCATGTAAGACTGGTAAATAATACAGACCGACAGCAACGGAGATGGGACTGTGCTCTCTGAAATATTCATGCAATGGAATCTGGGCCAGGACTAGAGTAGAGAGTGATCCCACCAGTCAGTCCAAGCTGGCCAACTTTTAGAAAAAGGGGGGAAATGTGTGACCTGTCACTGTGGAATGTGGATTAGATTAATCATAATGTCAGTTGACTTGATTTTCTCGACAATTTAAAAAGGCCAATGTGCGCCAGAGAAGCACAAGAATATTTCACAATTGTATCCGTGCTTATTGAGGAATTTTCATGGCTGGATGCTTTCACAGGAGTAAAAAAAAGAACTTTCCCGACAAGATAGATAGATAGATACTTTATTGATCCCCATCACACACCATGCACTTACAGCAGAGTAATATACAAATTAAAAACTACACTGTACAATAGACAGTAGAAGATAAACATGATATTAAAATACTAAATACTAAATATACTATATAAACTAAATCAAATATCAACATAGTGTGCTTAATAGACTGCACATTATAGGCTAATTATTGCCTCTGGGATGACAGGACAACAAATGTGCTATATCTGATTGTCGAATGCCGCAGACTCCTTGAGGAACGTTGATTTCACGCATGTGTTTGAAGTGAGCCCAACACAGTCGATTCTACTTCTTCCACACACATATTCATTCTCTCTGACACACACACAAGTCATAATATTACTAATGATGTTAAATGCAAACAGAACAGAAGTATGGGAACATAAATATCTCTGCTTTGAGGAAGTTCAAAGGAGTCGGCCCCAAAGTACACGAGCATCAATCTATTTCAGCCTGTCACCACGGATGCTGAACAAGGAGAGGCAGCTGGTGGTAAGGCCTTACGCAGTGTACCAAGGCCCAGCCACAGTCACACGATTAGAGGCTTTAGACCTATATTTAGGATTTAGAGGGCTGTCCAGGTTTCCTTCAGGCGACTCAGGGTCTGCTTGAGTTACGGGATTCCAGGAGGACCCTCTGAAAGCATGTCACTGTGAATGAGGTGCTGTGGCGAGTGAAACTGTATGAGGTGAAACATGCTTGGCTAAACAGTCAACTGGCTCCATAAGTAAATAGGTATCTCCCAGCATGCACTTAAAGGCGCCAGTGACATTTTCCGCCGTGCAGTGTGTTTCCAAACAAATCTTTCAGAGGATTAGGAACTAAAACTGATTTGATTAGGCCCCTTGATGAGTATCTCTGTGTCGTTAAAGGAACACCCAACATGCAAAGCACTAGCAGGACATTTGAATTCTTCTGCTGGTCAAATGCTGCTCAAATGCTTTGACCTTATTGCAAACATCATGAAAACTCATGCAACTACTTGGACATTAAATGAAAGAAAATATAAGATATACACTTTGTGGGCTATAATGTTGCATAGGCTATGGATGCACAATATTGATTTACTAATTTTTGCCGATACTGATACCGATATATTAACATATTTTTATTTCCTTTAAGGGCCTCTAATTGAATTAACATATTACTGTTATTGTAATGGCCTAGTTGTTGCACATACAGGTATAACACTTTCATTCTCATTCATTAAACCCTAAGAAATGTAGACACTCGATCACTCATGAAAATAAGGAAATCATTGCAAGGTGTTGATGTAAGATATGTAATTTGATAGACATAAGTAGCCTAAAAATGTCATCCTATTTTAACATAGTATGGTACTTCCCCTAAAACTTTAAGCTTTTATCTGCTGGTACTGCCATACTGATAATATTGTGTATCCCTATTTTATGCACAGTTATGTTTATTTGTTGTTATTTGTACATTCTGGTATGGTGACTAATTACAGGGATTCCTGCTAATTATTTCTAAAAACTGCAAATAATAATCTGATACAGAATAGCCTTTAGGCCTAGTCTTTAGGTTAATTAGTGGGTTTGATCCAGCAAGACCACTGTTCTTCTTAAGTTTTCTTATTAGTGGGTTTGATCCAGCAAGCCCACTATTGTTCTTCTTAAGTTTACTTTATTAGTGGGTTTGATCCAGCAAGACTACAGCATGGCTGAAAATTTGCTCCTAGACCGTTTGAGCTCAGTTCGAACTCCAAAAATTCAGGTCCGAACCGGTGTAACTTGCTTGTTACTTTTGGGTCACTGGCCCTTGTCGTTTTCGAATGAATGGCGGAATGTTCAAGCATTCTAATTCCGATTGTGACATCACAGCTCTAATTGTTTAAGTTTGCACCTGGCAGAGTTCTAAGCCATCTGGCAATGTCTAATGGGCTGGGCTGGGCTGTCTGTGTATATGAAGGTGTGTGCGTGTAACTTTTGACCCGTATGTCCGATTTTCATAACTGAGGTACCGTTGGAATCCTTGGATGAGGCCGAGTTCCATGCCCCTGATCAAACCCACTCTTGCAGTTCCTCGGAACCGCAATTCTAGTTAATATTGCCTCTTCTCATTATGTGGTTACATTGCCATTTTGCACCAATGTTCTTCAGAGGGAAGATGGAGATGAAATGTATGAGTACTACATTACACAGGCTAGGCTACATCTTAATGTGTGGTATCCATGTATTTAGGAAAGAGTCTTAAGATAGTTGAACGAAATTTTTTTTAATTAGGGCCTATAGTAGTAGCCTATAGTAGTTTTAGTCTGAGATTGTGAGTCATGAATGTCCCATTGCGGTTAGAAAGCTGAAGTTGAAATTCAGGGTCGCTTTCATGTAGTGACCTCAGTAAATTCGCAATAGTTTTCGAGTGTAAAAAGGTTCAATTTTAACACGAGCCTTTTTTTGACCGGGTCCAGATTTTCTTCTTCTGAGAGACATGACGTCACAGCGCGACTAGCAGCTCGTGTACTGTATGTGCTCAAATCTCAGCCTGCCACCCTCCCTTCCCATACCAGCCCACACTCGTCGTGCCCCCACCCATGCACACACACCAGGCTCATACACAAAGCCTACTGCTTTCACCATCTGCGGTTAGTAAGAAATCGGAGATACAGTTCGAAAAATAGACTTGTCGACGGCCAATGAAGCAGATTCATGTCTTGTTATTCTCCGTCGCGTTTGGAAACACCACTGGTTCCTTCTTTATGCATTTGCGATTTATTCACGAAGTAACGTCGTGGGTCTTGCTGCACTTACGGCCGTAGTCTCCGAGATGCACCGTGGTTGCAGCCGCCAAGTGCCGCGCACCACAGACACCGGCCCGGTTCGATCATGGTTTTCAGGCGAAGAGCAAGGTAAGATGCTCGGATTAGAGACAAAAACGCAGCACGGGCTGTGTTATCAGATGACAACCTAATATGTTGATCGTTATGGAGTCTATATAGAGAGGCATCAATCCTCAAAACAAAGGCCGCGCTTATGCAGACTAACCATTGATAAACCATCATACATTATATAATTTATTACTTTTGCCTTTTGTAGGCTAGCTGTTGTATTGACCTAAGTCTGAAGAACGCGTTTACTGCAGGTGTAAAAGAACGCCGCCTCTTTCAAAATCGAGGGCTTATTTCACATCGACATAAATCTTTAACCTCAACCTCATTTTTGTGAAGATCAACGATTAGTCAATGAGGTGCAAATAAGCGCAGTCGTACGAACAAAAATCCGGCCGTGGTTTCGACAGATGTGGTAGCCTATGCACGAAAGTATTATACTGATAGCATGAGATCCTTCTAACGATATAGTTAGCCTATTTGTTTGTTCATGATTTTGACTGTACACTGAATGACAGCTCTGTTTGCCAAAGCGCACACATTTTTAAAACTACCCCCTGGTATAGGCCTACCTATCAGTGTGTACCTCAAAGGCTTAAAAGACACAAAAGTGGTAATTCAAAAACGTATGACAAACTGTTATTACCGGTATTTTATCAATGACTGATCATCCAGCCAGCTATTTATGTAACACATGTATCTCTTCTCTTCAGAAGAATGCGGTGGTTGGGGTGTCATCGGCTTGGGCCTATTTGGAAAGCGCTGCTGGTGTTTGTGGCCATTGCGTTCACTGGACAGCTTCTGGGCTTCTTCAACAAAAGGTCAGAGAATGCCCAGTGACCTCTCTTATCCTTCTGTCTCTTGTGCTTTCACTGTACTGCTTGTTTTCCATCAAATAATAAAAAAGTGCATGTAAGCAACAAATAGGAGAAAGGAGTGGCTTACTCATAATGTGGTTTTACTCTGCTTTAGACGCGGGCTATGGTGTATTCTGTCTGGGGCTCAATTTGTGTCAGCATAGAGAGATCAGTCATTCAGATAGACTGGCCTGGGTGGAACTGAGAACGCTACTCATTTACTCAACAACTAACACGGCTGTTCTTCTTTCACTTGTCAAGGAATGCATACAGGAACACACCTTACACAACCTAACCTGTATTTTTTTAACCTCCACCCCTACACACTTAGTTGGATGCAGCCAGAGAGACCACGGTCTGTCTTTCCACTGTCCTCTGACGATGGCCATGGCTCCCCAATGGGCCCCTGCAGACCCCACACCCATGCCATGTTCCTGAAGACCCATAAGACAGCCAGTAGCACCGTGCTCAACATGCTGTACCGCTTCGGGGAGGAGAGAAGTCTGCGTTTCGCTCTACCCTTAGGCTACCAGTTTGGCTACCCGCTGCTCTTCAACGCGCACAGGGTCAAAGGTTACAGAGGACCCCGTATGGTAGAGTTCAACATCATGGGCAATCACATGCGATTCAATAAGCCAGAGGTGTGTCACATTATATGTTCTTTTCTAAGTAGTCTTTTTGTGTGGATTAAATCTGCTGTTGACAATGTTTTTGTTGTTACAGCGATGTTACTGTTTTTGTCGTTTCAACTGTAAGCTGAATTTCACTGTCTTGTAGGTAGAGAAAGTGATGCCTGCTGATACCTTCTACTTCTCCATCGTGCGAGATCCTGTAGAGTTGGCGGAGTCCTCCTATGCCTATTTTAAAGCTGTAGCCCCTGCCTTCAAACGTGCAAAGGGCCTGGGTGATTTTGCCAACGATCCCCGGCGCTACTACGACCCAAGGTTGCGCAACAACCATTACGCGCGAAACCTGCTTTGGTTTGACTTTGGCTTGGACCACAATGCAAACTACACAGCTGCCCTAGCGAGGCGCGGCGAGGCGGAGATCAGGAAGTCGTTCAATCTCATCTTGGTCTCCGAGTACTTCGACCAATCCATGGTGCTACTGCGCCATGCACTCTGCTGGCCACTGGACGCAGTCGTGTCCTTCAGCCTGAATGCCCGACAGCCAAAACCCGCTGCTGGTGGGAGCTGGGGAAGCAAAGCCAACCTGGGTGCAGCCCTGGCCCTGACCGATGACCAGAGGCTTAAGCTCCGGGAGTGGAATGCGCTGGACTGGCACCTGTACCAAGCTTTCAACCGCACCTTCTGGGAGGAGGTGGAGCGTTTCGGGCGGGCGCGGATGGAGGCCGAGGTGGCTCTCCTCCGGACGCGTCGGGATGTCCTGGCCCGGGTCTGCCTGAGGGATGGCGGGAAGCCCGTGGAGGCCAGCCGAATCCGCGACAAAACCATCCGGCCCTTCCAGAGCGGCCTGGTCAAGATCCTCGGCTACGAGTTACACCCGAGTCTGGACAACTCCACGCGGCAGGCCTGCCTTCGCATGATCCGCCCGGAGATCCAGTATAAGGACCTGCTGGATGCACAGCAGTTCCCCAGAGCGCAGCCACCCCCAGGGGCAGCTGTCGGGGCTGGAGGACCACCCATCAGGAGGGAACCTTTGGCTCCTAAGATTGGAGACCAGCTCGGTGGGAACTCAATCGAGAGGGACTGGGATGGGACCAGATTGGGTCGCAATGTGTCATTACCAGTGAGGGAAAGGGATGGGAAGGACCGATTCAGATAGTTTTCAGACAGTTTTGAACTCTTGTTCTGAACAAAAAACAAAAAACAAAAACTAATTTTCTTGCCTCTGGACCTGGATGTTTTCTAATCTCTGAATAATTTGAAAGGCACCTAGTTAGCCTTTGCACTGCACTACCTGAGAGACTGGAGAGGCTTTGCAGTGGTCGTGAAAAAGCCTCAAACTCTTCTATTCCACTCCTGTCTCCCTCCTGCTCGCCATGACCTTATTCGTTTCTCTCATGCTTGAAATCTCACACTAGGGTCCCACAGTCTTGCTGGAGGAGAGTTACCTTCCAGTGGCTGAATTCGAAGGACCCCAGGCAATAACAGTGGCATGTCAGTGACTGTGGCTAGCTTTTAGCAGTGTGGTGATACCTGAGGAAGTTGAGAGTGGGCGAATAGGGTAGGAATAGTGAAATGTGAAACCACACCCACACTCCCTTGTTCTTTTTCAGTCTCCCTCTCTCACAAACACATACCACTTAGCCCACGTCTTCATTTTACCACTGACCCATAAAATGATTGCAGTGTGGGAAGGCAGAAAGCTGACGCTTGCTGGAGAGGTGGACCGTGTCTGCACGTTAAACGAGTACCTGAGCAATTAAGTTACCATCGACAAGCGTTGCAAGTCACTGGTAACGCACACCCAGTTATTTCCCTGAAAGGAAAGAGACGTGTAAAATATTGTAACATATCCATTCACATGAACACACTCACAGGGTTTCTCAAGTCGACACACACACCTACACTCTGCTCATGCCAGATTAGTGTAGTGGAATGAAATTCCCATTACGTTCAGTCAGGTATAGACACACTACTTGGGTGGAGCAAAGGTACAAACTTTACACACATCATGCTGAGGAGCAGTGAACTACAGTGCCAGACTTTCCCCACTACAATGGCAAGCCCAGACTCAGGCTTCTGTCTGTGTCAACACTGTGTGTTAATACATGTCTTTTGCTTGATTTAACCTGGGTAACAGGTTTTATATTTAGGGACTGAAAAATCATGGTACTTACGTTTTTTAGGTTGTGCTTTGAGGAAGATACTGCATACTTCAAAAAGAACAAAAACAAAGAAAAGAAGACAAAAAAGGCAGCCTTGTCGCTTGATTGCCTCTTGACGAGGCATTGCTAATTAGACCTGGTTGTTTACCCTATTCTGCAGTGGTGGCCTCTTCTGACTCATAATGCTAAATAAGCTATTACTGACTGTGGGTTCCATGAACGTGTTGGTCACACTGTGAAATATTTTTTTTTCATTGTTTATTATCTGTACTTTTTAAAATGGAGATGAATCATTTTGCGAGCAGACCACGTAAGCATTGCTTTTTCGATTCACAGTGTGGTACACCGTAACGTGTTAAATGGAGCAAAGGAAAATGCGAGCTGCTCATTATCAGCATATTTATCCGGTTCTGTACAGATTTACATTGTCTTAACTGTATAGTTTGTCATAGTATTTATTTTGCCTTGCACAGATTATGTCACTTAAAACCAACATTTATATAATGAGTTGCATTTCAAACCCCCTACAATTAACTGTTCACATACCTTTTTTTTAAAAAAGATTTCCCTGGATAGGTTGAGGGCAGGTGGGAAAACTGGGTGAGTTGAAGTGTTACTGAATGTTCAGTATATGTTAATAACAAGTACATGTCACAAAGATGTCATTGGCAGGTCTCTAATATTTCAGTCTAGAGAACTTCTTTTCAACCTTTGTGACACATATGAACAGTTATTTTGCCTTAGAATAACTCTCTTTATGGAACAGGGCTTTAATCCCTTACTTTTTCTGGGAAAAATGTTGATGTAAATACTGTATTTATTCTCTTTTGAAATGGAAGCTTTTCCCACATTCAAAATTATGTTTAGACCTTAAAATATTTTACGAATCTGACTGTATTGCACTGTGCAACATTTTGTGGTACATCTTGGTATAGCTGAAACAGCTTTCAAATTTAATGAGAAAAATCCGAGGTGATTCAAACCTCAAACCTGATTATGTATATTGCCCTACATGAAAAAAAATGACTGTAATCACTTTGACATTCCATTCTTACACATTGACTTGTGTCTAAAGAAAGTTAGCATGTGAATCAAGCAGAATGTTTGCATGTTGGCATATTTCATTCATAAACACCACATAGAACCAGTGAAAAGGAAAATCACCTGCTTGATTTTTTTGTGTATGTCATGCGGTACATTTTTGGTATGATTAACATTGATATAGTTTTATTAATTTGCCCTACGTGAGTATACCATTTGAAGCATAATCTATGGTATATTGATCATCAACATGAGGTATTACAATGGAATATGTGTTGCTTGTGTTAACTTCAAGGTATCAGTCATGTTCACTCTCAATTCATGACATAACTGATGTAATATTTACCTGTTGTTGCGATGGCTTTGTCACAATGCAATAAATGGTTGTGTTTTGAATGTGTTGAAAAGGAGAGCATGAATGTCATCCGTCACTGCATTTTTAAGATACACCAAAGAGCCATCTCCATGTCTCTTGTCAGAATAGAATGACCATGATTTGGGGATTAAGTCATTTCATGTTGACTCCATGTTATGTTATGACTCCAGTTTTGATAAATGAAAAAAGGCTTAAGTGCAACTAGCATGACCTCTTTTCTTTGACAAAGCAGATGAAATACCGATAAACCACATATCCTCCAAGATGAGTCATGAAATATTTGTATTTCATTGGCAACTGCAGCATAATCATAAAGGTCTAAATCAGGAAGTACTGGGGTATACATGCTTTGAGAATCCATGTAAATTATAACCTTATTCATATTGTCTTATGATGGTGATTATAATGATAGGTTATGTTGCTTTGAACACATTATTGATTCCAAGAGACCAGTAGGAAATTATGCCCATCAGATTTAAAAGCATCCCGATAATATTTTGTTTAATTGTTTTCTATTTTTAAGGCCCAGCGGTCTTTATACCCTGCCATAATTAAAAATTGCCTATACGAATACAATATGTAGGTGAAGATTTTAATTGGATTTTTCCTTTTTTTCACTGAACAGAATAAAAAACATTTTTTACCATAACAGAGGTTAGGCTACAATAGATTTTCACTTTGATTTATCCTCTGTAGCACCTTAGGCCAACCTTATGATAGCCTAATTAAAGAAATGACTTGCTATTTTTGCATATGCTTTTACTGTTTGATTAATTAAATAAACTTGACTGGAAACAAAATAATGTGTGAGCGTTTATTATCTGGCCTAACTCTTGCCCAAACTGTGGGGGCGGGACGATTGGTGTCAATATTTAATGCAAAATCCTATCACCTTTTCGTCGTTGAGTTGTATTGAACCGATTCGTTTCGCAGCACAGACATATTATACGTTATCTCGGAAGCGTCACAAGACATCAAATACAACTTTTCTCTTTTACTGTCTAGGGCTAGGCCTATACTTTTTCAGACCTGAGGAAGAGCATAGCCTACAGCAGAGAATGTCTAAAAGAATGGGAGAGGCACAATTGTCGATAATCAACTACTCTTCCCGTTGTCGCTCTGGGCTCGATTGAGCGAACTCGCAACTGTAGTGTTTGCAGTCACTTGAATGTAGCGTTTATGTTAGCTAGCTTGGCACAGTAAGCTAGAAAAGGCAGCCGGGGGACACAATGAATGACTTATTATTATCGCACAATTGTTAGACTCGTTAAAAATTTAGGAAAGCGATCTAGCTACCAGTATTTTTTTTTAATCGAAAGCAGCTATTTAGATACGTAACGTCGGTTACGTATAAATACACAGCGTTATGCTATCTTGTTGATATATATTGCTTGCTTCCCATTGTTTCCGTTAGTAATGGTTTTAATGATGGAATCCCAATGTGAATATTTCATGTATTTCCCGGCTGTTCCTATATCAGATTTGTCTGATCCCGCTCGATACCGTTCACTTCCACGTCGCAGTCACCTCTACCTTGGTGAGACTGTGCGTTTTTTGCTCGTCTTGCGCTCACAAAATGGTGCGTCTGGGCTCACAAGCAGCGGGGGTGTGGACAATGTCACCGGGTCGGAGCACCCCAACAGTAGGGCTTGGAGGGACCTTGCTAATTCTCTGTGCGCGGTTGCAAGTGTCTGTCCCGGCGATAGCCGTAAGCGACATATGTATCATGATTATCATAGCAGTGGGGACGAGGGTATGGATGATGCTGATGAAGATGACATGGTTGATGGTTGTCGAGGGGGCTCAAAAAAACGTGGATTCCGAGAATGTAAACCGTTGCTTATTCACAACAGTCCGGGTAACGGTGTGCGAGAATTCCGCAAGGCACCCTTGCAGGTAAAGAATTGTTTTGTAATTGCTGCTCGAAATTTTAAATAACCGGTTGCGCATGCATGTATGTAGTCTACACAGCATCCTGTTGGCAGATAAAAAACACCTTGCTCACAGGAAGTCTGCGGTGCACATTTCCTGATTTCTCTTTGAGCAAACTTGATTGATGCAGCAATAATATAGCCAATTTTGGCAGCTAGATTTTTTTTAAGTATCCAGTGTTTCCCCTAGGATTTTGTGAGACTATGTAGGGTGGACTTCACTTGGACTTTCCAAGTTGTTTCTTTTGTCCTTTTGCAAGTGCAGGACATGCTTGCAGAGAAACAGGACCTACTTTGCTTACTCTACAGTCACACCTATTATGTTCAAAGGTTCAGACAGATTAATGGAGGCAGGGCAGGATACCTGTCACATGGCCTCTCATCGACTAACATGACTCATATCTGTGCAATTATAACCCTCAGCATACATTACTACAGTCTATTCCACTGTCATAAGTCTTTGTCTGTTTTTGGTCAGTAGTTTGTCTTTTTCCTCTGCTCTCTAGTCCCCTGTAGATGAGCCTGTGGTTCTAAACGATGAGGTCATTTTCCCGCTCACTGTGTCTCTTGACAAACTTCCTGTCAGTACGCTCAAAGTTAAGGTGAGTGCCAAAGGCCTGAGTAGCCTATTCTGCATGGGAATGAAGTTCCTTTATTGTCATTTTCAAGGCAAGTTTGTGCATGTTTGCATGTACATAGTCTTTTATGTGTGCATGTGAAACATGTTTGTTCTTAGGCTAACAATCAGCACAAGAGCACTTTGAGATGCACTCTGTTCATTACAAATGTGCTATATAAATACATATTTTCTTACTTACAAAGAAACTTGACGATGAACAAACTATATTGAGTCAGGGGAAGCGTGTCTTTTGGGCCTATTGGTATGTTTGTGTGTAGACACACTCCTCATGATTGACATCCCACAGATCATAGTGACCGTTTGGAAGCAGGAAGAGGAGCGGCCTGAGATCCAGGATCACGGTTACCTCAGCATCTTACAACAGAAAAGCCCCTGTCAAACCTTCCACCAAGATCTGAACACTTTCAAAGCCCAAGGTACGAGAATGGCAAACCCCTTTATGTTTATTCAAAGAAAAGGCAGCTTTGGATAGGTGTTTGGTGTGTGTACAGTACACACACGTGGGCACAGACACGTGCCAAGCTACACAAACGCTCCACACACCTATATCCGGCCCCCAGTGACCTCAAAATTGATTTTGCGGCTTTAATCCTTTAATCTCGGGACGCAATCATGACTCGTCTTGTTCTTCCCCCTTCTGTCTCTCCCTTGGTCTCCCTCTTCCCATCTGTTTTTTTGTCATGTTGCCCGCTGTGGTGGCGTTCCCAGTCAGCACCACACTGAATGTCCTGCCTCCCCCCGGCCTGAGGTGTCAGCAGATGACTGTATCTGGGAAACACCTAACTGTCCTGAAAGGTAAGGACTGTGTTGTTGGCCTGGGTTGCGTTTCCCAAAACCATAGTTGCTAACTAAGTTAGCAACTTTGTTGGTTGCAATGCAGTTTCCCATTGCCAACCAACTAAGTTGCTAACAGGTTAGCAACTATGGTTTTGGGAAATGCACCCCTGAGTTGTTGATGTAAGATCATATCTGTGTGTTTTTGCATGTAAAAGTTTCCTTTTCTTTCATGGAGCCACCCCTTTGGTGTTAAATGTCTATGACATCGAAGCCCATGCTGTTCCAGACCTGTTGGAATTAATTTTGCTCTCAAAGATCCTCCCACCCACGTAGGGAGTGTTATGTGTTCAATACTTCCTCCACACCCAGAGTACGTTCTGCACTGTTCATTGTGCAAAGGTCAGACTTTGACCAAAAATGGGAATTCAGATTCTAGTATTGGCCATTGATTCATTAAGAAATGGATAATAAACTAGTAAAGACCATTCTAGAAACAAAGCTGATACAATACTTTTCAAAGAGACAGTGCTGTTGTTATAGAGACAACAATAATTGTAAACAGCTGTGTATTTCTGTTTCTCTTTTGTCTTTGTGTATTTCCTGCGTCCAGTCCTGAATGGGAGCTCCCAGGAGGAGCTATGTGTGCGCGACATCCGGATCCTGCCCAACTTTAACGCCTCTTATCTTCCTATGATGCCTGATGGCTCAGTCCTGCTGGTTGACAATGTCTGGTATGGTCAAAATGGCCAATGTTTTTTTTTGTTTATATGGATTTTTGTTTATATTATGTTAAAATGTTATGATATGATAAAATAAAGTAGCTTGAAGAAAGTAAAGTTACTTAAGTAAATTATAGGCTTTACCATTTTAGTTTGACAGCCAGGAGAAAACCATTGTGAAACACTTGTTTGTAAGTTTGAATACCTTGTTTGCCTGAAAATTAATGTGCATTTATGTACCACAGTTTAGAGAAGCAGGTTGTTTGCATAACAGCATTAACAAGTGTATTAATTAAAGTAGCCACTAACGTGTCCATCAGGGTTACTGACTTTTGGTTCTTTTGGTGAACTGGATCATTCAAGTTTTTGTTGTGTCCTGCTCTAGCCACCAGTCTGGGGAGGTGGGCATGGAGTCTTTCTTCAGGATGGAGAGCATGTCGAGCCCCCTGCCCAGCATGCTGAGTGCTCTGGAGGAGCAGAACTTCCTCTTTCAACTGCAGCTGAATGATCAGCCACAGGAGGATACTAACGAGGTGCGACCCCCCCAAAAAAACACAAAAAAAAACAAATTGACTGGAAGGTTAAAATACATAGACCTAAAACGAACTGAAAAAAGGAAAACTGTTGTTTAGAAAGTTTTTTCTATTATTAAAGGTATTACAGACATACAGTCGTATGAAAAAGGAAGTACATCCTCTTTCTCTCTCTTTGTATGATTTTATGTATAAGGACAAAATAAAAAAATAATTTGGTTCTAAACGTATGTAAATCTAACCTCAGGTGTAAAGTAATATACAACAGATCCCACAGTTTCATTATTTATTCAGCAAAAATTAAGCCAAATTGCAGAAGCTGTGTGTAAAAAACTAAGTACACCGCATGATCCACTTTGGTGTCGTCTGTTCAAAGGACATTTCTCTAGAAGCCTTGTGGTTTGTTCAGATGCAACTTTGTAAAGTGGTGCTGTTATGTTCTTTTTGGAGAGAATAAGCTTTCCTCTGGAAACCCTAGATTTAGCGCCGGCCTTTTTTGTAGTTCTTCTTAGCATTGCACAGAAACAATGTAATCTAATGTAATCAGAGCCGGACGATCCTATACGCACACTACGCACGCGTAGGGCCCCCCGCAAATGAATCAAGGCCCCTCGCCCCCCCGTGCGTCAAGTTAGTGAGACTTATGTTGTTGATGAGAACATGAAGCAGAACTATCAGGGCATGAGAAGAGAAAAAAAACTCCATGCGAGTGTACTGCGTAAAACCATAGAATTGAAAGACGATGTACTTTCTCTTTCACAGGACGGTAGTTAATGATGAATGCATGGAGATGGTGGATAAAATACTTTTTTATGGCTTTAAAAGCTTTGTGGTACTTTCCCAATTTCCTGTCCTGTCCTTGAGTTAACAGGTTATTATTTGCTTGTGAATTGATGTGTCAGTCTTTAGTCATTAGTTGGCTAATGGTGTGGTACAGATTCTATTGTACCAGTCTGAAGTACTTGTCTGTACAGCTAAAGTCTTGTATTATCACTGTTGCAGAGAAAGTGTTGAAGACTGATGTTAGGAACTCCAATTTAGAAATTTCTGTGCTGTTCTGTCCAGGGTCTGGAAGTACCGCTTGTGGCTGTCCTTCAGTGGTCCACCTCCAAACTCCCCTTCACCAACTCCATCTACACTCACTATAGCTTGCCCAGTGTGCGGCTGGACCGTCCCCGCTTCATCATGACCGCGAGCTGCCCTAGCGCAGTGAAGGCACGAGAGCACTTTCGGGTCCGATACACGCTGCTCAACAATCTGCAGGACTTCCTGGCTGTCCGGCTAGTTTGGACACCAGAGGGTGGGTGAGAGAGAGAGAGAGAGAGCGTTGCTGGTGCCAGAAGTAGGTCTACTAACATCCAAGTTGTAAGCATCCACCATGATACCCTTCAGACTGCAGTTTATTCTCCCGCCGTTTTTTCTCAATGAGAGGTTTGCAGAGCTAACAAGAGAGAAAAAGTTGAATTCAGTTCAAATTCAAATACATTTTGGTTGACCTAGAGGTTTGATTAAAAGGGCACCTTGAAACATAATTGGACAATTTCATGAAAACCTTTTCTGAATTATCTATGGCTATATGACTGAGAGAGAGAGAGAGAGAGAGAAAGAGAGAGAGAGAGAATGAAAGGTTGCTGGTAAAACACTACCCGTAATTTCCCAACTATTAGCCGAGGTTTATACATTGATTTGGCAAAATGTCTTTAGCTATGAGGTTAATACACGGGGCAGAGTAATATGGTATTGATATGTTTTTTTTTTTTTTTTACTGGCTCTTCTCCCCACCCTCTCTAGTCTCACTGTCTCCACGGTCAGTAAGGATAGCATTAGCATGGCTTAGCCATATATGCTCACTCCTCAGGCTCTTGATAAGGCTCCTTTCTCATCCTGCTCATTAGGATGTTTTTGAGAGCTGTCCCTTTTGTTTCAGCACTTAAAAAGTACTTAGAAGTTCTGCACTCTCATATGCTCTGGTAATAGTATTGATTGATGTAGTATTAATTGCTACCGAAGGTGTCTTCTGGATTGTAGCTTGACTGTTATTCCTCATTTTTGTAATGCTTTGGATAAAAGCGTCTGCTAAATGTAGAAATGTAGAAATGTAAATCAATGTTCGTGGTGGTATCTTCCTTTGTGTCCGCATACACTTTCATTCCCTCACACATCTCCTCTTTATTCATCCCCCTCGCCCCTGCAGGCCGAGGTCATAAGGAGGACCCTGCTGTCAACGCCGTGGTGTGTCACTCCCCACTCAGTAACCTTGGTTACTGTCGCAAGGGCAGCACACTCTCTGTCACAGTGGCCTTTCAGATTCTGAAAGCTGGACTGTTCGAGGTATGGAGTTTGGAGCTGGTGTGGGTGTATGTGTGTGTGTGAGTGTGTTGGTGTGGCTGTGTGTGAGTGTGAAGGGGAGACATTAAAAGACAGTGAGCATTTTTTTGTGTAGTATTCCATTTCGAATAGTAGTATTGTTGGGCTGTTTTTATGACATAGTAACAGCAATATCTCCAATAGTAACGGTAATATCTCCAATGTTTCTCATAAAAGCCCTACTTCTCCCTTTCTAAACTTCCTCAATTTTTCCACACTATTTGTGTCTGGGTCATGGTCTGAGTCTGTGTCTGCTTCTTCGGCAGTAATATCTTTAATGTTTCTCATACTGTAAGAGCCCCACTTCTCCCTTTCTAAACTTCCTCCATTTTTCCACACTGTTTTTGTCTGGGTGTGCCTCTGCCACGCTAGTTGAGCCAGCACATGAAGCTGAAGCTGCAGTTCACCGCGTCCGTGTCCAACCCTCCCCCCGAGGCCCGGCCACTCTCCCGCAAGAGTAGCCCCTCGAGTCCAGCCGTGCGCGATCTCCTGGAGCGCCACCACCAGGCCAGTCTGAGCCTCGGCCGCTCGCAGTCCTTCTCCCACCAGCAGCCCTCAAAGTCTCACCTCATGAGGTAGGACGCACGCACACACGCACGCACGCACGCACGCACAGTCGCACACACACACAAGCCCCACACTGACATACAGTACACACACACACACACACACACACACACACACACACACACACACACACACACACACACACACACATACAGAGGCGCACACCGACACACACATACACACACATGCACAAAAACACACACACACACGCACACACACAAACACACTTGCTCATACACATACACTCTCACAATACACACAAATAAATACATGGTATGCACAAAGCTGTGTCTGCAGTCTACCACACTGTCAATCATGTTAAGTGGGCTCACAGTTTGTGTTAAAGGAGAATTCCGGTGTGATTCTGACCTAAAGTGTGTTGAAACCACCACTGTAAGGTTTGTAATTATGTCTTCATCTTTGAGAAGCTGTTGAGGATATGTGTGGGGAAGAGAAAGCACAGCACTCTGACAATGGCTATTAAAATACAGACCAAGAAAGACACTCGAAGAGGGCAGACTGCCAAGGCCAAAAAGCCTTTTCTGGCAATGATAGTGCGAGTGACAAATCATTTGTGGATCCACTGTATGATTCAGATCTGCTCCAAAAATGTAACATGTTCTTCCTTGGCCAATGTTACAACCCTGAAGTTTTGTAAAAAATCTGCCTGGTGACGGTCAAACAAACAAACCGAACTGAAAGCATGAACTTCGTGACAGAGACAATTAATAAACTCCACATTGACCATAATGTATTAATTAGTATAAAACATATAATTAATCCTAAATAAATAAATGTTTAGTAGTGTAGTAATCGTCATGTTTTGGATGTTTGTATTCCAGGAGCATAGATTTTAAATGTGTATAATCCCAAGGAATGTGTTAAATGTTTGAAGTGGTTTACTTTCTAAAATAATCATTTTAAGACCACATTTGGATGTCAGTACAAGATCTGTCAGGACAGCAGAAGTGATTGAAATTGGATCATGGTCTTCTGATGTGGTGTGTGGGAAAATGTACAGAGAGGATGAGAAAAGGGATGCTAAGCAAAAGTTCACCATCATGCAATCGTACTCAAAAACATTTCCCAACTCGGTCAGCAGTTATGACTTGCTTTGTGAAATACCTTGACTGACAAACATTGACCTTTCTTGTTCTCGTTCCTGTTTTCTTTCCTCTTATTAGTCTTACTGATAGCAGCATTGTTTGTCTAATCTATGGATTAAAGTATTGTTATTGTCTGATAATATTGGTCATGCTCCCACAAGCTCAACAGGAAGCTCTGGTTCACCAAGACATCTGCTTTACCGATATTGCGTATCCACTGTCGTCACCCCGCAGTCCTCCCAATCATCCGTGTACTTTTGAGGGTCAGCAAGAGTTTGGCTGGTTTTCAGGCATGCACCATGTAACATGACTCCAGTCTAAAGTCAAAACAAAACAAAAAAAAGTGGCAAAAGCTACCATACCTTTTCTGAGAGCCTGGAATCTCAGCTTTTCAATGATGTATGATGGCCATCTGACAAGAGTAGCTGACATAGCTGAACATGTTTATTGGACATATTGGAATATTTTATTTTGTTATGTTTGGTATCATTTTAAAGGGGAGACTCTGAGCTTCCATTTAAATCATTTTGTGAACATTTTGGATAAGTACAGCCAACCCTGGAGTTCTTCAAACTTTTAATCACACATTTTCCTGCCATTTCCGCCTTAGTCATCTTTTGTCTTTTAATCCTGTGGCACCAGGGAGCATCAGAGAAACAAAATCCAAACACTGAAATACTGGCATGACCCTAAGGATTCAGAAAATGTATCATTTACCCATATTATCTGATTTGGAGGGGGTGATTTTCAGTCTTGTATCAGACATGGTGTTTGAGAAAATAATGTGTGATTAAAAGTCTCCCCTTTAAAATGATACCAAACATAACAAAATAAAATATTCCAATATGTCCAATATAGATGTTCAGCTATGTCAGTGTTCTGCTTGATTTATACACATTATTTTCTCAACCTTAGTTTACATTATGTGTGATAACTCAAAACAGCTACCCTTGTCAGATGGCCATCATACATCATTGAAAAGCTGAGATTCCAGGCTTTCAGAAAAGGTATGGTAGCCTTTGCCACTTTTTCGGTAACGGTTTCCATATTTTGAGGCCCTGGCTCACGGACTAAATGGTCTTTGTCGTAACAGCCTGTAATTTGATGCGTATTGTAACTAAATGATGCTCTGTGGATGCACAAAAAAATTGTGTGGTGTGAACGGTTTAGCTTGTTTTTGAGTTTGCCAATACCATGGCTACGTATTTATAAACAAAAAACTATTTTTAGATTGTCTAATAAACATTTTATCTCAGAACAAAAGTATATTTTATAATATTTATTAATAGGCACCTACAGTACCCTCCAGAATTATTGGCACCTCTGCTAAAGTTGACTAAAAACCGGTATAAAAATCATCTGTTGGTGATGTATTGTAATTTTACAATGAAAAAAAAATAGGAAAAATCCAACCTTGAAGGGAAGCAAATTTATTTTGAGAAAAAGGAAAATCTCATAAAGAAATAAATATTTTTAACAAAAACACTTTGCTCACAATTATTGGCACTCCTGAATCTTATGTACAAAACCTAACAGAAGCAATGTCCTATGCAATGTCCATCTAATTTCAATTTATTTAAGTTACTCAGAGTGTCTGTGAACTTTTAGAAGTAGTTCATGATTTTCTTTTTCACTATGGTATGAAAATAAAGTCACACAGAGGCTAAATCCTCTAGTCATTTTTCAACATCGGAAGGACAAGATAATACACTAAACTTAAGTAAAAAGAAAGTGTGTTGACATTTGTAGGTCAGAGAATGTCTATGAAAACTATGTACTTTGTTGAAAATGCCTATATTTACAGTTAAAACAGTGATTCATATAAAAGGTTCTAATCATCTGGAAATGTGACAAACATGCTTGGACAAAGACCTATGGTTATCTTGCCCTCATGTACAGTATGGAGGATGGTAAGATAGGCAAAAAATTCCATAAGAACCACTGGCATACATAGAAGATATACTGAAAAGAACCTCATGCCTAATGAGAATTATGGTAGAGGGGCTGTGCTATTGTGGGGCTGTTTTTAGGCCTTGGGAACCTAATTAAGGTGCATGGTATCACGAATACCAAGAAAAACCTGAACATTTTCAAAGGAAATCTGTCAATCTCTGCAAAGACACTAAAAGTTGGATCATTCATCAGGTCAATGAACCAAAACAAATATGGTTTGCTGAACACAAAATCAAGCTTCGGACATTGCCATCTCAGTCCCCTGATCTAAACTCCATAGAAAAACAGTGGGGTGAGTCAAAGAGGAAAATGCACAAGTGTGGACCTAGGAATCTGGACGATCTGGGGAGATTTTGTAAAGATGAACGGTCTTAAATCCCTTGCTTTGTATTCTCCAACTTTATGGGGTGTCATAGGAGAATATTACAAGCTGTTTTATTGGCAAAGGGAGGCTTAAGAAGGTATTACAAGCAGGGGTGCCAATAATTGTGAGCGACGTGTTTTTGTTAAAAATATTTATTTCTTTATGAGATTTTCCTTTTTCTCAAAATAAATTTGCTTCCCTTCAAGGTTGGATTCTGGATTCTGGATTCTGGAGGGTACTGTATTTAGGTCTAGGATTAGGTTAAGTATAGAGAGATTTTTAGCTGTACCCATGACTTGTATCGTATAAATATTTTTTTTTATGTAGAGGAAGTTTGAAATAAAGTGTATCTACCAGTAACAAAAGTAGATAGTAACTGTGGTGCAATAGGTCTCCTCTCTGAACCTTGAGGTAGTGGTATGAATGACCGGTCGGTTTGCAGAAGCCATCACTTTCTTCAAAAGCCATTGAAGTCTAGACTGTGTGAATAACAATATACTGTGTATATATTTGACTTTTCTTCTGTACTGGCATCTTTTGCATTTGTGCTGCCCTCGCTAATTGCTATCCTCACATCCCGTGGGTTAGGACTCCAGTGAAACTGATACCCAGCTTATATAAGTGGCCCTCATGCTTCCACCGTCTCCTTGATCAGCTGTTTGCTGGCGTGGTGCACTCGCCCTTACAGTGGGTGGTATTTGATGGCAGAATCTGCCAGTGCACATCTAAATTCAAGAGAAAAGCCCATCAGGAAACACTGGGCTGGAGCCCGTGGTGGAGCAGAGAGGCCCAGCGAGTGTAGGAGGAGGAGGATAAAGATAGAGCAGTGTGGGTGGGGAGGGGTCTGGGTTTCATTTGAACATGAGGCCTTGCCTCATGCAGGTTGTGAGTGGGTGTTCTCATATGTGTGTGTGTGTGTGTGTGTGTGTGTGTCTGTCTCTGTCTTTCTCTCTCTCTCTCTCTCTCTCTCTCTCTCTCTCTCCTTCCTCTCTTTGTGTGTGTGTGTGTCTCTCTCTATGTCTCTCTTTGTGTGTGTGTGTGTTTCTCTATAGGACTGGCAGTGTTATGGAGCGCCGAGCCATCACCCCGCCGGTCGGTTCTCCCGTGGGCCGTCCACTCTACCTCCCCCCCGAGCGCAGCGTCCTCTCCCTGGATAAGATTGCCAAGCGGGAGTGCAAGGTGCTGGTGCTGGAGGCAGCCAGATAAACTCACATCCCCCCAGAAAAACATCCTCCCTCTCCACTCTCCACTATTGTATAACACACTGGATTACCTGTATTTTAGGTGTAAGGAGTTTAGAGCTACGAAGCTATTTGCATTGGGGGAAAACGGGAACAGAATATGTAAATGTATTAACTCATGAGAACTTGAACACAACACGTTTATTGGAACCCTCTGTTTTAGATTAGCAGTGGTAATAGCAAGCAACAAGTAATATTTCAGTCTTCACATTTCACATGGATCTCTTAAATGTTGATGTTGATTTTTCAGAAAAGGTCCTTTGCTTTATGTTTACTGTTGTTTGGTGAAGGGGCTCTTTAGCTGAACAAAATGACCACATGTATGTAGGCAGACAGACAGACACACCACACACACACAGCACACATTCCTGATACACCAGAGCCCTTCCACCGACTCAACACACACACACACACAGACACACACACACACACCAGTATACCAGCTCATAGTCATGCTGTCTTTGGAATGCTGTAAAAGACATATGGGCCGTGAGGAGACCCATATGTCTTATGAGGCCACATCGACAGCACAATCCAAACAGACTCTCACCCGTTCGTATTTACAATGTTATTTCTTTTTGTGTGTGTGTGTCTGTGTGTGTGTTTGTGTGAGAGAAAGGGAGCAGCTAAAAGAAGCATATGGGCCAAGAAGTGAAATGGTGAGTCTGACTGCATCGTGACTGCATCCAGTCTGTAGTCTGTATGTATTTATGCGTGTGTGTGTGTGTGTGTTGTGGGTGGAGGGGATGGGGCTCCGTGTTTGCCGACAGCTTCCTGTCAGACTGTATTTTGTTCTCTTAGCCCATTGGTGGGCTGACTCATGTCGCCACACTGGAATCTGTTTTTTTTTTTTTTTGCTGTTGTTTTTTTGCATTTAACTGTAGCCTCAAGAAATGGGTGGTTGAACTCCTTTATTTATTTCATCAGGTGTTATTGTTTTGCGCCTGCAATAAATGCAATTATCTCAAAGCACTTGCACTCCGTTAACAAACAAAGCTAACATTTCTCCCTCGCTCACTTCATTCCTGGGTTTTTGCTTTTGAGTGTTCTTATCCAACACTTACAACATACTCACTTCCTGTGTTATTTTATTTTCTTTGTGTGCCAGTGTGACTTTTTAATGTGCTCCTTTTAATACGCTCCCACCACCCACTGCCTCTTGTTCTGCTCGGTAGTGTGCCAGTTGCATGCCTTTTTGTTACTTAACCTCCTGTGACCAAAACGCCACACACACACACACACACACACACACACACACACACACACACACACACACACACACACACACACACACACACACACACCACCTCCTCCGGGCCCGTAAGCAGGGGCATTGAGTCGTGTCATCTTGCTCCCAGCTTTGCCTTATTGTCAGACACCATTTTGATGTATTCCGCCCGCAACATTCCTCTTCCCCCTCACCCTCCTGCTTTCCTGTTGTCACACGGTGGTTGGTTGCACCCACCTCCCACACAACCCCCTCCGAATGGTCATCCATGACGCATTCATCATCACTGAACTGTGACAGCAGACTCCGGACCCCCCCCCCCCCCCCTCCCGTCCTTTGCCATAGAGAGCTGCCCACGAATGTGCTACCCAGTGCCACTGCCTGGGGACTTTATTGGTGATCAGTCGGCTGTCACTAGGGCTAGAGTGCATGTAGGCAAGTTCATTGATTTTACAGCACCATGTACATGCTGACAGCTGTGTCTGAATCACGAAGCTGCTGAAAGAACCTCAATACTGGCTGGGCATTTCATTGTGGGAGGCTTACTATGGGATGTTCTTGTATAGTGAAGCATTGCACTTCCTGTAAAGTAGACTTCATATTTTGCCGTAGACTTTTGTGCACTTTTCAGGGAGTCTGCAGACAATCCAATGCAAATCTGTGACAGGCCTGTTCAATACTGGTCAATAGCATTTCTGTGCGGTCTTGGACCCTGGAGTTCTGTACGGATGTTTACATGTCTGCTTCTTTTTCTTTTCTAGCTTTGTAGAAGTATCCTTTAGCCTCTTTTGTTGCAGTGCAACACATTGTTGGATGTTTTGAATGTATGAGTAATGGTTTTGTTTTTGTTTTAAGTTTCAAATGTGCAGCTACTGGAGAGAGATTCGCTCCTCTGTTTTCCATTAGTCCTTCCATTTCAGTCGTCTACAGCACATGAGGAGTCAAGACATCTGACAGGGGTTTCGTTTTTATTATTTCCAAGGGGATTTTATTCTATTCAAGCACTTTATTTTTACAGATTTAAGTTATTACACTTATGAAAACAGACGTTTTGTCAGTGATGTCAATATATAGCCTCCCTCCACTGTCTTTCTTTTTAACTTGTTTTAAAGAGGGTTTTGGTTATACTTGTGTTGAATGTGTGAAAAATGTGATCTTCTGGTCCTTGTGCTTGAATAAATATATTCAGGGGCAAATGTTTTTGTCTTGTCATTGTTGGGATACATTCCTGTACTATATATCTTCATGCAGTCTTTGCGATGAGAAAACAGTAAAAGGTTTTGCTGAAAAATATAATTTATTATTCATTACATTTAGCTGCAATGCATTTTTAAATTCCCTTTTCCCCTTTTAATCACAATGCAGTTTTGACAAACATTACACCCGCCTGAAATAAGTTAATGAATTCTAAAGCCACACAAAAATGAAAAACAACTGCACTGAATTGATACCCCTTTGGCATGGTAATCAGTAGTACATGGTAGTTACATTAGCAAATAAATACAAAACATTGTCATGACTCAAAACAGTATTCTTCATCGCTCAGTGCTGTCCTCAGAACTGTGATGTCGCTAGCACTTTGTTCGCCGCCTTCTGCTTGTCGATATCATCCAGATTCTCATACGCCACACCTAGTTTAGAAAAGGTATTCATTAATAAGTACTGTCAGCTGCAGTATATGCAGATATTTAAAGCAAGGTGATATTTTGTGAGCATGCATTACCTGTTGAGGAGAGCTGCACACTACTGGAGTCGTAGCTTCCTTTTCTTTTGCTGAATGGAAGAGTGACAATATGAATAAAGTGCACTAAGTTATCTCCAGTGAATGCTTAGTAGTACTGACAGAAAATGTCATCACACATGCATACAGTGAGGATTGCGAAGACATGCAGTGTGACACCTTTGAAACAACAACAGCCAGAGTTATGTCAACATCTGACCCAACAAACACATCTGCTCTTGCTGTGATAGGTTAATGGAAGAGCAGGGTTAGAACAGAGTTCAGACAGGCAAATTTGCCGCCAAAGCTCTTGAATTAAGTGGCTGCAAAATTGTCTGATTCATTTCTGGTCTTTGTTACCACATCTACGTCATAGTGAGACAAGTAACGGACCAAGAAATGACTGCATGTTAGACTGTCAGCATTCATTTGCCTCATTCCAGAGTAGTTAGATGCATGCTTAGAGTTCCAGAGTAGTTAGATACATGCTTATACCTATAATAGTCCGCATAATGTCTGGGGTCATAACTCTTTGTCCTGTGCGGGTGCCGAGAGAAAAAGAGACAGAAAGAAAATGTTCCATTCTGCATATATATATATTTTTTTTACAAAAATATTTTTTAAGTAATGTTTGCTTACAGGCGTTTTTTTTTTTTTTTTTCAAAACCCTAAAGGTGCTTGCACAATGCTCAGACAACCTTTCTAAAGTTGGCAGATTATTGGCTGCAGTCTTTAGAATGTTCCGGAAGACCCACTTCCAGCTCCACACTGCCCAGGCAGTAATAAAAAAAAAGAATGACTTTTGGACACGTCAAACTCAAACAACTCCATCCAATAAACACAGACGGATGGTGCACACGGACCAAACTGTTGGAGTTTGTTGGCGTCTGTAGGGGCAGTGTGCAAGCACCTGGTGCTCGCCCTGTACCTGCTGAGCACTTTCTCCTCAACAGTGAGTGTGAACCAGGAACACACACAGTTATGGGGTTTGCATCACAACATAAACCCTGCTGTTTATTTGTTACGTGGCCTTACCGTATTCTTCTGCAACAACAGCAACCAATAATCACGGCTATTAGTATCACACCCAGAGGCACGAGGACTGCAATCAGTATGATTGACGTTTGATCTGTAAAGTATGAAAAAAAAGGACACATAAGCAAAATGCCTCCTCCTAAAACACAACCTTATAATGATACATTGATGGAGTACATGTCGCTGTGTTCATAAAATAACAGT